>NC_142881.1:29077500-29394318 GCF_051225735.1 Oryctolagus cuniculus
TATGTTGAGGAGAGGGAGGTGGCTTCATGCCTGTGGCTGTGTGGGTGCTGGTCTCCTTGATGGGATATGACTCATGTGTTCTGTCCTGTCCAGGCTGAAGGGTCATGTGGAAGATCAGAATGGCGATGGGTTACAGCACGGCGCCTGGAGATGCATACCACACCAGGGAGGTGACACTGCCACGCTTCTGCCTCCAGAGCTTGAGCCCTCCGATCCCAAAACCTCAAGAGCCCTTGGGGTGGGGGGGGAGAGAGCAAGCATTTGGTGCAGTGGTTACCATGCAGCTTAGGATGCCTGCGTCCCATATTGGAGTACCTGAGTTTCAGTCCCAGCTTTGTTGCTGATTCCAGATTCCTTCTAATGTGCACCTGGGAAGCAGCAGCTCAAGTACTTGGGTCATTGTCACCCATGTAGGAGACACAGACTGAATTCCAGGCTCCCCGTGTGGCACAAGAGCCTGGCCCAGCCTTCTTGATTGTTGCAGCCACTTAGGGAGGGAATGAGCAAATGGGGGCAATCTCTCTCTCTCTCTCTCTCTCTCTCTCTCTCTCTCTCTCTCCTTTCTGTGAGTAAATACAATGAAAGTCAATAAACAAATAAATTTAAGAGCCCTTGGTGAGGATTTCAGGGTTACTGGGAGGCCCCAGAGGTAGCCCATCTTTTCCCCACATTCTCTTCAGCCCCATCTCACACCACCCAAGTCATCCTTCTAGCTAAACCAGACAAGCACGATCCACAGTGACGTTCTGGGCTTGGTGCCAGTGCGACCCTCACGTCATTGCCATTGGGCACCAGGAGGACCTGGGGCCTTGGGGTGAGGTCTCCTGCCCTCCCACACAGGAGTACCTCGATTCTAGCACCATACAGGGAGCCGAGGTTGTTACTGGAAGGTCCTATCTGGCCGTGGCTCCCAGGTAAGGTGATTCCTCCAACGCTGCAGCCCCAGGGCAATCAGCAGTTGGGTGGGGGAGGGGGTCCCCTGCACCCCTCAGGAGTGAGCAGGTCTTGGCAGTAGAGCTAATCAATCCACAGGGGCAACTAGAGAAACTACAGACAACCCTACAGTCTCTGCCTCTCTCCTTTCTCTCTCTCTCCACATTGTCTGTGTAGCCATCCACCTTGGACATGTACAACATGCCCAGCTCATAAAGTTCAGTGTGTACCCCAATCCACGCATATCCAGGCAGGCATTCGCAGGGAGCAAGCACGCACAGTCACATGTGCACGTGTCTCTGCAGTGTGTGTCAGTGTGAGTCAGTGTCTTCTGGTTGTCACAGTGTCCAATTACATGTCAGTTTCACAAGCACACACGTCACAAGAGCACACATGAACACATATATAAATGCATGTAGGATGCACTTATAGGCGCATGAACAATGCCTCCTGCCAGTCCAGCACCCCGGGGGGTCATGTAAAGAAGAGGAAGCAAAGAGGAGCAAGAACATGAGGGGGACCCCTTGGGGATGGTGAACGTGGGCGGGGGCAGCACTCGAAATTGCGGGAACTACAGGGGAGTAATGAGCTGAGAAGCCCAGGCCCGGCTCCTGCCTGCCCCCCACCCCGCCACAAGCCCTCCCAGAAGGACCCGATGCTGCCGTCCCCTCACCTCCCTCGGAGCCCGAGTTTTAATTTGGGCGGTGTAATTTTGGTGCGAACGGTTGGGCGCCTTTCGTTGGGAAATTGGGAGGAATGCAAACAAGATTTCACTTCATTAAACAGGGGCAAACAGTAGAGAAATTGCACTTACTTATGGAAATGACTTTTAAACATGCACAGCATTTACTGGCACTGCCCGCACGGAAATTCTGTGAGGATTATACATGTGAATAATTCACCGCGGGCCAATTAGAGCTCGGTCTGCCCCTAACCCCCACCAGCCCCCACCCCGCCCCCTCCCTCCCTCTGGTCCCTCTCATTCCTTCTCATTCCTAGTCCTTCACTTTGGAACCCATGTGGAGAAGTGGATTGTCACATGCACTCTAAGAGACACCTCAAACATGGCGATACACAGTATTGTAACGCCCCAAACGTGTCCAGATACACACATCCACACAGGGCAAACTTAACATGGCAACATGTAAATGCATTTTGACTACCCGAAGAGGTTAATGCACATTATGATGACTCAATGATTGTGACAAGCCAGCTTTGTAACACCTTAAACAGGGCACTGCACATTGTGACAACTTAAACGTGATATTCACAGACACGCCTTATCACACTGTAACATAAATACAGCCCCATAACACATACAGGGTAATAAACACCCATACACTGTGACCACTGAGACACAACAGTTCACACAGACACACCCTGTAACAACATGAACAGCTGATACTCAAACTCCATGACGTATACATTGTGCCAATTCAAACAAAGAGAGACCCCATGTTGTTAAAATGCAAATGGGTTGTCACACAAAGATAACCCATGCCCATGACAACTCAAACTGGGAGTCATACACAGAGACGTAGCCTGATCATTCAAACCTGTTGATACCCTCATAATTTGGGGGAAGTTTTTTTAGAAAAGTGATCTAATTGCCTGCATGTGTCAACCCCAAACTGATTGCATACCATAATACCCCTAAAAACCTGGCAGCAGACACAACTTTATATCACCACAATGCAAATACAATGATATGACAGCTTACACATAATGATCAACTTGCATTCTGCAGACTGAAGCAAGAAAAGATAACTCAAAAACAGCAACACACACGGGAACCATTCAGACACGAAGGCATAGATTTAGGCACACATCATATCAATACAGGCATCGTAATTCCAGTGTGATGGCATACACATTGTGACAATGCAAATACGGTGACACACAAAGAACACGTTGTAAAAATTCTAACATGCTTATACTCACATTGTGACACGTGAGTATTAAATATTCACTTAGTCATGTAGTATTTGTGGTCAAACCCAAGGACACACATTCGGTAACAACTTGAACATGCTGACTGACGCACAGGAGATGGTGACTTCTCCTCAGAGAATCGGACACATGTGAAGATACATTGAAATACCTCATTCTGCATTGACCTAGAAATTATAAAAGGAAATAGCAGACGCAAACATACTCTAACCCATGCATGGGGACATGCAAATGGGAGGTGCCACCACTCACAACAGGTACACAGTCACACTTACACACAAATGCACTGCCACTGCCGCACCTTGGTGACACCTGATCCCCCACACCTGCTACCGGTGAGCCACTCTGTAACTGACGGTGCAGAAGCTGTCACCACAGGAACAGGGCCCTTAACTCCAAGCATGAAAACGGGGCTGAGAAAGCAGAGAGTGAAGACGCCATCTGGAGCGAGACTGCAGCTATGTGGAGAAGGCAAGTGAGCACACAACAGCTGATGGCTGTGGCACAGTGTTTAGAAAATGCAAGTGTGGGGCCGGTGCTGTGGCACAGTGGGCTATGCCTCCGCCTGAGGTGCCAGAATCCCACATGGGCACCGCCAGTTTGTGTCCCTGCTGCTCCACTTCCTATCCAGCTACCTGGTAATGCACTTGGGAAAGCAGTGGAAGATAGCCCAAGTGCTTGGGCCCCTGCACTCACATGGAAGACCCAGAAGAAGCTCCTGGCTCCTGGCTTCGAATCAGTCCAGTTCTGGCTGTTGTAGCCATTTGGGGAGTGAACCAGCAGATGGAAGATCTCTCTCTCAGGCTCTCCTTCTCACTGTCTGTAACTCTACCTCTCAAATAAATGAGTACATTTTAGAAAAAGAAAAGAAAAGAAGAAAGTGCGAGTGGGAGTCCGTCCTTTTTCCCAGAGCGCTGCAGAATGAGCCGGCGCTCAACCAGGGAGGGGACAGGCTCTGGCCCCACACGCCTCTGGGGCACAGAACCCATCATGGCTCTGCCCTGCTCACACACTGGCCTGGTCAGCTTTGGGGAGCTGCTCCACCCCTGGGACTCTGATGTGACTCCCTGAAACCTTCCTGAGCGACTCTAACCAGTACCCAGTGTTTGGACAAGAGTTTCTCTTTTCTAAGATTTGTTCATTTATTTGAAAGGGAGAATTACAGCAAGAGAGCGAGAGACAGAGACAGAGAGAGAGAGAGAGAGAGAGAGAGAGAGATCTTTCCTAACGGCAGTAATGGCTGGGCTGGGACAGGCTGAAACCAGGAGCCAGGAACTTCATCCGGGTCTCCCATATAGACCCAGGGGCCCAAGTGCTTGGGCCATCTTTTGCTGCTTTCCCAGGCCATTAGCAGGGAGCTGGATCAGAAGTGGAGCAGCCGGGACTCGAGCCCTTGCCCATATAGGATGCCAGCATCACAGGCGGCAGCTTTACTTGCTACACCACAGTGCTGGCCCCTGGAAAACAGTTTTATGGCCTGGGTGGTCTTTCCCCATCACTTGGCCCATTCTTCACACTACGGAAGTCCTGTCACGGTCTTTGTCCCAGATTCGGTTGAGAGCAGGGCCGGATCTTTACAGCAGGCAGAGCCTCTCCACTAGAGGAGACACCTGTGCCCGTCAGGGCTTGCTGGACCACTGAGTTGGCTGGCTGGGAGAGTCAGCGAGAACATGTCAGCGTCAGAACATGGACCTTGCGTGTTTACACGTCAGTACTGGCGTGTGTTTGGCCGCAAGCATCTGCACATGTTGGGGTGTGTATACCAGTAGCAACCAATGTCCCTTGGGCCCACACATGTCCAGGTGGCACTTTGAATATTTTATGTTTGGGAGTATGCACCTGCGTGTTTGTGTCTATGTAGATTTCATGCGGGTCTCCAGGAGTACCTGGTCTAAGTCTGCTAATCTCACAGTGTGATCTCTATATTGTTGTAAGTATGTGTGCGACTGTGTTGTCTGCACCACAAATGGGTGTTTTATGTGTGTGGTGAAATGCCTTCTGCCAGGACCCCAAAACCAGTAAGGATAAAAAAGCCCATCATGTTTCCCTGTGCCACAGGTCACTGCCCGGGAGCTGGGGACTAAGAAGCTGGCCTCTCAGAGGACTAGGCTCTGTCCTGCTCTCATGGACGACCAGCCACTCCCATTTCACAGAAGGAGACATTGAGGACAAGACCAGCAAGGCCATGTGAATATGTGGGGGCAGGGGAGAGAGTAAAAGGCCAGAGGCAGGGCGGGCACATGGTGCAGCGGGTGAAGCCGCCACTTGGGACACTCACGTCCCATATTGGAGGGCCGTTCAAGTCCTGACTACTCTGGTTCCAATCCAGCTTCCTGCTAATGCCCCTGGGAGGCAGCAAATGGTGGCTCCAGGTACATGGATTCCTGCCATTCATGTGGGAGGTAAGGATGGAGCTCCTGACTCCTGTTTCAGCCTGGCCCATTTCTGACTCTGGGGACTGAACCAACAGATGGAAGATCTCCCTGCCTCTCCCTTTCTGTCTTTGTCACTCCGATGTTCTAATAAATACAATTTTTTTTTAAAATAGGGGCCAGCGTCGTGGCATAGTGGGTAAACTCACTGCCTGCAATGCTGGCATCCCATATGAGCACTTGTTCATGTTCCGGCTGCTCCACTTTGGATCCAGCTTCCTGCTAATGGCTTAGGAGAAGCAGCGGCAGATGGCCCAAGTTCTTGGGCCCCTACCAGCGATGTGGGAGTCCTGGAAGAAGCTCCTGGCTCCTGGCTTCAGCCTGGCCCAGCACTGGCCACTGCAGTCATCTGGGGAGAGAACCAGTGGGTAGAAGATCTCTCTCTCCCTCTCTCTGTAACTGTGATTTTTACATAAATAAATAAATAAATAAATGTTTCTTTAAAAAATGGCTGGAGGCAGAGAGAAGATGAGGGGATTGGCCCCCACCCACCTCTTCCCACCCATGGCAGAGAGCACAGGGCAGCAGCTGCCTGTTGCCTCCCAGCACCCTGCCTTCCTCTCCCCCATGGCCAGGCCCCAGCCCACCCCCATCCTCCTCCCTCCTCTGTCCCCTCCTCACTTTCTCCCTTGCTCTCTCTCTCCAACGGGCACATGTCAGAGAACATTATGTGCACCGCGGATTTGCATAATTCAAGAAGCATCAAATTAAATTTGCATAATTCCTTTGATTACACTTGTTATTAAATGTAAGTGACATTGATTTACAAAATGGCCCAATATAAGGTTAATAGCAAATGTCACCTTCCAACAGGGTGAGTGTGTGTGAGTGTGTGTGTGAGTGTGTGTGTGACAGGGGCAGGGGACTGCGAGAGGATGGCCCGAGCGGCTCTTCTCTGCCAGGCCCAGCCCCTCCCTGCCTGCTCCTTCTGTCCTTCCCTTCAGGGCTCCAGGCCCCTGTCTCCCCTCCCCAGGTCTGAGTCCCATGTAAGGGAAGCAGTTCCCCCTTTTCTTCTCCTTTCTGCCTGGGCCGCATCCAACAAGCTTAGGGCAATGCTGCGAGGTGGCGTGGGGGCGAGGTTCAGAGGTGCGGGGTTAATGGCCAGGAAAGCTGGTCTTTGGGATTTGCTCCAAAGCCATTTATGCCACAGGGACAGAGGTGAAGTGAATGTGTGAAGTGAACATGGGTGGTCTGACCTGGGTTGGAGCCGGGAGGGAGATTCAGCCCAGGTTGGTGGCAGAACATGGATGGAGTTTCCGAGGCTCCGGTTCAGAGCAGACTCCGCTTCAAGACTTGGAGGACTCAGGAACCCAGTGTGGGGGATCCTAGCGAGCAAAGGTTGGAGAGGCTGTCAGAAATGCATGGGTGTTTGAGTTATTGCAGCCTGCCTTTGAGACCCCCAGAGAAGGGGGGACATAGGGTTTCATCCAGCCATCCCTCGAAGGAGACACCGGGCCACTTCTCAGGACACCAGGCACGGGGCATCAGGTCCCCACCCTTGACCTCTGTGAAGGGCAGGAACAAAGCAGGACACAGACCTCCCCCCTGCCCCGCACCACACATCTGCAGAGGCACAGCTGCACACACAGACATACATGTTCCTGGCAGGACGTGCACGTGATGTGGGCAAGAGGGAATCTGGAGGGGGGGACAGGACATGGTGTTACATGTAAGGACATATGCATGGCTGGTCACCAGAGCCCAGGCAAATGGGAACTCACCGACACACGTGTGCTCTCAAGTATGTGGTGCTAACTAGACAGGTTCTCCACCGCAGATAGGGGCTGCCCTCGCCAGGGGTCACGCCGCTGCCTCCCAGAGCCTGGAGGAGCTGGGAGGACAGGACTGGGCAGCGGTGACTGGAGGGGCTCCTTCTGCCTGCAGGCTACCACCTCTGTGCCAGCAGTTCGGGGGTCCCAAGCAGAGGCCCAGCCCTGCTCTGTAAATCCCGTCTCTGCAGGGTCCGTTACCTCATCCTTAACCCGCCACAGTGTGTGTGTGTATGTGTGTGTGTGTGCGTGTGCATGTGCGGGTGTCAGGGGCGGGGGCAGAGCCTCGCCATCCATCCTCTCCCCGGGTGAGAGTATCGACAAGGCGGTAACTAATCATTAAACCCGCTGGCCCCTTTAAACAAGGAAGGAGAATTATGGGCAGGACTGTGGGGGGCAGGGACCCCGTCATGGGCCCTCTGAGAAGGAGGTGGGCTCAGGGCCGAGCTCTGGACACACCTGAGAGCCAGCGTCAGCCTTCACTGCCCCCACCAGAGATGACTGGGGGCTCAAGCCTGGGGGTGTGGTGTGAAATGGCATCTGAACTCATAAACCCACAAGGACCCGCATTTGAATACAGTCACACCGTTCACACAGGGACACACACACACACAAGGATATTTAAGTGTCTGTTTTTGTGGATATCCCTGCGTAGTGCAGGGGCTGGCATTGTGATGCAGTGGGTTAAGCTGCTGCTTGCTACACTGGCATCCCATTTTGGATCGCCGTTGGAGCCCTGGCTGCTCTGCTTCCGATCCAGCATCCTGCTAATGGCTCAACCTCTTGGACTCCTGCCACCCACGGGGGACACCAGGGCGGAGCTCTAGGCTCCCGGATTCAGCCTGGCCCAGCCCTGGCAGCTGTGGGTGGCTGTTTGGGGCACGAACCAGCAAATGGAAGATCTCGCTCTCCCTCTGAGGCTCTGCCTATTGAACAAATAAGCAAATCTTTAGAACAAAATAGATGCCTCATGCCGCAGGACAGACACACCACACACCCGCAGACTCAGGTCCCTTGCAGTGTAAGCATCAGAATGGATTAGGTGGGAGGGAGGGATTCCAGGGGTTGGAGGAAGGTTCATAGGAGTCTGGGTTCAAATCCTGATTTTACCATTTCCTAGCAGAGTAGCTTCCAGAAACCTATCGATTACTCAGAACTCCTGTTTCCTTATCTGTTAAGTGGGGCCAATAAGTGTCCACTGGCGCTGCTGGGGGCGTGGTTACGGAACCTATGTGAAGGGCCTGGCACACGGGAGGTTTGTCAGCTTGCACGTGACTGGGAGATGCTGATTGAACACCTTCCACGTGCCACACCCTGATCCAGGCCTGGGGGATCCAACAATAGGGGGGAAGGGAGCAAGTGCCAGGACACACGGACAAGTGGCCCTGGGGATCTGAGGCTGAGCGGGCCTCGGCTGTCTTCTGCCTGGGGCATCACTGCTGTCCACTCTGCATCCTTAGAGAAGATTCCCGAAGCACTAAGCTTTACTCTCTCGGTCCTGAGCTGCCTCTGTTGCCTCTGGGACTAGGCATTTCCTTCCATGCCAGCCCTGAGTCCTGGTATGAGCGTCCCACGTCCCCATCATGGTTTTGCTTTGGTTTTGTCCTCTCTCTCTCTCTCTCTCTCTCTCTCTCTGACTGACCGGGTCCTTGCCTGCACAAAGACTGCAAGTGCTTGAGCCCAGGCGCAGGTCCCCACTCTCTCTTAGTCCCTCCCCCCCCCCCCCCCCGCCCCTCCCTGGGTAGGCTCTCCCACACCCCCTGCCCTCACCTGGGGAGCACACTGCTGCCGGCCTCCTAATTAGCAAATCCACAGGCTCCTCTCCGTCTTTCCTCTTCGACCTCTGCGGCATTTGGCAGCGCTCCACCCTCCTCCTTGAAACTGTCTCCTTTCTTGATTTCCATGACATTGCACCTTCCCGCCTCCCCTCCTCCACCTCCCCAGTTCCTGGCCCGGCTTTCTCCCACCCCTCCCAGACCTGTGCCCCTCCTCTCCCCTCCCTGCCTCTGCCCAGGCTCTGCAAAACCCAGCTGGACTGACAGTCTCTCTGGGAATCGACACCCAGTTGAGATTTCTGACCCCAAACTCTATCTCCCACACGGCAGCCGGGATTTCCACTTGCAGGTTTCAATGGGCCCATCCTATTCACCACATGCAAAGCTGCCCTGCATTTACTCCTTTGGCAAACGTATCTCAAACACTTACGATGCCCAGATGCTGGGCCTGGCATTGAGGATACCAAGGGAGGGGCACAGCCCCTGCCCTGGGAAAGCTTAGAGTCCTTCAGATGTCTTTCCTCATTCCTTTATCTCCCATTTTCCCAGTCACATGGACACCCCTCACCATCCTATCCACTGTCAGGTCCAATACATTCTTCATCCCTTCTGCCTCTGGCTTGGGTCAGATCCTCCTGTTTCCTGCCTCCTGTGCAGCCTGCGCAAGCTCTGTCTCTCTGGTTTGTTGCTTGTTCCTACTGAGTCAACCCAGCCCCAGCGCAGCTCTGATTTCACATGGAATTGCATTCTTATTGAAGTCTCAGCCCCTGGTACCTATGAGAGTGACCTCTTTTGGAAAAAGGGTCTTGTCAGGTGTAGCTAAGGTGGAAGTTAGAAGTCAGGCGAGGACCCAGAGGCAGGAGGGCCAGGTGAGGTTGGAGGCAGAGATGAGAATGATGCAGACTGAAGCCAAGGAGCACCAGGGGCTACTGGAAGCTGGGAGAGGCAAGGAAACCCTGTCTCTGTTGCTCTGCCTTTCAAATAAGTAAATAAACTAAAAAACAAAAAACAAACAAACAAACAAAAAAAAACCCACTGGCCACAAACTTATCATTTCCAGTTCTTTTTCTGTTCTTATTCTAAGCTTTGGCCAAACTGGTCTATTTGTTGTTCCTTCAAGGAGCAGGTCAAATGCCACCTCCCTTGCAGTTCCCCTAATGAGAAGTGACTGCTTTGTGATTTCTTTCTCACTGCACGTGACCCCTGCCTGACCCACCGCCAACTGCCCCCCCCCCCCCGCCCTCGGCGTAGTGCCTGGCCCCAGAGGAAGGTGTTTCACGGTGACTTGTAGTCCCTTTCTTGGAAGAGATCAGCATCACACACCAAGAGCACCAGCTTTGGAGTCAAAATGACCTGGCTTTGGAGCCCAGGCTCCAGGGCTAATTAGACGGAAGTGGGGGATGATCCCCATTCTTACCCTGCAGTGTAGGAAGATCAGAACCGACAAATTGTAGCAGACATCTGGTATTGCTGGCTAAGCCCCATGGGAATGGTGGTCTTTCCTTTTGGAAACCAACACGAGGTCAGGGAGAGTCTCCTAATCCTACCCCAACACTGGCCAATGTGGCCTTGTTCTAAACCGAGCACCTGACCTGCGGGGACCCTTCCAAGTCCTTCTCTGAGACCCTGAGAGTGGATTCTTTTCTGGTGATGGCACCTGCAGGGGAAAGCCCAGAGCGGGAGCCTCCGGGTGGCCATGCGGGTCCTGTTCTGTTTCTGAAGCTCACTGCCACCTCCCTCCTTCCTACTCTTTGGTTGCCTGAACCTTGCTTTGATTACCTGAGATGTCCCTACCCCTTCCAATAGACTTCCCTCGCTGCATAAACTCACGCAGATTGAGTTCCCATCACTCACAACCCAATAACACAACATCCAAGTCCAAAGGGACTGAGGCAGAGGAGGGCCCAACCAGTGCAAGTGCCCTCGCCAGGGAGACACTACTGTGCACCTTAGTCCCAGCGGGGTGCAGAGCCTCTGCTTGGTTTTCACGTTGGGAAGATGGGTGCAGAGCCTGTCCAGGACCTGGTGCTCAAAAAGCCTCCTGCCCCTTCATGTCACCTTGCAATTATAAACATTCTATTCGTGCCTTTTGATTAGTGACAAAAATAACTGATGAGCAAAAACTGAGCCACATTAGATTTTAAAGACAGGAAGAAACTTAGAAAACTAAACATGAGGCTTCACATGAATTTTATTTTCCTAATTTTGAATTTATTTATTTGAAAGAGAAAGAGAGAGAGAGAGAGAGAGAGAGAGAGAGATGGATCTTCCATCTGCTGGTTCATTTTCCAAATGGCTGCGACAACTGGCGCTGGACCAGGCAGAGGTCAGGAGCTTGGAACTCAATCCAGGTCTCCCGCCTGTTGGCAGGGACCCAACTACTTGGGCCGTCACTGTTGCCTCCAACCACGTGTATTAGCAGGAAGCTCCAGTCAAGAGCCAGAGCTGAGTGTCAAACTTGGGACATAGGTGTCTTTCTTTTTTAAAGATTTATTTTTATTTATTTGAAAGACAAGAGTTACAGAGAGTTAGAGGCAGAGGCAGAGAGAGAGACAGGTCTTCCATCCGCTGGTTCACTCCCCAAATGGCTGCAACAGCCGGAACTGGGCCGATCCGAAGGCTGGAGCCAGGAGCTTCTTCCAGGTCTCCCACAAGGGTGCAAGGGTCCAAGGACTTGGGCCATCTTCCACTGCTTTCCCAGGCCACAGCAGAGAGCTGCATGGGAAATGGAGCAGCTGGGACTGGAACTGGCACCCATATGGGATGCTGGCACTGCAGGCAGCGGCTTTATTCACTAAGCCACAGCGCCGGCCTGGGACATAGGAGTCTTAACCACTAGCCCAAATGCCTGCCCCAGGAGATTTTGAACATTCTTGGGAGGTGGTTAAGTTTGAGCAGAAATGGAATCATTACGGATAACTTAACACCTGGGATCACTGGGCACGGGCGGGCAGGGCTGTGGAAGTCTGCTCTCATCTAGCCACCTCCACAGCTCTGTCCAAGGAACATCTGGCATTGACCCGCAGTGGAGCCGCCTGGGGCTGGTGGCAGATCCGCTGTGGACCTACCACAGAAAGTGGCCTTTGCTTAAAGGCACGTATTAGAAGTAATTATCTCTGAGAGAGGAAGTGGGAAGGGCTGCTGGCAACAGGGGACTTTTCACATGTGACTTCTCTGTTTGTTTGCATCACTTCCCTTGGAGCATATTACCGGATAATGTAAAAACATGTGGAGAAAGCGGAAAGTGATCTTGCTGTGTGCGCGCGCCAGTGCCGCGTCTTCCCACCGAGGGCCTGAGCGGGGATCGGGAGTCAGGAGCTCGCCTCCTCCTGCTCCTTTTCCTGCCGCCAGTCAGCGGGCTCATCTTCCAGGGTACAACCGGCCCAGGCTGGGGCTGGGCTGAGCGCGATGCCTGCTGCCGCGGAGGCCCCAGGACCGAGGGGGGCGGGGCGGCTCCGTCTGCTTCCCATATGGGGACATTGTCTGTCCCTGCCTGAGGCCCACCTCCCTCCTGCCTCACATTGTCCCCTTGCTGTCTCCTGCTGGCCCCAGCCCGGGCCTGCATCTTTCCTTTTCATTAGCCTCCTAGTGGTAGCCCTGGGCAGGACACGGGGGGAGGGGGAGACCTGGGACTCTGCCCACTCTTCCCCAGCCCTGGAGTGCACCCCCCACCCCCGCCTGCTCACCCTGGACTCTTCCCAGCCCTGAGCCTCGGCCTCAGCACACCCTTGTGTGCACGGAGCGGGCAGCACGCTGCCAGGGCCTCGTGGGCGCCAGAGTGTCCACTGGCCCTGGTCCAGGCCTCCTAGGCCCCTTGCTGAACCCCCCCACTTTATGAGCTTGGCCTGACAGGAGGGAGGCGGGGCGCTCCACAGTTCCTCAGAGCAGGGGGTTGCCACTCCGGGGGTCAATCCAGGGAGCACAGGGCTAGGGGGCATCTCCAGCCCCTACAATGCCAGAGCCTGCAGGGGGAGGGCATTGGGCTTCATCTTTAGAGACAACACCCCCCAAGCCTCCTTCCAGAGCAGGTACAGGGTACAGGGTCCAAGAGCGACCAAAAGACACACACAAAGGGTTCTGCTCAGCTCCCTCCACACCCCCAACTTGAAAGCTCACCCCCCACCTCCTCTCCTCAGGTGTTCATCCTCACCTCTTCCAGAAGCTTCTTCCAAACCAGTCTGTTCTGAACTTTGCCAGCATCGGGGCGGCACCGCCCCCGCCCCCGACCCCCCGTCCTGCCCGCCCGTAGTTTCTGACTCAGTTGCAGGCCACCTGAGAATTTGCATTTCTCATGGGTTCCTGGGTGATACTGACGCTGCCGCAGGGCTCTACGTTGAGGCCACTGGTTCAGACCATTCCCCAAGGGAGGTGGTTCTCTGGGGGCTGGCGGGAGGGGTGAGAGAGGGCTGCCCCCCCATCAAAGGCAGAGACAACCTCCCCGGCACACACAGCTACATGCATGCTGTGGAGTCCATGCTACTTGGTGAACAGAATGTGGAGTTTAGAGCCAAGAGGTCTGGGATCTTCTCCACCCACTAGCTGCCAGGCTGCCCCCAGATCACTCCTCTTCCGGCCTCAGTTTCCTCCTCTGCACATGGGGATGGTGCTGCTGGCCAGAGGTTGTAGAACTGACATCGTCCAAGCGAAGATGCTACGCAAAGCCAAGGCACCACACAGGAAGTAGTTTCCAAGGCGGCGGGATGTGCCTGTGTCTCAATCCCTAGTGCTTTAGCAGTATGAAGGGTCTTTAAAAAGCTCACTGGAAAATGCAGATTATGAAAAATATGCGTGAATTTCAAAATACGTTGCCCCAAATATATTTTTCATTCTATTTTTTCCACCAACTTTTTGAGGTAGCCACATATTTAATTTAAACTTTCACAATAGTCCTATGATAGAAGAATTATTACTACTACTATTCCCATCGGCTAGATGGGAAACCTGAAGTTAAGGAACTTGTGCAAAATGACAAAGCCAGCGAAGGGAGAGCTTGGAGCTGCCCTCCCTCGGGCTCCCTCCAGAGCACTCGCCAGGCTGCTCTCTCCAGGCTGGCTTTTGCTCCCGCAGCGTATGCATGTTTGCTCACGTGTGTGTATTATCTAAGCTCGTGGGAGGTTCTGATTTCTGTAAGCGCTTGCAAAGGTGTGCCGAGTACATATCGCGCAGTAACAATGGCAGCAGCACTGACTGACACTTAGGCGATGCCAGGCGCTGTGGTAGCTCTGACTGCACGGACTCCTCACAGCCCCACAGCGCAGACCCCGCTAGTATTCTTGTGGAACACTACTGAGCAAGTTTGTAACTAATGTATCCAAGGTCACACCTCCAAAGATAAGGGGAACCGGTACATTGAAATGGAGCCCATCAGAATCTTTGCTCCTAACCTCTGGGCCGCACTGAATAGGTCTGTGTGTTCGCTTGGGATAGGCATGTAGGGGTTTGCATGTTATGCATGTCTCTTTATTGGTCTGTCTGGACATCTGTCTACCTCTCCATCTGTCCATCCGTCCATCTCTACCTATCTGTCATTGGCACCTGTGGCCATTGCCTGCGTCGAGGTTTTGGGAACTGAAGCAGGGGACTGGAGGGGAATTAAGCCTCTTTCTGCTGGCTCAGATGTCCTGAAATGTGTCCCCTTGAGTCCAATGTGCCTGTGAGGACAGAGCCCTGCTTTGGTGTGCAAGGGGAGGGGGCTCCCCCAAAAGACTAGATGCGTCCTCATCTTCATTCTTACCACTGCAGCCCAGTGGGTAGGCACCTGCTGGACCCAGAGGGACCCAGAGGGACTGCCCCATACCCCTAGGAAGACGAACTGGGAGCTCCAAACCTACAGCTCCGTGTGGTGGTGCTCCCCAGTGGACCAGAATCTGCACACTGGAATTCAAAGTAGTTATATCTTCAAGAGTGATTGCTTTTGTGTTTCTCCTTAGCATTTATTGATTTTGCGAGGTATGTGTGTGTGTGTGTGTGTGTGTGCATGTGCGTGCTTGCGCGTGTGTGTGGTAAATCTGGTTTTAAACAGGTAGAGAGAAGGCTGAAATGTCAAGCTAAGTTGATGTTCGAGAAATGTAATACTGCTGGGCAAAAAGAAGATTTGGGAGACCGAGGGGACCGGCCAGTGTGACTAATAAGTTTCTTTTGGGAGTGGGGGTCAAATTACCTGCATGTGATGGAGTAAGTATTATTTTCTATCTTGAAGAAAAATGTGTGATGTTTATACTGTCTCGGAACAAATAGGCCAGTGACTGATGGATAGTTTACCATTTATGTAGCTGCTTTCATGTACTTTTGACAGCTCAATCAGGATTCCAACAGTTATAAAAAATGATTTTCTTCTAGGAAGTTACAGGAGGGGAGCGTGAACCCTGGCCCCCACCCCACCCCTGTGCCCGCTGGGTGTTGCACCTCCATGTGAGGAGTGGGAGTGGCCATGCAGAGCAGTGTGGACGGTTAGAAGAGGCCCGCGGGCGGCCCCAGAGTCTTCCCAGGGTGCACATGGGGTGTCTCACTCCTCACCTGTCACCTCGGGACTCCTGGCTGGCCTGAGACCTGGAGGGCTGTCTGCAAGTCCCGGAGCTCTCACTGTCTCCAGGGCTGGGATGGGGTGGCACTGGACAGGCGGTAGAGCAGGTAAACCCATCAGAAAGCCAGAAGACTGGACCCAGACCCAGCCTGGCCACGGGGCCGTGTGGGGGCTTTGGGCCAGAGTCCGGCTTCTCCACAGAGCCAGCCTGTGATCCTCACCGTGCGGGCCTGGAGAAGTGCTGTGGCTGTCCCGGCCCTCAAGTGTGGCAGCAAAAATGACAGTAGCCAAAGGCGGAAGGTGGGAGGGAGGAGGCAGTAGTGTGCTCTTTGCCAGGGGCGATGTGGGCCTGGGGTCACCTACGTTAAAAAGCTTCAATGTACAAAAGCCCAGATTTGCACCAAAGGCCGGGGGAGGCGGAAGCCAGGAAGGCCCAAGCCTGGAGGTTTTGCCCATCGCGGGGCAGGTGACAGGCCTGAGGCACTCGGAGCTGGTGCTGTCCGTTCACCTGGCACGCAGCCACGGCTGGGGGTGTCCTCAAGCTCCTGGCCTACAACTTTGAGAGCATTAGAGGGACCGTCAAGGTTACAGCGCCCAGGATAACTGACCCTGCCCTGTGGACACAGACTTAAGGGCAAGACGGTTCACATATATTTCCTGGCATTATCCACAACTAAACAGGCTCTGGAAGCAGACCGGCTTCAAATTCCTTCTCCTCTACTTACTAGCTGTGTGCTCTTGGGCAAGGCACTTAACCTCTCTGTGCAAAATGGGTACATATTAGAACAATCTCACAGGGTTGCTGAGAGGGTCCAGTGAAGTGACACACTGCATTTGCTCAGCACACTGCACACACGCCCCAAACAGTCGCTATTTCTCTTCCTCTGCCTTTTTCATAATTACCACTGTGTTACCACTGACTAGGGTCTGGGCATAACTTTACAAGTATTTATTTTTAAGTGCACATCAAGAACTATAGCAGATGTTGAGGACATGGTAGCAGATGATGATTACACTGCTACCCAGCATTTATGAGCAACCACTCTCTGCCAAAGGTCTGATCTTCCGAGGGAGATACTGTTGCCTCCATTCCACAGGTGAAGAAATGGAGACTGGAGGACACCCGGCAGATGGGAAACAATGGACTTAGAAGCAGCTCCAGCTCTGTGGTTCAAGGCCATGCCGCGCACTGCCCCACCTCACTTTGCCAAACACACTCGTCATCGTGTGGGTGGGCGAGTCGGTCTCAGGCTATGTGCTCCCTGCATCTGGACAGCCGAGTTGGGATGCTTTTCCGTGACTGGACACCTTTGTTGATTGGGTTGGGGTGTGTGTGGGGGGGGTGGGGATCTGCGTCCCGTCCCAGGGGACTGTTGATGTGACTTTGTGGGGTTGTGAGTAACGCAACCACTATGTGATGACTGGTTTGTGTCCTCCTGTGTGATTGTTCAAATGAGCGTGGGTCTGAGTGGCTAGGATGGTGCAGGTCGTGGTGGGTGGTGTTGGTTTGCAGCTCTTCTCCCTCCCTTTAAAAGGAAGGGAGAGAGGTGCTGGGAGGTGCATGGGGGTGGCCTGCTGGATGCAGATCCTCCCAGGCCGGGGTGCGCACCTGCTGGGCCTGGGTGGCGCCTGCTGGCCGCACTCCTTCTGCTGGCTTCCAGGCTGCCAGACGCAGGAGCTCATTTCCCCTTACACACGCCGAGGAAGGGCTCGCAGTGGGCACGGGCGGGAGGGCGCGTGCCGCTCACGTTACAAATCAATTCATTACCGGCGCTCGCAGTCGCCTCCGATCTTCAAGGATCGGGGGTTTGATGAAGAGGATTCATTTCAAGAAATAAACCTTTTAAATTAACCACGAGATGAGGGAAATTTCTTTATTTAAAAAATGCTCAGGCCCTGCTGGCTTTGTTTTCTCTCTCTTATTAGCGCTGTTATTAATAAGCCCACCCTCTGTCTCCAGGGGACAGTCCCCTCCTGCCCCGCACGGCTCAGATTTGGGATGGACCCCATCTCGAGCACTGCTGACCAGGTCTGTCTGCTCCGAGGTCCAGCAGGAGACCCCCCCCCCCGCAACGCTCTGATGCCCCAGACAGATTCTGAGGCAGGTGGCCCTGAACCTGCCGTGTGACCTTGCCCAAGTCACTTGACCTCTCTTCAATAACAAAACAAACACCGAATCTCCACTCTCCACAGCTGGACCTTAAAGTTGGGAGGTCAGCAGACAAACTGGCCCGGAGAGGGGAAGTGACTTGTTCAAGTTCACACAGAATCCTCTTGGCAGAGGTGGCTTTCACATCAGCCTAGTTCTTGGCCTAATTTCAACCTGGACACAAGCCTTTGGACTTGTGATCTATAAATTACAGAGCAGCGCAATACACATTATCTCCTCGGATGTGAATGAGTAACTTGCCAGGTGCACAGTAGCACCCTTGTTCCACAGAGGGGGAAACTGAGTCAGTCTGGGAGCAGAGCAGTCAGAGTTTTGGCTCTATTGGGTCGCCAAGGGGAGCTTTATGTAGCAACTCTTCACAGAGGTCTGGACAGGGGGTGGGAAAGTGTGGGTGGCGGTGCAGCATCCTGGGGCTGGGAACAGCTGGGAGCCGCAACCACAAGGGACGAAGCTCAGTGGAGAAGGAGGCAGAGCTGATGGAGAATCGTTGAGGGCTGTGGCCTCTGGTGGGAGACACTGCTCACTGGCAGCAGCCTGGGAGAGAGGGAGGCCAGGAAGTCCTCCCTCGCTCTTGCGGGTGCTCCTTTGGCCAGTCGATGTGGACCGTACAGGCCAGGGGCAGGGGCAGGGTGGACAAGGAGGAGTGGATCTGGAGGGGCAGACACTGGCACAGGGGGGTGTGGCCTGCAGCGATGGCACGGAGAGGATGTGCCCGCAGGACTCCTGAGGGCAGGGTTCTCCCAAATGCAAGCCCAGTCTCTTACGCTGCTCTGCCCCGACGATTCCCGGCCCCGCCTCTCGGGAGCTTTGCACAGCTGGGCCTGGGGTAGCCTCGTGTGCGGGCCAGCTGTCCACCCCACCCCCGGCCACTCCGGGGGCAACCAAACTCCGGCAACCAGTGATGATGCCTTCCACAGGGCTCGTCCTCATCAGAGTGGGGACCTTACAGAGACCCTAAGGCGTTCCCCCAGCAGAGGAGCCTGTGGGAGACTTGGGCCCCCTTCGTCAGGCCCACGCTGCAGACAGAGCTTGGCCCAGAAAGAGCCTGCAGATGGAAGTGCAGCCCGGGTATCGGGCCGAGCAGCCCTTCGGCTCCAACCGCACACACGGGGAGGCTGGCTGAGTCCTTCTGGGCCGCTATGAGCAAGCACCTTAGACTACATAATTTAGAAACAGGATTGGTTCTTGCCAGTCTGGAGGCTGGGAAGTCGAAGATCAACGTGCCAGGGGCTTTGGTGTCTGGTGCTTTCTCTCTGGGTCCTCACGGGTAGAAGGGGCCCTGGCAGCCTCTCCTACAACAGCACCCATCCCGTTCCTGAGCTCGGAGCCCCCATGACTCCCCCACTTCTCCAGTAGCCCCACCCCTGAAGACCATTGCACTGGGTGCTGAGAGCAAACCTACATCCAGATCATAGCAGGGGAGGGGCAGGGCCGGGAGAACATGGCCTACAACTAACTTCCTGTGGGGCTCACTTCCTGCTTGATGTAGGGTGGGTTGGGGGACCCCAGGGAAATCTGGACTAGGGTTTCCTTTTCCTTCCCACACCCCCAAAAGCAAAGCTAGGCTGATAGATTAAGCTCATGGGAAAATTGAGAGACAGTGGGGCCCAGAAAAACTCCAACACCTGGGCCACCCACAGCTTGGGGAACATCAGGGAATTTGGGGTGTACAACCCAGGAGAAGAGGGTAAGGGGGGTGTTTAAACCCTACTGTTCATACTCCACCCCAACTGGTATGTGCAGTGCTGTTTCCAGGCTGGGCTTTGGATTCCTCCTTGGAACAGGCCCCCCAAAGGCCAGGACCATGTTTGTCATTATCAGGTCAGGATTTCTGTGAGTGGGGCCCCGGGGCATCCTGTGTGTGGCCTCTGAAATTCAGCTTAGGGCTCTGGTCTCACGGGGGAGTTCAGCTCAGACCCAGCCTCCCCACCCAAGGAGATACAAACCCCAACAGCACCCCTGCCTTCATGGGCCCCCACCAGCCCCATGGCACTGCAGGCTGGGGGAAGGAAGGAGGGGAGGAGAGAAAGGCCTTCCCAGTCTAGGCGTAGACCTGCCCAGGTGTGTGGGGGGAACCAGCTCACTATCTCATTAACGTGGAATTGTTTTTAGGTTAATAATCTTGCGTTAATTTTCCCTTAAAATATTGTCTTTGACCGTTAAATGCTCACACTGTTATAAAAAGAACGTAATAAATGATCTTGAAGCAAATTCTCCTGCCAAATGTCATAATTTATTTGCATAATTAGCTCTTAATTTTAATTCAATATGCAAATCCACGCTTCCTTTCCATTGCAGCCGCCTGTTTCCCAGCCGGGCGGCCATGAATTTACTGTGACGCTCTCTCCACGGTTGTCAGAGGCGGGGGTGGGGAGGCAGGCACCTTCTGGGGCTGGTGCCTGGAGGAGGGGCCCAGACACACAGACTCAGATGGACAGAGCCATGGGCCTTGTTGCACAGATGCAGGCACCCCCAGACGACTTGTGTGGATCCCAGAGTAGTGACAGAGCGACAGACACGTGCTGAGATGCATGGGTCATATCACAGGCAGAGGTGAAGGCATGTGAACAGACTTCTAGGCTGATACATTGGGGAACCAAGGGCACCCACTGAGACTCATGGCCTAGGCAGAAACCCTGCCACCCATCACTACAGACTCCTGTGAAGTCCCACGGTCTCATGGCCACAGACATCGGGACTGATGTGCAGAAGAGAGCATACCGGAGATACCCACAAATGAAGACAAACACACAGTGGTCCAGCCCATGAGCAGAGAAGCACAGGCAGTCTCAGAGGCGCATCTAGGCCAACCCGAACACGCACAACAGAGAGGTGCATGGGCCTACACGCAGATGCACAGCAACACACATACTGAGACGCCAAGGGCTGCTGAGGCCACAGCCCTAGATGTGCACACACATAACGCAATGTGCCATCCCGGACAGAAACTTGGCAATGGGGCTGTGCCAGCCAGAGCAGTTAAGATGCCACCTGGGATGCCTACATCCCATATCAGAGTGCCTGGGTTCAAGTCTCATCTCTGCTCCTAGTTCTAGCTCCCTGCTAATGTAGACCCTGGGTGGCAGCAGGTGATGGCTCAATTACTTGGATTGAGTTCTAAGCTTCTGGCTTTGGCTTGGTCCAAGCCTATTCAGGGCCTTTGGGAGTGAAAGAGCAGATAGAAGATCTCATTGTCTCTCTTTCTCTGCCTTTCAAACAAATAACATTCATAACAATTAGAAAGAGAAACTTGAGTACCCTACAGAACCGTCAGGATGTTTTGTGGACACCCACAGTCCCTTCTAATCTCCATGGCCAGTGGAAAAAGCACTGAACTTAGAGTCAAGGGACCAGGTTCTAGCTGGTAACAGCCCCACCTCTCACTTGCTGTGAGACCTTGAACAGGCTGCTTCATTCTTCAAAAAAAATAGCTTTATTAAGATCCAATTTAGGCCAGCGCCACAGCTCACTAGGCTAATCCTCCACCTGCGCCGGCACCCCAGGTTCTAGTCCCGGTTGGGGCGCCAGATTCTGTCCCTGTTGCTCCTCTTCCAGTCCAGCTCTCTGTTGTGGCCCGGGAAGGCAGTGGAGGATGGCCCAAGTGCTTGGGCCCTGCACCCGCATGGGAGCCCAGGAGGAAGCACCTGGCTCCTGGCTTCGGATCGGTGCAGCGTGCTGTCTGTGGAGGCCATTTGGGGGGTGAACCAACGGAAGGAAGACCTTTCTCTCTCTCTCTTACTGTCTAACTCTGCCTGTCAAAAAAAAAAAAAAAAAAGATCCAATATACATACTCCGACATTCACCTATCTAAAGTATGTCAATGGTTTTCAGTATATTCACTATCTCCATAAGAAAATTCATTTCCTTTTTTTTCTTTTAATCTATTTGTTTTTTGAAAGGGAGAGAGAGAAAGAGAGATAGAGGGAGACAGGTCTTCTTCCATCTGGTAGTTCACACCACAAATAGCCATAAGGGCCAGTGCTGGTCCAGGCCAAAGCTACTAGCCAGAAACTCCTTCTGGGTCTCCCACGTGGATGGTAAAGGCCTAAGCATTTGGGCCATCTTCCACTGCTTTCCCAGATGCATTAGCAGGGAGTTGGATCAGAAGTAGAGCCGCTGGAACCTGAACTAGCACTAATATGGGATACTGGCACTGCAGAGGCGGCTTAACCTGTTTGCAGAAATAAGAACATAAGAAATTTTAGAAACATTTTAATCAATATATAAAAATCCCATCCCCATTAACATTCACTCCTTTCTCCCAACAGCCTCACTCACTCCTAGCCCTAAGCAACCAATAATTTTTTAATTTAATTTTTTTTTTATTTATTTGGTGGGGGGAGAGAGAGAGAGATGAGAGAATGACCGCCCATCAAGTGGTTCACTCCCAAATGTCTGCAACTGCCTGGCTGGATCAGATAGAAACCAGGAGCCCAAAACTCAATCCAGGCCTTCCAGGTGGATGACAGGGACCCAAGTGTTTGGGCCATCACTTCCAGGCTCCTAGGACACTCATCAGTGGGAAGCTGGAATGGAGAGTGGAGACAGGACTGGAACGCAGGCACCTTAACCACTGCACCAAAGGTCTGCCCCTCGTTTAGTTTGTAGCTAAGTATTTGCAGATTGTGAGCTTTACATGTACAGGGAACGATACAATATGTGGCGTTTTTGTGACTGGCTTCTCTCACTTCACATAGTGCTTGCAGAATCCTCCTATGTTGTGGCCAGAGTCGATACTTCATTCCCTCCTGTGGCTACCTGAAGGGAATGCACCACATTTCACTCATGCGTCCAGCAGTCACCTGACACTGGGCTGTCTCTGCTTTCTGCCTGTGGTGAGCAGCGCCGCTGAGCATCCACACACTGGTGCTAGCGTTCTTCTGTGTTTCCACTTCCCTCGAGTTTATTCCCAGGCAGGAGACTCCATCTTCTTAGCGCTGGGTTTTCCTAGTTGGGTTCACCCCAATGGACTCCTCACCGTGTCTCCTGCTGCCTTCGCTTTTGATGAGCTTGGCTTTCCGCAGTGGGACTCTGCCCTTTCGCACACAGACGTGCGCAGGTGCTTGGATGCTCACGTCCACTCATGCAATCACATGGCCCCTTCACACACTCCACTACCAACGCAGGCACCTGTATGACCCAGTACCACGGACAGCCTCACAGCCGCGAAGGCGCAAACACGTGCACCCAGGTGACCTCCACCTCCACAGGGACCCCAGGGGGCAGCCACAGCAGGAGCCAGTGTGATGGCTACAGCCAAGAACGGCCTCACTCCTCACTTGGACAGGTCCTGTCATGGCAAAGGAGGTGAGGCCTGCAATTTGGGAGGAACAGAGTCAGCCAGAAGATGGGGAAAAGAGGCCGGGTGGGAGGCGAGGAGTGAGAGACAGGGCTGTGCAGGGGGACTGTGGGGTTGGGCCATGGTCTGCTCGGAGTCCCAGGACACAAGGGTTCCCCTTGCTTCCCATCCATGTCTGCCCTACCCTCTCCCTGACCAGGGTGGCCTCTGTCTCCCTGCTCCCCCAGCCTTTGAGGAAATGTGACCCCTCCCCAACCTTCGCCTCCCACCCTCCACAAGGCAAGGAGACAAAGGGGATCCTTTTCCAGGATAATTAAGCCTCAAAGACAGCAGCTCCTCCCAGGAAACTGATCTGGTTTGCCCTGAGAGTGTGGGAGGGCAGGGGAAGGGAGCTGGGGGAGACGGAGGCCACCAAGGACCAGAAAGTGAGCTGGCGCCACGCCGGGCGTCTGGGAGCTGGCTCAGGGGCCAGGGGTGCCCGTCCCAAACGCTCCATCCCAATTCCCCTTCTCAGGAGAGGCGGGTTATGAAGCGGGCGGCCTGATTGGCAGCAGAGTCTAAGACAGACTCAGCCACAGTCTCAGAAACACCAGGTGTGGGTGAGCGGACACACGTGTGAGTGAGTGCCTGATGCCACTGTTAGCGGGGACCCATGCTGATGCTGCGTGAGTCGGTGCCTGTCCCCAGCCCTTGGGGCTCCACCCCCACCCATGCCCCCGCCAGGGACTCTCTGTGCGGCCTCAGCGGAGTTTCTAACCTGGAGTGATCGCTTTCCTGATTTGCCACTTTAGTACTCTTGTTAATGAATTTTTAATCTTCTTAATGACATTAAACACGGAAAGTAATTAAGGAAAACAAGTTTGAAACTGCTGACTTCAACCCTTTATTCACAACTATTTAATGTAGAATTAATTTGATTTTGCCCATTATTCAAATGAACGCACCACCTTCTCCTCGGCCCCAGGGCTGTCCCCTTGCCCCCTCCCTGGCATGCCCAGGGACCCCCTGTCGTGATCACCCAGTCACCACGGACATAAGGTTTCTGTGTGACACGTCATTCTGGGGCCTTGGGGTGACAACGATGACAATGGAGCTAAGCCACACTGGCGAGGTGGGCGGAGTGGCCCCCCCGCAAGGCTGGAGAATTGAAGAGAGTCAGGAGGGGGCCAGGAGGCTGGGGGCCCCTGAGGAGCCACACTGGAGCTGGCGGCCCCTTCCTCCCACTGCCCTTCCGTCTCCGATTTCTGCCCATGCACACTCAGTCAATAGCCCCATGACCTGTGCACTCAAATGCCTGGGTGTCGCATTGGGTATTCAGATGCTGGGACGCTAGGATCCAAGCGTGCTCATTATCAGAGCTCAGATAATCAGGTGTGCAGGTTCAGCCGCAGCTTGGAAACCCTGGTGGTAAGGTCCCAGGGTGTCCACGTGTGAGAGTTGTAGATCTAAAGAAATGAGCCCCTACCTGGCCCCCAACCAAGCCCTGGGCCTCTGGCTACCACTGGGATGAGGTCGAAGTGGGCAAATCACAGCTGTTGGAAGCTGGGCTTTATTTAAATGGACCTGAAAACAAGACCCTGGCCAGAGCCAGCTTGTCCCTGAGCCTCAGGGGCTCGGCTGCCTCTGAGCCCTGGTAAGGGGGAGGGCAGGGTTCAAAGGAGCCCCTCGGGGGTCAGTGCCTGGCCCTGCCCCAGTCTGAAGGCCCTGGCGGAAGCCGGAAGCGCTGCAGGAGGCCCCAGCCCCTGGCTCCGCCCTGCTGTGCTCTGGGCCCCGGATGCCATGTTGTGTGTGAATGTGTGCATGTGTCCGTGCAGGGGCCAGGATGGGCGGCGTGGGGTGGACGCAGCTCTAGGAGGTGGCAGAGGGGAGTGGGAGGGGCACAGCCGGCGGCCTCAGTCGGACCCCACTCCCCCCGCCCCGCTTGGACATGTCCCTCATCTCCCCTCTTCTCTTTGCGGAAGAGGAGAGACAAAGGCTTCCTTCAGGAAGTTGCGATGAGGGGAGGTGATGCCAGCGTCCTGGTCCTCGCACAGTGCCTGGCACCCAGGGGCACGCCATCACCTCCTGCCCCATCCGTCCCAGCCCCACCAGTGAGCAGAAAAGAGGCAGGGCCTTGGGGGCTGGGTGCCAAAGGAGGCTGTTGGAAGACCTGGCCAGGCCTGGTGGTGAGAACACAGAGAGCGGGACTAGGGGCGCTGAGGGGCCAGCGTAGGCACTGGGGGGCACCCTCCCTCCCCTGGAGCATCCCCTGAAATGCTAACCGGAGTCCTTCCCTGAGTAGGAGCACTAGTAGGGGTCGCTCGTCCTGCCTCCCCCTCGCTGCCTCCCCTGCCTCTTCTCTCAGACAAGCCTCCCCCAGTCGGTGCACGCAGCCCGGCTCCTGGAAGGGAAGCGGCCCTCACCCCTGCCCCCGCCGCCGCTGCACTGAGCCGTGACTGGCCCGAGCCCAGCCAGTCTCCCTTGCTCCTTCCTCCCATTCCGGGGACTTTATGGGCTGAGACGCCACTGGCTGGCTCCTTCTCCCTCTCCTCTCTCCATCATTCGCCATGCCTCTTCCTCCCTCCTTTCTTCCCCAGCCAGGGCCTGCCTGGCTCTCCCCTGCCCGACTTTCTCCCTCTCTGTCTGCCTCCACCTCTCTCTGCCTTGCTCTCTGTCTTCAAAGACCACAGATTCTAGAACATTTCCACCTCCAAGTGTCCAGGGCATACTCTCAGAAAGCAAACCCAGGCTGAGCCCAGGAGGGGACAGGGGGAGGAACCCCCTTGAGAATGTCCTGGGGGAGGTGGAATCCTTGCAAGGAAGGCCGGCGCTGGGGGGCGGGGTCTCCTGTCTCCCAGGCGCTCTGCCCGGTTCCCCGCCTTGTGGACATCCTGGGCGGAAGAGCCTTGGTCAGTGCGGTACATTCACATCACCTCCCTCACAGAGACCCACACTCAACACACACGCACGTGATAGATACACATACAGATGCCAGTGTGCCCCAACACATGGATGCAGACACACACAGATAGACACAGCCCCCCCCCGTATGCATGCACGCACACACAGCACACAGACGCGTGCCTGCACACACACATACACACACAGAGATCCCACAGGCGCCCAAAAGCACAGGGCAATGATTAATGTCCCCTCAGAAAAAGAAATTATATCGAATAAATTAAACTACTGTGGCAGCAAATTGAAAAATAAGGATGTAAATGAGGTTTGAATACTTAATATCGAAGACAAGGGGGGAACGAGAAGGGACTGCTGGGTCCCTGAGAGGGGAAAGCATGGCCCCTGGTGCCCCCTGTTCCACCCTGACTCCCACACCGAGGCCTCCGAGTCCGGGCAGGGGTAACGCCGGGTTCCGGTCAGCACTGCGGACCTTCTCCCCTGTGGCCACTGCAGAGAAAGCCCCAGAGTCTCTGCAAAGACTGAGAGAGGGTGCCGGGGAGGAGGTGGCGTGAGCCCCTCGAGCCCCCGGCACATGCGGACACGCTTCCAGTGCCACACATACCCCAGCCCTGCCACCCCAGGACCCCAGACTTGTGGCTCTGCCTCGCTCACCCTCGCCCCACCTCCCTCCAGATAGCCTAATCCCGATGCACTCCCAACACAGCCTGGACACACCAGGGACCTGCGTCCATGTGCCCACCAGCACCCCAATGCCACGCTGACACGTTTCCCCCGCCCCCGCAGGTCCACATACCCCAGGATGCATGACCACACACACATGTGCAGCCTCTCTCTCACACAAACTCCAAGTCTTTCCTTGGGGCACAGCATCGTGCAGCCTGCTGCCCCACTCACAGCCAACACCCCCACACACACACAGCAGGGAAGCTGCCTTGGGTCCCAGCCCCTCAAAAGATGCAGAAGGGTTGTGAGGGGCTTTTCCTTCCCTGATGTTATGCAGCACACACATGCACATACACAGAGACACACCCATACACACATAGTGCACACCCACGCACCTGCACACACAGGTACACATGAACACAGAGACACAGACATGTATACACACACAGACCTGCACACACACACGATACACACACGTGCTATGCACACACAACACACATGTGCACACACACCAGCACGCACAGGTATATGTGCACACAGCACGCATGCATGCACATAGATAGACGGTTGCACACATGCACACACATGTAAAGATATACACGCGTACACATAGTTTATGCACGCACCTGCATGAACAGGTACACATGCACATGGAGACACATGTGCTCACACACATACAGGCCTGCATACACACACAACAGACACCCAGGATATAGACACACATGCACAGGCAAACAAAACACACATCCCTATGCACAGGCACGTGTGCACAGACAACACAGATGCACACAGATGCACACACACACACATGGTGACATACATGTTCATGCATGTGCACACATAGCACATGCACAGACACACGTGCTCACAGGCACACATACAGGCCTGCACACACACAACACACACATGATACACAGACACACGCACACACACCTGTGTGTATAGGTACATGTGCATATGCACAGACCTGCATCTACACACATGCACAGAGAATGCACACACAGTGACACACATGTACACCCATAGTTCATGCACACATCCGCATGCACAGGTACACATGCACACAGAGACACAGGTGCACACATACAGACACACATACAGGCTTGTACACACACAACACCAAGACCATGTGCACAGAGACACACATACACACACACAGAGGTTCTGCCGAGGCGCCTGTTCATGCCTTCGCCTTGGCGGTCTCGGCTTCCCTTCCCCCTGCCCGCCGCCGCCTTTGTCTCGGACACCCCG
The DNA here is from genome assembly GCF_051225735.1 of Oryctolagus cuniculus. Classification (NCBI taxonomy): domain Eukaryota; kingdom Metazoa; phylum Chordata; class Mammalia; order Lagomorpha; family Leporidae; genus Oryctolagus; species Oryctolagus cuniculus. The sequence continues at coordinate 29,105,167 of NC_142881.1, forward strand.
AAGCGTCCAGCCTGCCCCTCCTCCCCTCCGGACCCTGGCCGCTCCCCGCACCCCGTCCCCCTCCTCCGCGTCGCTCGCTGTCGTCCCTGTTCATATATATTTAGTATTTATTTACAAGGCTGGGTTTTTTCCCTGGGCGGGAAGCCAGCCGTGCACAGAAATCCTTAAGATGCTATAAAGCTGGTGAGGTATAAAATGGAAAGTGGTTAGTGCGCTGTTTGGAGATAGCTCACCGGCGGCCGGCCCGGCCCGCGCCGCCGCCGCTGTAAATCTCCCGGAGTTTAGCGCGCTTGTTTGCGTCGGGCCGAGCGAGCGAGCGAGCTAGCGAGGAGCAGCGCGGGCCGGGCGCCAGGGCGCCTCCCGGCTTGGCCTGAAGGGACAAGGCCACAGTGGGGCTGGGAGGACCTCTTTGGGGGCCACAGGGCTCCCGCTGTGCTCCCTCAAGGGGCGGGAAGACAGGCCCGGTCCCCCGTAGGAGCAGGTGCAGGGACAGGCACCCGGCAAACTCCCCAGGGAGCTGCGGGCCTTCTGCCCAGCAGGCGGCTTCACTGACCCCTCCAGTGGGCTGGCGGAAGGGGGCGCCAGGAGAAGATCCTGCCCGGAGGTCACCCGAGGAGAGCACCACGCAGAGTTCGGAGAGACCCCCTCGGGCGAGGGACCGAGGTTCAGCCACTGCCGCACACACATTAGGCACCCCCTTGGACCTCAGTTGCTTCTCGCTCGATGACTTCATAATAGTTCTAGCATACAGGGCTGCAGAGGAGGGTAAAGGAGCTGACTCCGGTAAAAAGATGAACCGCGCGGGTGCCCCACGCACCGTGGGTGCTCAGGGGATGCTCCCTAGTGCTATCTCTGTTGGTGCTGTACACCCAGGAATCTTCGCTCATTACCTCATTTATTTATCCGCCCATTCCTGGCCTCCCCAGCTCACTCTTTCAGCGGGTTTAAGCTGGGGTGATCTGGGCTCTCTAGTGGAGTCGCAGTAGGCTACAGGGTGCCCTATGGAGGCTGGGGAGGGGTAAGACCCACACCAAAGGCCACAAAAGAGCCACCTCGGCAGCCTCACATCGGCTGGGAAGAGAGGGCTCGTTCCAGGCATCGCTGTCCATCAGTGGCCACCACAGTCCTGGCACTCCCGTGGTTTGAGAGTCACAGGAGGAGCAGCCCGCTGGCCGGCAAGGGGCAAGCAGACTGTGAGCCCTGAGGCCAGCTCCCAGCCCCCCACCCCGCTTGCCCCCTCATCCCCTTGCCCCAGCAGAGCTGTACCTTAGTGCCCTTAGATGGATGAGTTGAGAAGGCTGAACTCTGCCACACCCCTGCGGCTCTGGAGGGATGACACGCCTGCCACTCAGCTTGCACACAGGCCTCCCAGCACACCCAGACACACATCAGAAGGGCCAGGAGTAAGGACAGGGAACTCGAGGTGGTCACTGACCCTAGCAGCATGCTCGGAAGAGCCAAGCCCGTGTCGCGTAGCTGTGTCCTAGCCAGCTTTGCTGTATCTGCTCACCTGCCCACTAACCTTTCACTCATTCACTCAACAAGTGTTACCAAGCCTCTTGGGCAAGGGGCCCACAGGGGAACATCACTTAGTCCTGGCTCTCCAGAAGCACAGAGTCCAGGATGGCTGTAAGGCAAGCATACAAAGTGGCTTCAAAACATTCATGGTGGCATGGCAGGTTAAGCCAGTCTGCTGCACTGGCATCCCATATGAGCACCAGTTCAAGTCCCAGCTGCTCCACTTCCAATTCAACTCCTTGCTAATGTGCCTGGGAAGGCAGTGGAGGATGGCCCAAGGACGTGGGCCTCTGCACCCACGTGGGAGACCAGGGTGGAGTTCTTGGCTCCTGACTTCAGCCTGACCCAGTCCCGGTCATTGTGGCCGCTTGGGTGGTGAACCAACGAATGGATAGAAGACTTCTCTCTCCCCTGTCTCTACTTCTCTTTCTCTGTAACTCTGCCTTCCTGATAAATAAATCTTTAGAAAATTCATGGACAAACAGAATTAAAAGAGAATTGTGCGTGGATGTTTTGAAGCTCCCCTTGTACAAGGAGCAGCAGCAGGCGAGACAGGGCAAGAGCCAGGCAAGCTGCAGGGGAGGGGCCCCGTGGTTCCCAGGGCAGGGGAACCTTGTGGCGGTGCTGTCCCAGCGGGGAATGGTGATAAGTGCAGCAGCAGCAACAGGCACCTTGCTAGGCCTTCTACAGGGCGTCCTCGAGAGACGGCATGACTTGCATTTTGTGGCAGCTGAGGGTATTGGCAAGCAGAGACGAGCTGGGGTTTGGTATTCCAGAAAGGCGCCATTGCAGGCAGAGGAAGATGAGCAAGGAGCCAGAGGTGGGAATTGCTAGGTGGGGAATAGTCAGAGGAGGCACTCGGAGTCCAATTTGGCCGGCAAATGTGAGCGTGAAGGAAGAGTAATGGGAAGGCTTGGAGAGAGGGACGGGCAAGGGCCAGACCACCACGGGCTGTGAATATCAGAGTGAGGAGTTTGTGCTTTGTTTAGTAGGCAATGGGGGGCCATTGAGGGTTTTTGAGCAGGGGAGTGACATGATCAGAGCTGTGCTTTAGGAAAATTAATCTGGCAGGAGCAGTAGAACAACAGGAAGCCATAGAACTTAAAAGCGCAGGAGGGGGCTGGTACTGTGGCATAGTGAGTAAAGCCGCCACCTACAGTGCTGGCATCCCATATCCATATGGGCACAGGTTTGAGTCCAAGCTGCTCCACTTCCAATCTAGCTCTCTGCTATGGCCTGGGAGGGCAGTAGAAGATGGTCCAAGTCCTTGAGCCCCTGCACCTGCGTGGGAGACCTAAAGGAGGCTCCTGGCTTCCTGGCTTCAGATCGGCGCAGCTCCGCTGTTGTAGCCACCTGGGGAGTGACCCAATGGATGAAACATCTCTCTCTCTGCCTCTCTGTAACTCTGCCTTTCAAGTAAATAAATAAATATTTAAAAAAAAAAGAAAAGAAAGAGAAAAACATAGGAAGAAGCCTCACCTGGTGACTGTTTGGTGGAAGAGGTTGGATTTGTTCCTGGAACTGAAGTGACCCAGGGGAGCTGGAGAGTCTTCAGGGAGCCGTGGTGCTGGCGAGGCACAGGTGGGTGCCAAAGACACCAGGGAGAGCCTCTGAATGCGTGACCAGATTGAAGCAGGGACTGGGAGGGAAGAGGCAGACTCTCCACGGCCTCTGCCAGTCTGCAGGGCCATGAGTGGCAGAGTCACTAAGAACATAGGGGTCACAGCGGAGGCTTTGGAACATAGCAGCCCTTAGGGCCCAGGCTTGGAGCCCAGGGGAGCCGGAGCTGGAGGCTGCCCTGCCCATCATCTGCTGAGGGGGCCAGGGTGGGGGGGAGGACAGCAGAGCACTGAAGTTCAAGCTCCACGCCAGACTCACTTGGGGGAACCTTTGGGAGGCAGGAGAGACAGAGGAGGAAGGTTAGAGAGAGGGGCAGTGGGCGAGAGGGGTGGCGCGTTCCCAAGGCTCCTCGAAGAGTTGCACACATTGGTCAGGAGGCAGGGGCAGCCTGGTGGAAGGAAGTGCAGGTGCAGGGGAGGCAGCTGTCACATGGCAGGAAGAGGAGGCTGAGAGCTGGGGACACCAGTATGGAGGTGAGCCCCAGCCAGGCATTGCCAGACACTCCATCGCCCGCCCACCGCTCAGACCAAGCCCCCAGATCTGCTCTGTCCCTCTCCTGGATGGAGTGGCTGCAAATCTGGCCAGGAAACAAAGTGGGAACCAGTGACACAGAGGCTCCAGAACGTGGATGCCCAAGACCCTGGATCTCAACGCAGCTGGGGGCTGCTTGGGATCCTGCTCTTCCTCAGCAGCAAACCACATGCCCCGCCCCCGTCTCACGCAGGCCACGCCCACGTCAGGTCATCCCCTGCACCTGCTTGGCCTGGGAGATCACACCGGTCCGGTCCGGTCCGCAGTCCATGCCCTCGGCCACACTTCCCGCCTTGGAGCTGTTGATGACTGGGTCCCCCAGGGTGCCCAGAACCAGGGGGTACAGGAAACGGCTGGGGATCAAGGGAGCAGAGGGGAGGGAGCCCAGAACCTTGCCTCCCGTTTAGGAGGAGCAAGGCACAGGAGGTGGTGTGGGCCCCCACCCCCCCAGTGGGGACCCGCAGTCCTAAATGCCCCCGCGCCTTCTCCATATTGTGGGAAAAGCTGCCGCATCCATCACTGTCAGGCACCGAGTTTGAATAAATTTGAATGCACTGAGCCGTGGGCTGCAGTTTCTATAATATCACTTTCCAGTTTGAATATTTCACTTACTTTTTTTTTTTTTTTTGAATTTCTTTTTATCCCACAGTTTCTCCTCCTTTTCATCTACCCCCGCTGCAGCCAAGCTCTGGATGTAGCGCGAGGACAGTGCCTCGGGGGTATCTGAGATGGGGAGACGCCAGGCCCTGCCAGTGTGGGCACCTCCAGCCTCCTACCTTTCAGAACCCCGCCCCCACCGCGCCGCCCCGGCCCCGACCCCGGCCCCGGCCCCGGCCCAGCACATGTCCTCCCTGGGCCTGGAGCCTGAGCTCCTCCTGCTCACGTGGATGGGGAAACAGCAGCCAAAGACTGAGGCTCCCTCACAGCCCCCCTTGGGCACAGGCCGTGCAAGTCCGCCAGGGCCCTGCTTCGACCCCGGCCCCTCCGCGGCTGACCCGCCATCACACGCATGCGCACACATCATCTGCTCTATTAATTGCCGCAGAGATGTTAAAGGCACTTGCACTTCCCCGCTAGGCAGCTTGCTCTAAGGCCCTCTGGCTCCCCAGTTCTGATTCCTTTGCCCCCTCCCTCTCCAGCTCTTCACTCTCTATGTAGCCATGCATTACCGAGACAGCCTTGCCTTCTGGGTGAGGGCTGTCAACGTGGGGGAAGGACTGGGATCATGGGGTGCCCCTCAGGAGAACCCCCGGATCCTGGCCGGCAGCCTGCCATTGGCCAGGCCACGACTGGGGCCACCTCTGCTCCTCGCCTAGAATTCAGGAATGGGCAGAGCTGAGGGGCAAACGAGGGATGAGACCTCTGGGGACAAAAATGAGCCAGGACTGCGACAAAGTGTAGTCCACATGGGGAGGAGGGGAGGAGGTCAAGAGGTGTGCTAGGGGCCCTGTCAGTCTGTGAGGCTCTCCCCATAGGGAGGGCTGGTGCAGCGCCTGTGGCCACCCGCAAGGCACGCCCACCACTCTACCAGTCTCTCGAAGGCACTGGCCACCCGTGAGGCTCGTGGCATCGCTAACCCACAGGGAGGACACAGTATGGGCCACACTGACCAGCCAGGTGGACGCTGAGTCCCCCCGCCTTCCAGAGCCGACTCATGACTTCGGCCCGTGGAGGTCCTTGACCCTCCAGGGTGGCCCCAACTATCCAGGTGGTTTCCTACGGACACAGCTTCTGGAAGTGATGGTGCCGCTGCTCACAGTGTGCCTGGTCCTCTGTGTGCACAGCTTGGTCCAGGCAGGACACGGCCAGAGCCTGGGGCGCTCACGGCTGGGGAGACAACCTTGCCATCAGGAGCAACACGTATTCCTACTTTACATTTTGCTGTGTTCAAAGAGGGTTGAGAGGATTAGGAAACACACACACACATGCTCCCAAAACTGTTCAAGCAAAAGGAGAGGGGTCTTTGGAGACCATTTACAGGCAGGATGGAGATCGGCAGAGCCGCGACCTGGTGGTAGACAGTGCGTGCTCTTAGCGTGGACGTTGTGGGATGGGCCCTTGCTGGAATCCGTGCACCTTTCAGGGACCTCAAGTAGTCCAGGAAGGCTTTCTGGAGGAGGTATAGCCTGTCCGGGGATTGAACAGATGGCAGAAGTCCCAACAGGAAGAGCAAACGAGAGCAGCATTCCAGCTGCCAGAATCCAGTGAACAAAGCAAGAGAAATGGGGCTGAACCCCAGGCAGCGCTGGGCCTGGGCCGGGCAGGGTTGGCAATGGGAGTGGGGAGTCCGGGGTACCGGGAGCCTGTGGGAGGCACGTGCTATGCCGGGGGGGACAGTGAAGAGATGAAGGAGAAGCCTAGGCCATTGATGGAGGGGTGGGGGGTGCTCGGGGTCCTGGGAGCAGTTAGGAAGTGCTTCAACCCAGCCTGGCCCCAGCCTACTACTTCCTACCCCCCCCCCAGGACCCTCGCCACCCCCACCCCCGCCATGAGCTCAAACTCAGCATCCCAGTAAAGACAGATCCTGCCAGAGAAGGGCGAGCTGTCCAAACTCGGGGCCCCGGTGCGGTGGGGGGAGGAGGTGCCAGTCCCTCGGAGGGGGGCCTCCCCCCACCTTGTGCGCCCACCGGGCCTGCGCGGGAGGGAGTGTGGTGAGAAGGGAGAGGCTCTCCTGCCGCACCATGACAGATGATTGACTCGAAACAATATCTAAGGCGATCAGGATAAAGTGCTGGCCATTTCAAGGCTCAGCAGAATTCAGATTCTAATTAGACTTCTCACCACATTCCAAATAAAAATGGTTCCCCTGGTATCCTCTTTGCCTATCAGGTGTCTCTCCCTGATCGCTGGAACAAAACGCATAAAGAAAGTGATTAAAGCCATAACAAAGGCATAAAATTGGAATTATCGCTGCCACCACATCTGGGAGCACGGAGTGTCACCACACCGCCCCTCCTCCCCAAACCAGAGCGCACACACAAGTGCTGCCCCATCCCCGCTCCTGGCTGGGCACTTGGCAATGACAGTGCCCAGAGGGGTGAGGGGCAGGGGCTGGGGAGGGACCTCGGGGGTCCACGGAGCCAGGGCTTGGCCATCAGGAGGTAAGTCAAGTGGGAAAAGATGGGCTCTGGGCCCAGTGAGCAAGGGGGTGGGTGTCCCAAGGAGTGAGGCCAGACAATGGCCCACGGGCTGGAACATCTTGAGGTATTTACCAGTGGGGAGGAGCTTTAGGGCCCTTGCCTTGATGAGCTCACCACTCCCAGGACACACACACACACACACACTCACACACTCACACACTCACACTCACACAACATGCTATGAACATTCTCAAGCACCCCATGTGGTGGCTGTCTCTGTTGAAAGACCCCTACCCTGCCAACAGGCCCAAAGCTCCCCCAGCTGACTCACTGCCCAGGCCCCTGCACGCAGTACTGGGGCTCAGTCCCCTTTCCCAGCCTACATCCAACAGGGGGCACCTAGCTGTGAAGACTGTGAAGTCCCCATAGGTCCCCAACATGGGTGCACACAGCCAGCATGCAACCCAGGAACCCGTGTGTACACATACATACACACACACCGTGCCTATAGCAACACCCTCTCACAGCACACTCGCTCTGGGAAGACAGTAAAGGCACCCATCTCAGAGGGTGCTCCGGCCCCCGGGGCTTCTCCCTCCTCCCTCGCCAGCCCCCCATCTGCCCCCTCACAGCCAGCCCAGTACCTGGGACCAGGCAGCCTTGTTCCCTGCGTGGGGCGGGTAGGCGGGCGGGGGAGGTCTAGAGGAGGGTGAAGGAGTGGGAGCGGGGCTCTGAGCGGGGCCGATATAAAATTAAAAGGTAAAAAGCAGGAACGCAAATGGAGGGTGCTTTCAGCTTTCACATTATTAATGACTCTTCAAAAAATCGGCGAGTTTTCCAATCTTCTCTGAGAAGCGCTTGAAGGAGCTCACAGATGAAACTGACCTTCAAAATGTTCTTTGGTCTTTAGTTAAGAAATTCGCTCGCCATTATGGCATCATTAGGGAAACAAGGATAAAATTACTCCATGGTTAATGACCTATAGTATCTCCCCACCAAAATTTGTTTCAGATCTAATAAAACTGTGCTTAACACACTCGGATGAGTTATGAGGACTGTTCTGCAGGGTATTAAAATGTGGAAAATAGATTTTCCGAAGCTGGGGGGACTGGACTTTTTGAATCAGATAGCAGAATGGAATTTTCTGGGCAATAAATTCTTCCATGTCTCAATTTCATCTCGTGCGCTCTCTCCTGCCTGCCTCTGCCCCTCTCTCTCTCCCTCTCTCTCTCCCTCACTCTCCATCTCTCCCCCACTCTCTCTCTCTCTCTGTCTCCCTCTGTCTCTCATCTTTTCCTAAAATACTGAAGCAACACAGAAGCCTTTGGAATTTGAAACCTACATAAACTTTGAAAGATGCAGGGTGGCAAGGGTGCCCGAGGGAGGGAGGGAGGGAGGGAGGCTGCATGTGCACACCGGTGGGCATGGGTCCCGCCTGGCACACAGCAGTGGGAGCAAGGAGGGAACTTCCTCCACTACTGCACCAACTGTGTACACCCACGGTATGAGTGACACCCTCCCGTCTCTACTGCCGGCCAACCCCGCAGATCAGCCCCCCTACCTCCAAATCACAGGGAACACCTGTGCCAGTGGCCCCTCCTAGCACATCCCTTTACCCAGGGCCTAGACACACACCACGGCCAGGTGTCAGCATGTGGCAGAGTGCACCTGTCCCTGCCCACCCCAAACTTCATGTGACGGGGGCGGGGGTCAGCCGCACTGGCCGTGTGAAGGGTCAGAGTGCTGTGTTGTGCACACGAATGTGCACCCAGGCACATGCTAACACTAGCCAAAGGGCACAGCCACATGCCCCGGCCAGCCGGGCTGGAGACTGAGGCCCAAGCCCTGGGCCCAAGCAGTGGCCAAAGGTTTTCGGGGGCTGGATCCTGCCGCGGAGAGAGGTGGCTGGCGAGGTAATGGCATTTTGCTCTCTTTAAACTTTAATCTTTCCTATTAATTCCCTGCAACTGGAGAATGTGTGAGAGTTAATGTTCCGTGAACGTGTTTCGCACTCGGCAGTCTCTTCGAGCTAATTACCTTCAGGTGCTAAATGGAGGGAAATTGCAATCCATTTGGATGTGAAAAAATTTCGCCTTCCCGTCCCCTGTGAGACATCCTTTTTCCTGAGTGCTGCAGAAAGAATGCTCTCTGGGTGGGAGTTTTTTTCCTAATGTTTTTTTTCTTCGCCCCTCTCCCCCGCCCTCTTTCTCCAGGAGTCTGGGTCTTGCAGGACCATGGAGGTTGGAGACTGGAGGAGGCTGGGCCTCTGCACAGGCCCCCCACCCCCACCCCCCAGGCTGGGTGAGGCAGGTGGGCAGGGACTTCCGTGCAGAGGAGACACCGGGCTGCGACGCTGGCCCCCGCCCCTCGGAGGCCCTGGAGTGGAAGTGTATTTACACGCTTAATAACACGCTTATTACCAGTGTTCCTCAGCTGCTAGGTTTTGAATACAGATATAATAGAATTTTACAAGCCACATAAAAGCTGTCCTTCTCCTGGACCCTGGACTGGGGTGGCTGGTAGGGTGGAGGACGGGGAATGGCGAGCGGAGGTGAGGTGGGGCGAGATGGCCTGGAGACAGGCCCGAGAGCAAGAGGAGAGGAAGGAGAAGGGGCAGAAGACGGGCCTTGGGAGGCGGCCGCGTGATGGTGAGAGTCGGGGAGGGCCGCAGGGCACCTGGGGCTCCAAGGAGGTGGGCACACAGAGGGGCAGCCTGCTCTCCAGGAGAGCACGCCCACCCCATGATGCACGCATCCCTCCAGCCTGCCCTTGACCTCTGATCCCTGCCCTCAACCTGAACAAAGGCTCTCCAAAGGCGACATCTAATTTGCCCAGCTCCCTCTGCTGTGGTCCAGTCTCCCAGGTCTTGCCAACCCCACTCCTTGATCTTGGGTGGGGCTGGGAGCTGCCCAGATGTAACTCGGGGCTTCTCCCACCTTCCAGGAAGCAGTCTTGGCTTAAAAGACCCAAGACAGAGGCCTCCGGGGAGCGGCACGCCACGTCTCCGTGGTGGCCCTATGTTTTCCCCTCCCCGTGGGGTTCGCTTGCTGACCTTACGTATGCCCTGCGTGCAATGGGACAGGCATTTTTTTTTTCAACAAAGGAGAGCCTATTTCAAGAAAATATATTGGGAGACTATTGAAGTGGCTTGGGTCCATTTATTTTTTGAAAGGTTTTTATTCTGCAAAATTTCAAATATGTATATTTTTTAAAATCTCCATAGACCTAGCACCCAGCTTCACAATTATCAACGCGGAGCTGACCTTATTTCATGTACGCCTCCACTTGCTCTCAGGATTACTGGGAATCAAATCAGTTCATCCACAAACACTGAACACACAGTTGTAAAAATGAAGGACTCTGGGGTGAGCATTAGGCCTAGCAGTTAAAACCTTGCCTGGGACACTCACATCCCAGATCAGAGTGCCTGGGCTGCCATTCCGGCTCCACCTTGGATCCCAGCTTCCTGCTGATGAGCACTGTGGGAGGCAGCAGGTGATGGATGGCTCAAGTAGTTGGTTTCCTGCCACACCCCGATGAGGACCTGGATTGTGTTCCTGCCTCCTGGTTTCCACGTGGCCCAGCCCTGGCTGTTGTGGCCATTTCAGGAGAGAACCAGCAGATGGGAGTTGTCTGTCTCTCTTTATTTCAAATTAAATCAATTACTCCAACTCATAAAAAAAATTACTCATTGTAACCAAATATGGTCATCTTACCTAATACAAATTAACTACAATCCCTTACTCTTATCAAATATCCATTCAGTGTTCAAATGCCCCCGTATCAGGTTCTGATCAGGGTCCTAAGTTATACACTGTGGATGTGACTCTTCGGTTTCTTTTGTTCCATGATTATATTTGTCTTTTTGTTGTTGAAACTGCTTGTCCCATGGCATTTCTCTCATTGTGGATTTTGCCAGCTGCGCCCCTGTGGTATCATTAATGTGTTTCTCCGACCTTTTAAATCGGTAGATGCTAGAGTTGCTTGACTTCAGACTTGAGTTTTTGGTGAGCATATCTCACAGGTGCGGTGGTCATCAGGACCACGTAAATTCTCACGGTCTCTCCTTTTGTCATCCTGAGGCCGTCAGCGGCATGGCTGTTGTCAGGCTGATCTGCCCTTTGTAAAGTCCACATCAGCTTTTTCCCGACGTCGGCTTTACACCTAATGGTTGAACAGCCATCGAGCTCATTGACTAGATCCATTCTCATTGAATGGATTTGTTTAACATTATTTTCTCCAAATTTTTATTTTGAAAACATTTAAACCCACACAACAGTTCATCGCTTCAGCGCACACTCAAAATACACCCTGCCACAGATTCACGGCCTCATAACCGGTTCCCATATTTGCTTTCTCTCTCTCCTTCTCTTTCTGAAACGTTCCTGTGTTGCTTTGCTGCTGAAACGTCTCACCCCTAAACACATCAACATTTCTCTGTTGAGAACAAGGCCGCTCAATGATCGCTTCCAGGACTCCACATCGATCTGACACAGAGCCGGGCATCAAAACCCTCCACGCCCCAACGGTGTCTTTCTTAGCTCCCCACACCCACTTGCATTGCATCTCAGTTTTTGGTTTCTTTAATCTCTTTTATTCTGGAATAGTTTCTCAGCCTTTTAGAAATCTCTCCCATGCACTTGGCAGATTGGTAACAGCCAGGTGGGACGTCCCACTGTGTGGACTTGTCTGATGCATCCTCACAATCAAATTCAGCTGGAGCGCTTTGGCCATAAACACCACCTGGATGATGCGTCCTGCTCACGCTGGGGACGTGGTGCCACTTCCTGCCGTGACAGGTGATGGTAAGTGTGAAGGTGGCATCGTCTAGGTCTCTCCCTCTTTTCCCCTGGAGGATTAGTACGTTCCCTGGAGGGGAAATTCTGACACTGTGTGGATGTTGTGCCGAGTGTCTTTCATCCAGCAGTTTTGTCTCTTAGCACCCATTGACCAACTTGCCTAGATGAGTTCAGAATGCAGTGAGTTTTCTAATTCTATAATTTCTTTCACCTTTATTCATTGCACTCTTCTGTAGTGGTGTTTATTTTTAATAAGAAAAGTTATCCCATGTGGGCAGACTTGATGCGAATGGGGAAGCTGGGGGCTGGTGTTGTGCTGCAGCCGGCTAGGAGCCCTGGCCTCCGGGTGCAGCTTCAGGCTGCACAGAAATGCATCGCAGGCTGTGGCTCTCCCCTGGTTGGTTCTGTCATCATATGGGGTCTATAAACATTTATGGGAAATGTGCTTTGTGAAAAAACTATGTATTTATTTCAAGATTTTTTAAAAACCAGGTTTTCATTAAAGTTTATTTTCATCTATCTGAAAGGCAGAGCAAGAAAGAGAGAGAGAGAAAGATCGAGATCTTCTATCTGCTGGGTCACTCCTCAGATGCGTGCAACAGCGACGGCTAGGCCGTGCCGAATCAGGAGCCGAGAGCTCCACGTGGGTCTCCCGTGTAGGTGGCAGCAGCTCAAGCGCTTGCGCCGTCATCTCCTGTCTTCCAGGATGCAGTAGCAGGAAGCCGGGTTGGAAGTGGAGCAGCTGGGACTCAAACTAGCACTGATTTGAGAGACAGGTGTCCCAAGTGGCGGCCTAAACTGTGCTACAACATCTGCCCTTCGAGACTGTTTTGCACCAGAATAAACTAACTTTCAATTCTATTTTTCATGAACTTTTTGAAGTAACCTCCTCATATTTTTAATCCTGGAGTAGTTTACCAATTGCCTGGCCCCAGCACTGTTAATGAGACTTTGGCATATCTCCTGCCTCTGTATAATAGGAGCCCAAGCTGCCTACCAGGCAGGGAAAGCCAAGATCAGAATCTTCCAGCTACTGTTCCTGGGATGAGACAAGACAGCTCTACTCGGGGGAGACAGGCAGACCCAAGACCAGCCCTGGGTGGACTGACCTGCCACCATCTTGGAGCCTTTGCCCCACAGCTAACCGGAGCTTCTGTAGGGGTTGCTGGGAGAAGATGCTGCCCACTGAGGAGGGGACTGCTTCTTTAACCGAGCCATGTGGCCAAGGCAGCAAATGGCAGAAAGCGGCCTGAGCCGGCTTAAGCACATAGGGCTGTTTACTGAGCGTAACCAGGAACGTCACACACAGCAAAGTCTGGCAAGGGCAGAAGCCAAGAGCCTGAAGCCCACTGGCCTCCTCCTACGTGGTGCCGTTAATAGGATTTTGCTTGCAAGTGTCTGGGTCTCTGGCCCCACCATTCAACTTCCCAGCTCTCGTGAGTGGGAATCTGGCTCACTATGCATGCAGTATCTGCCCTTGCTTCAATCAGCTGTGATTAAATGTGGCCCCACCGGCATTAGGGTATAGTGGGAAAAGCTGCCACCTGTGATGCCAGCATCCCATGTGGGTGCCTGTTCATGTGCTGGCTGCTCCACTTCCCATCCAGTTCCCTGCTAATGCACCCGGGAAAGCAGTGGAAGATGGCCCAAGTACCTGGGCCTCTGTACCCAGATGAAGCGCCTGGCTCCTGGCTTTGGCCAGCCCTGGCCGGTGCAGCCACTCTCTCTGTAACTCTGCCTTTCAAGTAAATAAATACATCTATTTTTTTAAAATGTGGGCCCTAGGAATCCACTCCTGTGGGTGAGGAGAGGACTTCGCAAAGATGTTTGGCAGATACTCCAAGAGGTAGTTGCCATGGAAATAAATTCACTCTCCAAAGGATGGCAAATACAAACTCTTGAGAGGTACATCTGCATCATCAAGGGCAAGGCCTTGGCCCCAGGGCAGGCTGGCCAGAGTTGAAGTATGGGATCAATAAGACCCCTCTGCCAAGTCCCATGGGCCAATCACAGGGTAACAGGCATGGAGAGACAACGCATACAAGGGACGATGTGTCTAGATGGTACAGTTTGAGTGCCTGTCGCTACCTGGTTAGGTTGGGGCTGGGCCACCAGGTTCTGATTCAGCTTCAGAAGTGGCAACAGAAAGACTCACTCAGCTCCCTGCTGCCTTGTTTTCTGGCCACCTGACCCACTAGACATACCCCAATCTCTCCACTTCGGCCTCAAATCCCAGAAACCCTTAGGAGCCGCCCACTCGCAGGCTGAGTTTGAGAGCAGCCCCAGGGCCCAGCCGGGGCAGCGGACATTTCAGAGCCTCCAGAGGATCAGTTCTTCCCAGGCTGTTTGCCTTGCACGCCAGGAAGGAGCTCTGCATGGCGGTTTCTTACCCCCAGACTGCACGAGATCCAAATACTAAAAGCTTACAATGAACGTGGACCTAAACCACATGACAACCGGAAGCCGAACATGAGAAAAATACGATGTTTATTTCCAGCAGCGCCACGTCTTGATGCTCACAGGATGGGCTAGGGACCCTCTACCAGGCAGGCACGGCCGATGCTAACACAGAGCAGAAAGCTCTCGCTGGGCTCCCGCCTGTGCCGGGGCAGAGGAGCCTGCACTGCACACGCAGGCTGTCTGGGCAGGGTCTCCCCAGTCTGCTGATAACTAGCAAACCTCCTCGCTGGCTTGCTGCTTTTATCAGTAAGTAATGTCCTACTTCAACCCCATTTATGCTTTTGCTCATAAATTCTTGTCTGATATCAAGATCGCTAGCCTGGCTTCCTTTGAGTTAATATTTGCCTAGCATATCTTGTTCTATATCTTCATTTCCAAGACTTTCTGTGATTTTATGTTTTATGCAAGTCTTTTGTGAACAGACTAGATCTGAATTTTTAAAATATATTAAATTAGCTATTTGAAAGGCAGAGTTACAGAGGGAGAGGGAGAGACAAAGAGAGACAAAGAGAGAGAGAGAGAGAGAGAGAGATCAGTCTTCCATGTACTTCACTCCCCTAAATGCCCACAACAGCCAGGGCTTGGCCAAGCCAGAGTCAGGAGCCTAGAGCTCCATCTTGGTCTTCCACGTATATGGCAAGGGCCCCTCTGCTGTTCTCCCCTGGGCGTTAGCAGGAAGCTGGATCGGAAACAGAGCAGCTGGGACTCGAGTCACTGATGACATTCTGAACAGTGGCTTCACTCGCACCACAATGCCTGCCCCTAGACCTGAATTTTAAAAAAACCAATTTGAAATTTCCCTTCAGGGCTAACGTTAGCTATTTCTACATTTCGTGAATAATGCATTTGGACTTCTGTCATCTTATTTTGTGCTTTTTGTTTGATAATTTTTAATGTTCTGCCATATTCAATTTTATTCTGTGTTTTCTAACCATGTTTTTCCTTCCTGCTTTTTTTCCTCTTTGCTTCTCCCTCTTTCCTGTCTTCCATATCATTTACTTTATTCTGCATTTTATCTCTGTGTTTAGTGCTTTGGAATTTAAACATTATTTTTAGAGAAATAAGAGTTAAATTTAACTTTTCTTAAACATGCCTATTTTACTTAAAAAGGCTAAGGTCAATTTATGTTTTTATTGTCAATAGAAGGATCTTAGAGTGCAAATCAACAATTTCCACCTTTCACATAATTTATTAATATTTTAGTTACATCACATTTTTACACGTTTTAGAAACAGTCATAATCAGTATTATTTATATTTATCTCTTTGTTTTTGCTTGCTAATTCCTCTAATAGTCCAGTTATTCCTCTTGGGCTCAATTTCCTTCTTGTTAGAAATTCTTGTGGAAAGGACCTGCGGATAGTAAACTACTTTGTATGAAGTTGCCTGTATCTCACTCTTTCTGTTGATAAGTTCTCTGGGTATAGGACCTGAAGTGGACAAGCTTCTTTCGGCACTTCGAGGTCTGATTTCCGCTGTTCCTGGCAGGAAGCCCGCGGTCTGTCCCAGTGGAGTCCCTGCTGAGCTCCAGGAAGCTGGCGTCAGGAGCCAGACCCGCGCCGAATCCGGCTACTGGGGCATGGGCTGGGGGCGTCTTAACCGCGCCCAGACTCGGGCTTCTGCTTGCTCAAAGATGACTCTTTTATCTTTCGGGCCGCAAAGATGACAAGACTCGCTGATGAATTCCCAGCAGTGAGCAGAGCGTCCTGGCTCCTCCTCTACCAACACGTAGCACCCGGGGCTCCTAACTTTGCGATGCGCGCTCAGTTCCGGCTCCCCGGGGTGCCGAGGCCCGGCGCTGGCTTCCGCCCGCCCTCGTCGCTGCCGCCCCTCTGGCCTGTCGCTGGCTCCGAGCTCTCCGGGAGCTCTTCCAGCCACGTCGAGGGTCGGGGTCCTTTTCGTTCCTGGCGCCTGGGGACTTCCGGAAGGCTTCTATTTCTAGGGGGCGCTATCGTCCGCGTCGGCTCAGTGGGCCAAGTTATCTGAAACTCCCTTAAGGTTGTGTGTGTACCACGGGGCTAGGTTATGAACTCTCTCCTGCTAGGCTATGAACTCCTTCAAGGACAGAGGACTTTCTCTTTATTTATTCATTTGTTTATTTTTGAAGATTAATTCATCTATTTGAAAGTCAGAGTTGCAGAGAGACAGAGAGAGAGAGACAGAGAGAGAGAGAGAGAGAGAGAGACCTTCCACCCACAGGTTCACTCCCCAGATGGCTGCAATGACTAGGGCTGGGCCAGGCCAAAGCCAGGAGTGAGAAGCTCATCCCGGTCTCCCACCTGGGTGGCAGGGGCCCACACATCCGGGTCATCCTCCACTGCCCCTCCCAGGCCACCAGCAGGGAGCTGGGTCAGAAGTGGAACAACCAGGACACAAACCAGTGCCCACATGGGATGCTGGCAATGCAGGCGTGAGCTTGGCCTGCTACACCACAGCGCCTGCCCCCCCCCCTTTTTAATGTTTATTTACTTTTATTTGAAAGGCAGAGAGAGAAAGAGAGAGATCCAAGTCTCACACATGAATGGCAAGGACTCCAGTACTGGAGCCATCATCTGTTGCCTCCCAAGATGTGCTGGATGGGAAGTGGAGGTGGGACTTGAACCCAGGTACTTCGATATGGGCGTGGGAATCCTCAACCTCTGTGCCACAACAGCTGCTCCCAGACAATCTGCGGTTCCTGTTTGAATGCCACTCAGCTTAGCCCAGCGCTCTGCACTGAGCAGGTCCTCAGTCAACGCTGCTGCTCTCTTCATGTTATTCCTGTTCTGCTCCTTCCAACCTTAACGGCCAGAAGTGACAGAAAACCAGATTCTGGATCCGTGATGAGCAGCTGAAGTACACAGTCAGGCTGCTCAGCTTTTGGCATGGCGCATCTGAATTTCATTATTCATGAACAACATCTTCCTCAATCAACTTCAAGGACAAGTCATCAACTATTAGACCAGTGTTTCTCGGAGCACAGGTTGCAATCCATTAGCGGGTCATGAAATCAATTTAACAAAATAGAACCAAACAGAAAATAAAACGCCAAAGCGCAGCCGCTGTGTAAGTGCAGGCACTGCTCATTGAGACTTTGGAGCCAGGTGTGTGTGTGTGTGTATGTGTGTGTGCTGAGGGGTGTGGATGCTGGGTCACCAGGAAAAATGTAGTTCTGGCTGTGGGTCAGGAAAAAGAGTTTGGGACTCACTGGTTAGACCAGAGCCCTCTCTCCCCCAGACGCCCATCCCACCCCCACCCTTTCCAGCAGGCTGAGAGCAGACTCCTGGCCAAGCCAGAGCAGCCCCGCTCTGCATGGTCCCAGGCGCGTTCTCAGAGTGCGACAGCCACAGGTGGCTGGGGCCCCCTCGGAGTGCGCCCACCCTGCACCAGCAGCCGGATGAGTGCTCCGTGAGTCTCCTTCCACAGAGACGAAGGGGCCTCAAAGTTGTTCATGGAAGACACATGCTAGGAAAAAGCTGTGCCCAGATAGCAAGCTACTTCTGCATCACAGTAAACTCATCTTTTCATTCCTCCCCCCTACCCCGGCCCCACAAACTTTGAAGCGCCCTTGTGGTTCCTGTGCTCTGGGCTCCTGCACCTCACCCTAACACTCCCTCAGCGCCCTGGACGGGCCTTGGAGACCTGGAAATGCGGCTTCCCCAGGGTCTTGACCCCGAGACAGCTCCTTGCATGCGGCACTCCAGGGCGCCATATGATACCCAGCCAGGAGGACCCCTGGCGCTTAGCTCCCAGGGGAATTGCCCTTGGCAAAACTGCCCTCCACCCCAGCCCACAGAGGGCAGTGTCCCGGGTTACCCAGAAGGACTCCGGCACCTGTTCCTACCCTACACCACTGTGAGCGTCTACGGATCCCTCGGAATCAGCCACTTCACGTACAGTGACCCCGCTGTGAAGGCACGTGAGCCTCATTTAATTCCCACATCCAGAGGATCCCACGGTTCCCAAATGAAAGGAAGCCTGTTCTCTGTAGAGAGGTCAGCTACACGGACAGTCGTCCGTTCTTCCTCGGTGCTGGACGCTTTCTCATCGGTGCGCTGCTGCGGCCCCTTTAGGATGGGCTGGTGATCTGGTCTCCAAGACGGCAGCGGAGGCTCAGACAGGCTCCGTGCCCTGCTGGGCAGCCCTCGTTGGTAAGCGATTTCCAGGCTGGGATTTGTACACAGCGACCGTCCCACATGGTCCTTCAGGAATGGGACCCTCCCGCGGGAGAGGACGCAGGCCCAGGACCCGCTCGTGCAGAGCCCGTGCCCTTTCCTGCTTGACTGGCCCAAGACGGGAAGGGCCCGAGGTGCGGATGGCTGCTCCCCCGCTGGCTCGCTGTGTGCCACTGGGCAAGTCACTTACCTCTCTGAGCGTCAGATTCTACACCCATACCACCTCCCTCAGAGGACAATGAAAAAGTGTTTCATAAGCCATCAGGTGCATGCCAACAAAGCAGTTTATTATAAAACCTTATAATGGATTAACTGTATTTGCATTTCCCCTCTTGCACTGGGAGCTCCTTCATTGGTTCCCACTGGTCTTGGAATAAAATTCAAACTGTCAACTTGACCTGCAGGATGCAGCCTTTTGTTCACTGCTCTTTCCTCATTGTGTTCCAACCCTATTGACCTTTCTGTTCCTGCCCCAGGGCCTTTGCCTATGCTGTCTTCACTGCCTGGAACATTTGCCCCACTTCTGTCCACAACCCCCACTCTGCCTGCCTCACTGCTCGCCCTGCGGTGGCAGTTTCTTGGGGTGGCCTTACATGCTTTTCTTCTATTGCATTTTATTTTCTTTTCTTTTTATTTTATTTTCTTTAAAGACAGAGTTGCAGAGAGAAGTAGAGCCATAGAGAGAGAGATCTTCCATCCGCTGGTTCACTCCCAGTTGGCTGCAATGGCCGGAGCTGCACTGATCCAAAGCCAGCCAGGAGCTTCGGATCTCACATGGGTGCAGGGACCCAAGGACTTGGGCCATCTTCCACTGCACTCCTTGGCCACAGCAGAGAGCTGGATTGGAAGTGAAGCAACCGGGACTAGAACCGGTGCCCATATGGGATGCCGGCGCCGCAGGCCAGGGCGTTAACCTGCTGTGTCACAGCACCGAACCCTCTTCTATTGCATTTTAAACTATATTCACTTTGTACACACAGTGGGGGCAGTTGCTGTAGTTTACTATGTGTCTTTCTATCTGTGACACTAGACACAGCACTTGACATGGAGTAAGGGCTCCACAGCTATTTGTTGAACACATTTAAAAAAATTTATTTATTATTATTATTTTTTGACAGGCAGTTAGACAGTGAGAGAGACAGAGAAAGGTCTTCCTTCCATTGGTTCACCCAGGGTGCCGGCACCGCAGGCGGAGGATTAGCCTATTGAGCCGTGGTGCCGGCCATGTTGAACACATTTTTTAAAAATGAATATAAGCCAAGACTGATGGGCTCCTATTTTGTCACCCATTAGCTGTGTCCAGCCTCTCTGGACCAGTCTCTCTGGGCACGAGGCTACTCAGGCTTGAATGTCTGCCCCAAGGTTCAGGGATGGGGATCTTGCTCCCCAGGCAGCAGTGTTAGGAGGTGAGGCCCCCAGGAGGCATCTGGGTTGTCTGGGCCCATGAATGCATGAATGCCACTGTGGAAGGAGTGGGTTTATTATAAAGGGCTTTTTTCAAAACTATTTATTTATTATTTAAAAATTTATTTTATTTATTTGAAAGGTAGAGTGACAGAGAGAGGGAGGGAGGGAGAGAAAGAAAACGACCTTCCACCCACTCGTTCACTCCCCAGATGGCTACAGCACCCAGCCCTGCCGGGGCCAGGAGCCTAGAACTACATCCAGGTCTCCCACGTGGGTGGCAGGGGCCCAAGCACTGCTTTCTCAGGTGCATTAGCAGGGAACTGGATTGGAAGCAGAGCTGCCAGGACTCAAGCCAGCACTTGGACACGGGATGACAGCACCAAAGGAAGCGGCTCAACAACACCATCCCCGTGCTAGCACCTTGGTCTCGGGGTCCCCGGCCTCCAGGACTGGGAGCTGTACATCTCCACTGCTTCTAAACTACCGAGTCTAAGTATCTGGTTACCGCAGCTGGAACAAAGATGCACGGACCAAGACAGAAGAAAATATGGTATGAGAAAAGGGTTCTGTGGTCAAAATATTTGGGAAACAGAAGGTTAAATAAATGTAAACAGGATTCTAATTTAAGAAGAATCCGGGCAGACGGCATCCCATATGGGTGCCGGTTCGAGTCCCGCTGCTGCACTTCCAATCCAGCGCTCTACTATGGCCTGGGAAGGCAGTGGAAGACGACCCAAGTCCTCGGGCCCCTGCACCCACTACATGCTTGGTCTACTGAGGATTAAACTGAGCTGGTTTGTGGTTCAGCTGTTAACTATTTGGGTGTTATTATTCAGGCACTGAAAGTGCAGATGTGTTGTTTTTCCTTTACATTGTAATTAAGATTTTAAAATTCCGATCAGATTCAGTTGAAATAAAAAGACAGCAGTTAGCCTGGCAGTTAAGTCGCTCATGTCCTACCTTGGAATACCTGGGTTCGATTCCGGTTCCAAGTGCTGACTCCAGCTTCCTGCTAATGTGCAGACCCAGGCAGGCGTAATTGGGTGCCGATCTTGCGTGTAGGAAACCTGCATTGAGTTCCTGTCTCCCAGTTTGAGCGTGGCCCAGCCGCTGCTATTGTGGGCATTTAGGGCTCCACTCAGCAGGTGGGAGCTTTCTCTCCTGCCGCTCAACTATGCTAAAGAATGAATGAATGAAAAAGACAGGAGCGAGCTACAGGTGACAGTGCTGAGTCCAGGGTGGGTGTGGAAGACGGGGCCCATGCACCCCAGCACAAGCGTCCACCATCCACCCCGGGCCTTCCCCCGCCTCCCCAAATCCTTCCAAGGATACCCAGCCCGCCCCCACCTTGGGAGACCCTCTCACCCCCCTGCTGAGAAAGAGCCACTTGGTCTTCCAGGGACGCTTTCCCGATGGCAGGAAAATGTTCTCCAGCTTCCAGGCCTCTCCCTGGCCTCGGCACACTTGCCAGCTTCATCTGTTCACTGCAGCATGGTGGACAAAAGCACAGATTTTGGAATAAGCCAGGAACTTGGCTCTACCACCTAATACCGCTGAGACCTTGGGAAAGTCATGGAGCTTCAGTTTTCTCATCTATAAAATGGGGATGATAAGAATTTCTTCAGGTAATGTTTAATTGAGGTATGCGGGGAAGCATTTAGCACAGTGCCTGGCACTGAGCAAGCAGCCAATACGTTTTAGTTGCTAGAATTGGTCTTATGAAAATACCCAGACACGTTGCGCCTGCCTGGCTCGCTGACTGAAGCTGCACCATCAATCCACTGCGAGACGCCAGACTCGCACTCATGGCTCATCAGGTGTTCATGGTCAGGCTGCTGCGTGTGGCGCTCCCCTCATTGGGTAGAATGGCATGCTTATCAAGAGTCGTTTGCTTTTAACTCAGCCTGCTTATGCCAGCTGCACCGATTATTCTTACACAGTGTAACTGAATGTTACATAAACCAATAAAATATGAGTGCAAAACTAATGTTGCTGTTTGCAAAGACTCTAACAGCAAGTTGCTTCAAATTTGGCTATCAAATTATGTATTGGAGCGACAACTGGAAAAGAAGGGGGGGTCATAAAAAACATGGAACCCCTCCCTCAGATTGTTTCTCAAATCCTGGCCCGTTCCCTCTGTGTGCTAAAGAAATAAAGCTGGGACTAGTGTCAGTGTCTCCGACTGTTGCTCTTCTAAGAAACAGAGAGTGGAATGCCAGCCAGCGCACCCTCGCCCAAAGCAAGGTCTAGGCCCTACGAGTAAGAAGCGGAGGGGAAATAAAATAAAAACATTTACGCTATGCAAAGGCGGACTGAGAAGCGCGCTCAGTCCTCACGAAATACACAGTTTGGAGAGACAGATAAGTAAGTTAGTGATTGTATTGATTAGAATGGAAATTAGTAGGGGGTGGAGGAGGGGAAGCCCAATTCTGACAACTGTGCCGTGGCTTCTGAGTTGGCTCTGCCTTCCCTCACATGGGCCCTCAGCGCCTTTCAAACCCGAGACTTCGATTGAGGTTTCTCTCTTTCTTCCTCTTCCACTCCTTTCCCCACCCCCCCAGCCTGGGTATCCAATGTGCTCCAGCGCCATTTGTTGACCAGACTCTGTCCTCCGGGCAGTTGCTTTTTGCACTTTCCCAGACAATCGTCGGGTGTGTTTGTGTGGGTCTATTTCTGGGCAGTCTGTTCTGCCCGGGTAATCTGGTGTCCAGCCTTCTATCAACACCCCTCATCTCGGTTACTGCAGCTCTGTAATACCCCTTGAAGTTGTATAATCAGTTCTTCCCGCTTTAGCCTTCCTGCGTTAGTGTTTTTTGTTATTCTAGCTTCTTGGCCTTTACATACCAATTTTAGAATAGTGCTATCTAGGGAATGGGCATTTGGGCTGAGTTAAGACCCACGTAACTACGCCTGCACCCATATCACATGCCTGGGTTTGAGTCCTTCTCTCTCTCGCTCTCCCTCTCTCCTCTCATGCTCTCTGTCTCTCAAAAATTTTTTTTAGCTCTATCTATATTTGCAACAAATCTTACTAAGATTTTCAGAAGAATTTTGTTACAACTGTGTATCAACTTGGGGAGAATTCTTACCTTTACTGTGCTGGGTCCTCCAAGTTGTGCACATGGTTCTCTCTCCATTTATTTGTTTATTTGATCTGTTTCTATTTCCTCCCTCAACAGTTTGTAGTTTTCAGCAAACAAGTCTTGAACATGTTTTGTTAGATTTACATCGGAGTATTTTAGTTCTGAGTGGTGGTAAACTGTACCTTATTTTAATTTCAGTGTCCACATACTCATCGCTAGAGTATAGAAATACAGTTGATGGTTTTGTATATTTACCTATATCCTTCAACCTTCCTGAAATCACTCATTAGTACTGGAAATTTTTTTGTAGACTTACAGAGACTTTCTATGTAGAAAATAATGTGTTCCTTTCTGATCTGAATGCTTTGATTCCCTTTTCTTGCCTTATGCTTCTGGCTAGTTGAGTTTTGTTGAATGTTTTCCCACATTAACTGATAATAGCATGTGTTTCTACTTCTATAGCCTGTTAGTAAGGTAGAATACATTGGTTAATTTGTGAATAATGAACCAGCCTTTCATCCCTGGAATATATTTCAGTTGATCATGGTTACAAGTAAAACTCTACTTATTGCTAAATTTGATTTGTTAGCATTTTGTTGAGAATTTGTGTCTATATTCCTGGGAGACACTGGTCTGTAGTTTTGTTTGTTTTTGGTATTGTCTTTGTCTAATGGTATCTGGGTAACACTAATTTTTACAAAATTAATTGGGACATGTTCCGTCCTCTCCATTTTCTGGAAAAGATTTTGTGGCACTGCTGTTCATTCTTCATAACATATTTGGTAGTTTTCCAATAAAACCACCTTGGCCTAAAGATTTCTTTTTTGGAAATTTTAAAATTATACTGGGGCTGGTGTTGTGGCACAATGGGTTAATGCCCTGGCCTGAAGCGCTGGCATCCCATATGGGTGCCAGTTCTAGTCCTGGCTGCTCCACTTCCAATCCCGCTCTCTGCTATGGCCTGGGAAAGCAGTGGAAGATGGCCCAAGTCCTTAGGCCCCTGCACCCACGTGGGAGACCCAGAAGAAGCTCCTGGCTCCTGGCTTCAGATTGGTGCAGCTCCAGCCGTTACTGCCATCTGGGGAGTGAACCATCGGATGAAAGACTTCTCTCTCTCTCTCTCTCTCTCTGTGTCTCTGCCTCTCCTCTCTATGTAACACTGACTTTCCAGTAAATAAATAAATCTTTAAAAAATTATAAATTAAATTTTCTTAATATTTAGAGGGCTAAAAAAAAACCCCAACAACTTAGAGGGCTTTTCAAATTATCATGTTGGGTGAGTCCTGGTAGTTTGTGTTTTTCAAGGATTGTTCATTTCATCTGAATCATCAGATGTATGTGTGCAGCTTTTCTTGGTATTTCCTTATCTATTTCATTGCGTACATCATGTTTGTAAGGTTTGTGGTGATATCCCATTTCAGTCCAGTATTGGAAATTGGTGTTTTCTCTGTTTTTTCCTTTGTAGTTTGTCATTCTTGCTAGATTATTGCCAATTTTATTGATCTGTCAAAGATCAAATTTGTTCACTGATATTTCTCTATTTCTGTTTTCAATTTCATTGATTTCCACTCTTTATTATTTCCTTCTCAACTTGCTTTATTTTGCTCTTTTTTAAAATTCTTGAGGTTTGATCATAGATTATTTTGAGATTTTCTTCTTTTCTAATGCATAATTGAGTGCTATAAATTTACCTGCTTTAGCTAGAGCCTACAAATTTTGATATGTTATATTTTTATTTTACTTGGCATATTTTAAATTTACTGTGGGACTTCCTTGGCTTACAGATTATAGTAAGTGTTTTGTTTTATTTCCAAGTGTTTTATTAAGATTTTCCTGTGGGGCCAGCACCATGGCGCAGTGGATTAAAGCCCTGGCCTGAAGCGCCGGCATCCCAAAGGGGCGCTGGTTCTAGTCCCACTGCTCCACTTAGATCCAGCTCTCTGCTATGGCCTGGGAAAGCAGTGGGAGATGTCCCAAGCGCTTGGGCCCCTACACCCATGTGGGAGACCCAGAAGAAGCTCCTGGCTCCTGGCTTCTGGCTTCTGATCAGCGCAACTCTGGCCATTGTGGCCAACTGGGGAGTAAACCAGCAGATGGAAGACCTCTCTGTCTCTATCTCTCTCTGTAATTCTATCTTTCAAATAAATAAAATAAATCTTTTTAAAGAAAAGATTTTCCTATATCTTTATGCTATCAATTTCACTTAAAAAATTCCATTTGTGGTTAGAGAACACATTCCATATCATTTCAATTCTTTAAAAAATACTTTATTTAAATGAGAAACGGAGAGATACATCTGTGGTTTACTTCCCAAAGTCTGCAATGGCTGAGACTGGTCTAGGCTGAAGCCAGGAACTGGAAACTCAATCCATTATTCTCCCACATAGGTGGCAGGGACCCAACCGCTTGGGCCATCACTGGTGCCTCCAGGGTCTGCATTAGCAGGAAGCTGGAGCCAGGAGCTGAAGTCAGGTATTGAACTCAGGCCTCTGACATGGGAGGGAAGCACCCTAAGCAGCATCTTAATCGCTAGCCCAGATGCCTGCCTCTGATTTCAATTCTTTTAAACTTATTGAATTCGTTGAATGGTCTGGGATATGGTCTATCTTGGTGTATGTCCTATGGATGCTTGAAAAGAATGTGTATTCTGCTGTCGAATGTGGTGCTTAGTTAAGTGTTAATTATATGTGGTTGACTGATGTTATTGTCGACTTCTAATTTTCTCTTATTCTTTCAGTTGTTGAAGTTTTCAGTTATAATTGTGCTTTTGCCTGTTTCTTTCAGTTCTATAAGGATTTGCTTTACATATTTTGTAGTTTTGTTGCTTGGTGCATAGGCATTTAGGATTGCTATGTCTTCTTGGTGAATTGACACTTCATAAACGTTTATTTTCATTTATTTGAAGTGCAAAGTAGGAGCAAGAGTGAGAGATCTTTTATCCGCTGGTTCATTTTCAAATGGCTACAGTGGTAAGCGCTGGGCCAGGCCAAAGCCAGAAGCCCAGAACATCACCTGGTTCTCTCAGGTGGGCAGCAGGAGTCCAAGCTTTTGAGCCATCATCTGCGGCCTCCCAGAGTGCAGTAGCAGGAAGGTGGATTGGCAGCATAGGGGATGGGACTCAGACTGGCACTCTGCTACGGGATGCGGGGCTTCCAAGTGGTGGTTAACCTGCTGTGCCACAACACGTCTCCAGACTGACACTTTAGTCATTATATCATATCCCTCTTTGTCTCTGGTGATTTTTTTGCTTCAAAGTCTACTTTATCTGAAATCAGTGTAGCCATTTTTTGCCTTCTTTGCTTGTGTGATATATATTTTCCCATCCTTTTGCTTTCAGGTTGACCATATTGTTATATTTGAAGTGAGTTTCTTTTAAACAGCTATAGTTAGGTCATAATTTTTCTTCAATTCTGCCCATCTTTGTCTTTTAATTTGTGTACACAGAACATTTACATTTAATGTAATCATTGATATATTAAGACTTATGTCTACTATTTTATTTTATTGTTTTGTCTTTCATTTGTTTTTCTGCTTTTCTGTGAATTACTTCAACATTTTTTAGAGTTCTGTTGTTATTTCTCTATTGTGTTTTTTGGTATATCTCTTTTTATAGAGGGTTTTGTTTAAAGATTTTATTTATTTATTTATTTATTTATTTATTTATTTGAAAGGCAGAGTTGCAGAGACAGAGGTAAAGAAACAGAAGCCTTCCACTCACTTGTTCACTCCCCAAATGGCCACAACAGCTGGAGCTGGGCAGATCTGAAGCCAGGAGCTTCTTCCGGGTCTCCCACTCAAGTGCAGGGGCCCAAGCTCTTGGGTCATCTTCCACTGCTTTGCCAGACCATAGCAGAGAGCTGGATCAGAAGTAGAACAGCCAGGAATTGAACTGGTGCCCATGTGGGATGCTGGCACTGCAGGCAGCGGCTTTACCCACTACGCCACAGTGCCGGCCCCTGTATAGTGTTTTTAGTGGTGCCTTAGGGATCACATTATGGACTTGTAACTTGTCACAGTCTACTGGTCATCATAATTTTATCAGTCAGTTTAAAGGAAGTTTAAATGACATTCCTTTATCCTTACTCATTTATATTATGATCATCTTAAATACTGCCCCTATGTACACCAGGTAGCATTATAATTTTTGCTTCAACAGTCAAACGTAATTGTCTTTACCCATAATTTTGCTTACTGTGTTCTTTCTTCCTGATGTTCCAAGGTTTCTTCTTTTATCATTTCTTTTTTATTTAGATAAGTTTCTTTAGCCACTTTTATTTTAAAAAGCTTTTAAAGATTTATTATTTATTTTAAAGGTAGAGTTATAGAAAGAGATACAGACAGAAAGATCTTTCATCTACTGGTTCACTCTCCAAATGGCCTCATTGATCAGGGCTGGGCCAGGCCAAAGCCAGGGGCCTGGGTCTCCCACATGGGTGGCACCAGCCCAGGCACTTTGGCCACCTGCTGCTGCACTCCCGGCACGTTAGCTCGGAGCTGGATCAGAAGTGGAGTGGCTGGGACTCAAACAAGCACAGGCACTCAATGGGATGTCAGTCTCACAAGTGGCTTAATACACAATACTCACCCCTAGTTTAAATTTTAATAATTTAATTTTTTGAAAGGCACAGAGAGAGAGAGAAGAGAGAGGAAAAAAAATAAACAAAGAGAGTTATCTGCTAAGAGAGGTATCATGCCCCAAATGCACACAAGAGCCAAGTCTGGGCCAGGCTGGGAATTCAGTCTGAGTCTTTCACGTGGGTGCCAGGGACCCAACTGCTTGAGCCATCACCAGTACTTCCCAAGATACACATTAGCAAGAAGCTAGAATCAGGAGTAGAGCGGAGACTTGAACCCAGGCGTTCCAACATTGGATGAGGCATCCCAACCAGGGGCTGAAGGGCTGCACCGAAAGCCGCCCCTCTTTTAGCCATTCTTTTAGGGTACATCTGCTGGAGATGTATTCCTAGTTTGTGCACATCTGAGAATGTCTTGATATCCCCTAATTTTCCTCTCTCTCTTTCCTCCCTCCCTCCCTTCCTAATTAATGAAGAAACATTGACACATCATGATCACCCAAATCCAACATTTCCATTAGAGTTCATTCTCGATGTTGCACATTCCGTGCATTTGGACGAGTGAGTAATGACAGGGCTCCATCACTGGAGTGTCATACCGAGTATTTCACTGCCCTAAACACGCTCTGTGCCCCACTGTTCACCCCTCGCTCCCTAGCCAGTGTTCATCTTGCTCTCCCTACAGCTGTGCCTCTGCAGAATGTCAGAGCTGGAACTTGACAGTGTGTAGCCCTTTCGCACTTCTTCACTGGATAACACACATTTCAGTTTCCTCCATGTCTTTTCATGGCTCGAGAGCCCATTTCTTTTTAATTCTAAGTAATATTCCATTGTTTGCGTGTGCCCCCATTTATCCAGCCGTTCAGTTTGGGCAATTACTCATAAAGCTGCTGTAAACATTTAGTGAAGGTTTGTGTAGCCCTAATTTTTCAGCTCCTTTGGGTAAGCAGCAAGGAGCTGGACTGAATGTGCAGTACTTTCAGTTTGGAAGGAACTGCCAAACTCCCTTCCAAAGTGACTCTGTTCCCCTCACTGCTGGAAGATATTTTTACTAGATATTCTAGATTGGCACTTTCTTTTATAAAAATGTGCTTTTCCTTCTGTTCTCTCTGGTTCCTGATGAGAAATCCACTGTCAATTCGACCTTTTCCCCTACAGATAAGGTATCAATTCTCTCTCACTGCTTTCAAGAGATTTTTATTCTTCATTTTTCAAAAGTTTGCCCATTATGTTCTTGGGACAGATGTCTTTGAGTTTAGTTGGTCTGGAGTTCCCGCGGCGTCTTGAATCTGTAGTTTGTGTTTTTGCCAAACTTGGGGAGTTTTTGTTCCCCTCTTTCAGTGCTTTTTCTTTCTTATTTTTTAGGATTTATTTATTTATTTAAAGGCAGAGTTACAGAGAGGCAGAGGCAGAGAGAGAGAGACAGAGAGAGAGATCTTCCATCTGCTGGTTCACTCCTCAAATGGCCGCAACAGCCAGAGCTGGGCCCATCCGGAGCCAGGAGCTTCCCCCAGATCTCTGGGTGCAGGGGCCCAAGGACTTGGGCCATCTTCTACTCCTTCCCAGACCATAGCAGAGAGCTGGATCAGAAGTGGAGCAGCTGGGACTTGAACCGACGCCGCCCACATGGGACGCCAGCACTGTAGGTGGTGGCTTTACCTGCTACGCCACAGCGCCGGCCCCTCAGTGCCTTTTCAATCTTGCTTCCTTTCTCCTTTCCTTCTGAAACAGTGACACAAATGTTAGAACTTTTATTGTAGTTCCTCAGCCTGTTTTCAGTATTTTTTCTCTGTTCTGACTGGGTAATTTCCATTATTCTACCTTCCAGCTCACTAATTCTTTCCTTTGCCCTCTCCATTCTGGTTTTGAAGCCCATTGACTGATGTTTTTACTGTGTTTTCTCAATTTAAATTTTTCTATTTGTTTCTTTTTTATCTCTTGTATTTATTTGCTGAGACTTTTCTTTCATTTGTTTAAAATCTGTTCACAATTGTTTCTTCAAGCATTTTTGTAATGGTCACTTTAAAAGTCTTTGTCAGATAATTCTTTTTTTTTTTTTTTTTTTTTTTGACAGGCAGAGTGGACAGTGAGAGAGAGAGACAGAGAGAAAGGTCTTCCTTTGCCGTTGGTTCACCCTCCAATGGCCACCGTGGCTGGCGCGCTGCGGCCGGCGCACCGCGCTGATCCGATGGCAGGAGCCAGGAGCCAGGTGCTTTTCCTGGTCTCCCATGGGGTGCAGGGCCCAAGCACCTGGGCCATCCTCCACTGCACTCCTGAGCCACAGCAGAGAGCTGGCCTGGAAGAGGGGCAACTGGGACAGAATCCGGCGCCCCAACCGGGACTAGAACCCGATGTGCCGGCGCCGCTAGGTGGAGGATTAGCCTAGTGAGCCACGGCGCCGGCCCCTGTCAGATAATTCTGACATCTTTGTCATCTCAGTGTCTTTTTCACAATTGTCTTTTTTTTATTCACTTATTATTTATTTATTTATTGACAGGCAGAGTGGACAGTGAGAGAGAGAGACAGAGAGAAAGGTCTTCCTTTGCCGTTGGTTCACCCTCCAATGGCCGCCACGGCCGGCGGGCTGCGGCCGGTGCACTGCGGCCGGTGCACCGCGCTGATCCGAAGCCAGGAGCCAGGTGCTTCTCCTGGTCTCCCATGGGGTGCAGGGCCCAAGGACTTGGGCCATCCTCCACTGCACTCCCTGGCCACAGCAGAGAGCTGGTGTGGAAGAGGGGCAACCAGGACAGAATCCAGCGCACCAACCGGGACTAGAACCCAGTGTGCCGGCGCCGCAAGGCGGAGGATTAGCCTAGTGAGCCACGGCGCTGGCCCACTTATTTTTATTATTATTTTTTTTTGACAGGTAGAGTTATATACAGTGTGAGAGAGAGACAGAGAGAAAGGTCTTCCTTCCGTTGGTTCACCCCTCCCCCCCAAATGGCTGCTACTGCCGGTGCTGCGCCGATCTGAAGCCAGGAGCCAGGTGCTTCTCCTTGTCTCCCATATGGGCACAGGGCCACAGGGCCCAAGCACCTGGGCCATCCTCCACTGCCTTCCCGGGCCACAGCAGAGAGCTGGACTGGAAGAGGAGCAGCCGGGACAGAAACCGGCGCCCATATGGGATGCTGGCGCCGCAGGAGGAGGATTAACCAAGTGAGCCAGGGCACCGCCCCATTCACAATTGTCTTTTATCATTCAGATTGACATCTTCCTGGCTCTTGGTGTGATGAGTGATTTTCAAGAGAAACTTTGGCACTTGGGGTACGATGTTATGTGACTCTTGATCATATACAAATTTTCACTTTTAGCCGAGTTCCTCTGATACCACTTTAGCAGTTGGAGGGGAGAGCTCATTTTGTAGAGTTCCAGGGTCCTCATTTGGTGTCTTCATTGCTGGCGGAGGGAGTGGGAGTTCCAGCTCCGCAACAGGCTTCCGCTGACAGCTGCCGAGCTATGAGGGGTCAGCCTGCCTCGTTATGCCACCCACACGGCCTCGGGCAGGGGGTGAAACTCCTGCCTCTTTATTCTGCCGCCTCTGACGCTAACCCAGTGGAAAGAGGAAGGAGCCTTCCATTACCGTGGGGCACGGGTGAAATACAGGCTTCCCACCTGGTCTCCAAGCAGACAAGCATCCCAGCTCCCAGCTTGGTCTTCTCCAACTACTCCACCCGGAATCCGGTTGCCGCGTTAGAGGCTGGTGGGAGTGAAAGTCGAGGCTCACCTCTCAGCCTTGGCCGGCTTGGGTGGCAGGGGAGCGCCACGCTTTCCTGCGGTGTTTGGCTGGAGCAGAGCGGATATTGTCTGAAAGTTGTCTTTCTAGGATACCCGTTCCCTAGTTTGGAGAGAGGAGCCTTCTACTGAAAGTACCTTGGGCCATTGTTTGTGTTTGGTGTGGATGTGGCTTTCTTAGCGCTAAGCCTGGGATGCAGGAAGTGGGATGGAAAGGAAGCCCAGGAAGCCCAGCCCATTGCCGTCCCCGGGTTCCGGGCCTCAAGCTGGTCTGCCCTCTCCTCCCGTGACAGTCTCATGCTCGCCTCCTCCAGTGTCCTGAGTTCTCTACTGTACTTGGTGAAAGGGGTCACCTCTTTTTCCTGGGATTATTTTAATGGCAATAATTCTGCTGACCCTTCAGGACAGAGCAGGCACCGTGTAGGCGCTTTCAGAGTAAGTGGATACAACCATATTCCTATATGCCACGGCCTCACCATTTTGTGGGACAGCCAGCCACATCTCGCACAGCCTGGCAGGTGAGTAAGAGCATGGCTTTGGGCATTTCGGGCATGGAAAGCCAAGACACTGTGGTTAAAAATGTCCTACAGGAAGGATCTCTGGGAGAGAGACCCCAGCAGAAAGAAGGGGCCACCAAAGAAGGAGGTAGTTTTCTCTGAAGGGAGGAGAGAACTTCCACTTTGCTTATGGCCTTGTCTAAATACTGATGGAGTATACTGGATTTGAAAAGCTTCCACAGCCATGGCAGCTCATGTCAAGAGCCTTGGGTGATCATTGTCATCATACATAAGAGTGTTAATTGTTAAATTAACAACAGGAGTCACTGTGCACCAACTTCCCATGCAGGACCTCTGTCCTCAATGAGTTGCATTATGATAATTAACTTGTTCTCAGTTTTGTGTGTGTGTGTGTGTATGTGTGCAAATTGTTGAAATCTTTACTTAGTATGGAGTTGGTCTTCTGTGTATAAAGTTAATTGAAAATGAGTCTTAATGGAGAAAGGGACTGGGAAAGGGAGAGGGAGGAGGAGGAGAAGTGGGAGTAGGGGTGGGACGGCAGGTATGGTGGGAGAATCATTATAGTCCTAAAGTTGAACTTGGGAAATTTGTATTCCTTAAATAAAAGGTTTCTTTGGGGGGGAGAAACACGGCTTGGGATCAGAGATGACTGAGCCCCAGCTCTGGTTGTGCTGTGCTCAAGCCCTGTCACCCTGGATAAGTTGGGTAAGCCCTTGAAAATTCAGTGTGCTCCCTCGGGATGGGGAAAGGCTAGGACCAATCTCATACACTGTTGGTGGGTTATAGTAAATGAAGTACTGCAGGTAAATCATTTTGCATGGTATCCGCACATACTCTGGACTTGTAAATATTTGTTGCTGTTCTTATAGGGCAGGCTGGGTCAATAGTAATTCCCCCTTAGCCTTGCTTTTTGCACACAGAGGAAGCATCTTGTGCTACCCTGTGCCTACTGCCTCTCTCTTCTCCTTGAACAATGTGGCAACTTTCTAAGCTTCATGTTGTGTCTTCAGATGAGTGGAGCCGGATGAATGCCCCGGATGAGAGCAGCAATGTCGCTGTTTGCATTCCTCCCTTCCTTTGATTGTTCATGCATTACTGTATTGAATCCTTGCTGCGCACTAACCCTGTGCTTGGCACGGTACCAGGGAGCTCAGAACCCAGCAGGATAGGCTCTGAGTACTGATGACTTGGGGCAGACTCTAAGTGCTAAAAAAGATACAATCAAAATATTCTGAGTTTAGAAGAGGGAGCAATCACGTTTGGCTGGAAGAATCAGGGATTCATGGAGAAGGGGGCACCTGTATTTGACTTCAATAGGTAAACATGGAGAAAGAAGTACTAAGAAGTACAAAAATAGAGACAGGCTGGTACAAACCGTCTTTAGGAAACAGAAAATAGTGTGGGTGGGCTGTCGTATAAGGTATTTATGGAGGGGATCGGGAGGGGACTGGAAAGTATTCAGGGGCTAATATTTAGAGTTTTGAGTATCAGACGCGTCAGGCAGGATTAGGGGTTGACTCCAAGCAGTCAAAGAACAGTAGCTGAAACCATGTATTGGTTTGTATGTCTCTTTTACTCCAAGGAAAAATAAATTCAGAATGTGATGATTTGGGATCAGTATGGCACCTGTGCTGTACTGGGGACGCAGCTTCCTGAGGTGCTCAGGGAGTGCCTTCATCTTTAATGTTGCCTCATAGTCTAGGAGGCCTATTGGAGCTCTAGCGTAGCAGGCAGGCGAGGGGACCAATGAAAGGGAAGACAGGCAGCTGTCCAACTCGCTGTCCTCTTTACAGAAATTTTATAGGATTCTCCAGGAGGTGGTACCCAACAATTTGTATTTACATTTCACTGGCCAGAATTTAATCCCTTGGCCACTTATTTGTAAGAGATATTGAGAAACAGAATTTGTCCAAATCTGGGCATACTGCTCACCTAGATAAGGTATGAATTCAAAGATGAAAAAGGGGGATGGATATTGGGTAGGCTCCTGAAAGTCTCTGAAACATCAGAATAAGAATTTTAGACTTAATTCAGAAGGCAGGAGGGACCCTTGTGTGTGTGTGTGTGGGGGGGGGGGGTTATTTAGTGGGAGACAGGCAGGATCCAAGTCACTAAATAGAAAGATGAGCCTGGGATTGTGGAAAACAGACTGTAGGATGAAGAGATCAGAGGCAGAGAGATTCGTTAGGAGGTGATTTCACAGGTCAAATGGAGAAGTAATGTGGATATGATAATTTAAGAAAGTGAAGGGGCCAGCGCCGTGGCGTAGCAGGTAAAGCCAATGCCTGCAAGTGCCAGCATCCCATATGGGCGCCAGTTCGAGTCCCAGCTGCTCCCCTCCAATCCAGCTGCCTGCTAATATGCCTGGGAAAGTAGCCTAAGTGCTTAAGCCCCGACACCCACGTGGGAGATCCAGAAGAAGCTCCAAGCTCCTGGCTTCAGCCTGGCCCAGCCCTGCCATTGAGGCCATTTAGGGAATGAACCAGCAGATGGAGATTCTCTCTGTCTCTCTCTGTCTCTCTCCTCACTCCATAACTCTGCCTTTCAAGCAAGTAAAAAATAAATCTTTTTTAAAAAAGAAAATGAGGAGGACAAAGGGGACACATGTTCAGGAGTGTATCATTAGGGTGGCAACTGATTTGATGTGAGGTTGTAGGTTGACTTTTCTTTTCTTTTTAAAAGATTTATTTATTTGAAAGTCAGAGTTACACAGAGAGAGAGAAGGAGAGGCAGAGAGAGAGAGAGAGAGAGAGAGAGGTCTTCCATCCTCTGATTCACTCCCCAACTGGCCACAACAGCCAGAGATGGGCCAATCTGAAGCCAGGAGCCAGGAGCTTCCTCTGGGTCTTCTATGCGGGTGCAAGGGCCCAGGGACTTGGGCCATCTTCTACTGCTTTCCCAGGCCACAGCAGACAGCTGGATTGGAAATGGAGCAGCCGGGACTCAAACTGTGCCTATATGGGATGCTGGCACTGCAGACAGCAGCTTTACCCACTACACTACAGTGCCAGCCCCAGGTTGACTTTTCAATGGGAACCTTCATCCCTTCATTCAGTTACCAATGGACATGGAATTGGATGATGGGGCCATTTCTGGAAAAGAGGAAACCAGAACAGCTAACTTAGGGCCAGGTGACAAGTTTGGTTTAGAACAGAGCTTTGACCAGAACATTTGTGTCAATACTTAAGTCTCAAAGAGCATTCCTCGGGGTGGGCATCAGGCATAGCAGTTAAGATGCTCACATCTCATGGCGGAATGTCCAAGGTCAAGTTCCCGCTCCACTACAGAGTCTAGTGATGACTCAAGTAGTTGGGTTCCTGCCCACTCCCCCCACCCCCAGATTGAATTCCTACCCCCTAGATTGAATTCCTGACTCCTAGCTTTGGCCTGGTCCAGCCTGGGCCATTGCAGGCATTTGGGGAATAAGCCAGTGAATGGCAGCATTTTCTGTCTGTCTGTCTCTCTGCCTCTCATATAAGTAAATAAATGAACAACTTTTTAAAAAGGGTATTGCCCCGGCCGGCGCCCTGGCTCACTAGGCTAATCCTCTACCTGCGGCACCGGCACACTGGGTTCTAGTCCCGGTTGGGGCACCGGGTACTAGTCCCAGCTGCTCCTCTTCTAGTCCAGCTCTCTGCTGTGGCCCGGGAGTGCAGTGGAGGATGGCCCAAGTGCTTGGACCCTGCACCTGCATGGGAGACCAGGAGGAAGCACCTGGCTCTTGGCTTCGGATGGGCACAGCACGCCGCACGCAGCACCAGCCCTAGCAGCCATTTGGGTGATGAACCAATGGAAAAGGAAGACCTCTCTCTCTCTCTCTCTCCCTCTCTCTCTCTAACTCTGCCTGTCAAAAAAAAAAAAAAAAAAAAAAAAGGTATTCCCCCAAGCAGTTTCAACATGATTTGGGAATTTGTTAAAAATACAAATTCTTGCACCATATGCCAGTCCTTATTATGGCGCAATGGCCTAGAAACCTGTTTTTACAAGTACAAATTAATTGTATTTCCTTTAAAAAGTATTTATTTGAAAGGCAAAGTGACAGAGAGAGGGAGAGACAGAGAGATCTTCCATTTGCTGTTTCACTCCCCAAATGGTTGCAATGGCCTGGGCTGGGACAGGCTGAAGCCAGGAGCCAAGAACTCCACCCTAATCTCTCACATCAGTGGTAAGAGTCCCAAGTACTTGGGCCATCTTCCACTGCTTTCCCAGATGCCTTGGTAGGAACATGGATCAGAAGCAGAGCAGGGGGTTGGCACTGTGGCATAGCGGATAAAGCCACAGCCTGCAGTGCTGGCATTCCATATGGGTGCCAGTTCGAGTCTCGACTGCTCCACTTCCAATCCAGCTCTCTACTGTGGCCTGGGAAGCAGTAGAAGATGGCCCAAGTCCTCGGGACCCTGCACCCGTGTGGGAAACCTAGAGGAAGCTCCTGGCACCTGGCTTCAGGTCAGCGCAGCTCCGGGCGTTGTGGCCAACTGGGGAGTGAACCAGCGGATGGAAGACCTCTCTCTCTCTGCCTCTCCTTCTCTCTGTGTGTAATTCTACCTTTCAAATAAATAAGTATACCTTAAAAAAAAAAAGCAGCAGGGCAGCTGGACTTACCTGGCACTCTAATCCAGGATGGCGTCCCGCTGCACCACAATGCTGTCCCTAAACTGTATTTCTATTTATAACTGATAAACAACAGGAAATAGAGATTTAAAAACA
Organism: Oryctolagus cuniculus; assembly: GCF_051225735.1. Classification (NCBI taxonomy): domain Eukaryota; kingdom Metazoa; phylum Chordata; class Mammalia; order Lagomorpha; family Leporidae; genus Oryctolagus; species Oryctolagus cuniculus. The sequence continues at coordinate 29,141,349 of NC_142881.1, forward strand.
TACTATTTGCAGCATCAAAAATATTAAATAGTAGAGATTTATTTGACCAAACATGCATAAAACGTATATGTTGAAAATCATAAAACATTGCTAACAGAAATTAAAGAAAGCTGAAATAAATGGAGAAATATTATGTTTATGCATTGGAAGACTCAATATTATTATGATGTCAATAATTCCCAAACCAACTCATAGATTCAATGCAATCTCACAATCCCAGCAGGCTTGTATTTGTAGAAATTGGCAAATAGATTCTAAAATGCATATGGAGATGCAAAAGCTCTAGAACATCCAAAACAACTTTGAAAAGGAAAGAAGTTGAGCTGGTGCTGCGGCTCACTAGGCTAATCCTCCACCTTGCGGCGCCAGCACCCTGGGTTCTAGTCCCAGTCGGGGCGCTGGATTCTGTCCCAGTTGCCCCTCTTCCAGTCCAGCTCTCTGCTGTGGCCCGGGAGTGCAGTGGAGGATGGCCCAGGTCCTTGAGCCCTGCACCCGCATGGGAGACCAGGAGAGGCACCTGGCTCCTGGCTTTGGATCAGCACGGTGCGCCGGCCGCAGCGGCCATTGGAGGGTGAACTGACGGCAAAGGAAGACCTTTCTCTCTGTCTCTCTCTCTCACTGTTCACTCTGCCTGTTAAAAAAAAAAAAAAAAAAAGAAAAGAAAAGAAAAGGAATGAAGTTGAAAGGCTGTGTTACCTGACTTCCGAGCTCGGGAAGATACAGCAATGCAGTGTGTTGTTGGTATAGGGACAGGAGAACGGATCAGTGGAGCAGAATGGAGAGTCCAGACGCAGACCACACATAAATGGCCAATTGATTCTTCACAAAAGTAACAGGCAATAAAATATGGGGATGGGTAATCTTCAACAGATGATGGTGCTGGAACTATGTGAGTTAGCCAGATCCCCCAACCCTGCCAAGAAAATGATTTTAACCCTTACTTCACACCATATACAAAAATTAACTTGGAAAAGATCATAGACCTAATAACATAAGAGACAAAACCAAACAACTTCCATAATAAAACATAGTAAAGTTAAAAAACTTGAATTTGAAGAAGATTTCTCAAATATAACCCCAAAACCACAAACCATTAAAAAAAATTCAATAAGTCATACTTAATCAAATTTAAAATGTTTTCTCTTATGGAGATACTGTTTTTAAAAATAAAGATAACCCACATATGGGGAGAAATTGTTTGTAAAACATACTGAACAAAGTACTTGTGTTCTAGAGAACACAGTGGAATAGTCCAAAGACAACCACCCACTTTCTAAAAAGCAAAAGATATGAACACTTAACCAAAGAAGATAAAGTACCTGGAAATCTGCTCAACCTCATTGGTCATTAAGAAAATACAAGGTAGGGCTGGCGCTGTGGCACAACAGGTTAAAGCCCTGGTCTGAAGCGCCAGCATCCCATATAGGCACCAGTTCGAGTCCCGGCTGCGCCTCTTCTGATCCAGCTCTCTGCTGTGGCCTGGGAAGGCAGTAGAAGATGGCCCAAGTCTTGGGCCCCTGCACCTGCATGGGAGACCCGGAAGAAGCTCCTGGCTCCTGGCTTCTGATCAGCGCAGCTCCGGCCGTTGCGGCCACCTGAGGAGTGAACCAGCAGATGGAAGACTTCTCTCTCTGTCTCTGCCTCTCTGTGTAACTCTATCTTTCAAATAAATAAAATAAATCTTTAAAAAAAAAAAAGAAAATAAAGGTAACAGTCTACCACTATGATGGCATAGCACTGCGACATACACTACACTCTCATCCCAGCAGCCCAAGTGAGAAAGACTCATGTTAGTAAGACTGTGGAGCAACTGGAATCTCATACGTTGATGTAGGTGTACAGCGATCTGGAAAGCAATCTGGCAGTTCCTTATAAAGTTAAGCATGTACTTGCCATAGGGCCCAGCCTTTCCACTCCCCAGAGAAATGACAGCATAAAGGTTTCAACAGCTTTATTTACAAAAGCCCCAAACTGGAAACAATCCAAAGTCCACCAACAGGGGAATGGAGAAATAAATTGTATATTCATACAATGGATTACTACTCAGTAATAAAAAGGAATGAGCTACTGATAAGTGCAACCACGGGGGGCCTTCGCCTGGCACAGAGGCTCAGTGCAGCAGTGTGGATGCATCTCACATATAGAATTATGCGGAGGGAAACAGGAACATAAGTAGCACATACAAGGGCACTTCAAACAGTTTGAGGGAAAATGGTGTTAAATGGTGTTTATTTTGGTGCAAAAAATTGAAATTCGGCCAGCGCCGCAGCTCACTAGGCTAATCCTCTGCCTGCGGCGCCGGCACACCAGGTTCTAGTTCTGGTCGGGGCGCCGGATTCTGTCCCGGTTGCTCTTCTTTCAGTCCAGCTCTCTGCTGTGGCCTGGGAAGGCAGTGGAGGATGGCCCAAGTGCTTGGGCCCTGCACCCCATGGGAGACCAGGAGAAGCACCTGGCTCCTGCCTTCGGATCAGCGCGGTGTACCAGCCGCAGCACACCGGCCACGGCGGCCATTGGAGGGTGAACCAATGGTAAAGGAAGACCTTTCTCTCTGTCTCTCTCTCTCTCTCTTTCTCACTGTCCACTCTGCCTGTCAAAAAAAGTTGAAATTCATGAATACTTTTTTTTTTAAAGATTTATGTGAAAGGCAGAATTACAGAAAGAGAGGGAGACTGGAGAGAAGCAGAGGAAGAGAAAGAAGAGATCTTCCAACTGCTGGTTCTCCCCAAATGGCCGCAGTGGCCCAGGTTCTGAAGTGAGGAGCCTGGGACTTGGTCCAAATCTCCCAGATGGGTGGCAGGGGCCCAGCCACCTGGACCATAGTCAGCTGCCTTCCCAGGTGCATTAGCAAGGTGTTGGAGCAGCCAGGACTGGAACTGGTGCTCATATGGGATGCCGGAATCACAGGCAGTGGCTTAACCCACTGCACCACAATGCTGGCCTCCATAGTTTTTCTCATGGCACATATTTTCCATGAACTTTTTGCAAACACCTTTGTATTAAATGGTTCCATTTACAAAACTTCTGGAAACTGCCAACTAATCTATCACACAGAGACAGGTTAGGAGCTGGCTGGGGCTGGGGCTGGATGCTGAGGGGAGGAGAGTAGGTTTTATGTGAGGGTATTTCAAAAAGTTCATGGAAAGATGCAATGAAATGAAAAGTTTATTTTAGGCAAAAAATGTTGAAATCTATGCATGCTGATAAAAATGGAAGAAGGAGATTGGGGAGGCAGTGATGGAAAGGTTCTTTGTCTTGCTTGTGCTGGTTTTCACGGGTGCATTCAAAACTGATCAAACTGTTTACTTTTTAAAAAATATTTATTTATTTACTTGAAAGTCAGAGTTACACAGAGAGAGGTGAGGCAGGGAGAGAGAGAGAGAGAGAGGTCTTCTATCTGCTGGTTCACTCCTCAGATGGCCACAACAGCTGGAGCTGTGCTGATCCGAAGCCAGGAGCTTCTTCCAGGTCTCCCACACGGGTGCAGGGGCCCAAGGACTTGGGCCATCTTCTACTGCTTTCCCAGGCCATAGCAGAGAGCTGGATCAGAAGTGGAGCAGCTGGGACTCGAACTGGTGCCCATATGGGATGCAGGCACTGCAGGCAGTGGCTTTACCTGCTATGCCACAGCATCAGCCCCAAAAATGTTTACTTTTTTTTTTTAATTAATTAATTTATTTTTTTGACAGGCAGAGTGGACAATGAGAGAGAGAGACAGAGAGAAAGGTCTTCCTTTTACCGTAGGTTCACCCTCCAATGGCCGCTGCGGCCGGTGCTCTGTGGCTGGTGCGCTGTGGCCGGCGCACGGCGCTGATCCGATGCCAGGAGCCAGGTGCTTCTCCTGGTTTCCCATGCGGGTGCAGGGCCCAAGCACTTGGGCCATCCTCCACTGCACTCCTGGGCTACAGCAGAGAGCTGGCCTGGAAGAGGAGCAACCAGGACAGAATCTGGTGCCCTGACTGGGACTAGAACCCAGGGTGCCGGTGCCGCAAGCGGAGGATTAGCCTATTGAGCTGTGGCGCTGGCCCAGAATGTTTACTTTTAACATGTGCAGTTGCTTGTATGTCAAGTCTATCTTAATAATGCTTTTTAAAAAAATCCTCCTTGTCCTAGGTCTACTGACTCAGAAACCCAGGGACAGGGCCCAGCAAAGTCTCCAGCTTATTCTGAGGCTTTAGTGAGGTCTGGGGACCACTGGCTGAGGTGACAAGCTCCCAGCAAACTCCCAGCTGATTTGAAAGTTGAAGTTGTAGGAAGAGGGGATTTAGAGAGCAAAGAACAGAAAGCAGAGTTGGGGACTTGGAAAAAACCTACCCTCTTGAGATGGGAGGAGGAAGAGGAGCAGGTGACAAGGACAAGGCGGCAGTAGCCTAAGGTTGGGGAGGAAGACGACAGGGGCCACAGGAGGGAGCTCAAGTTGCAGAGTGACCGATGGGGATGGTGCCGAGGTGGTGCCTTCTGGTGGCCCACTTGCTCGTTTTCATGTCCATGAGTGCGTCAACCATGCCAGGGCGGGCAGACGGATGCACACAATATTATACACCGCAGGCAGCACAGTCTATAGAACGGACCCAGGCTTGGGAATCAGAGACCTGGACGGGATCCTGGTGGGATTACTTATTCTGTGTATATTTGGTCAGGGTTCTTGGACTCATTTTCCTATTTTCTTTCTTTTTTTTTTTTTAAAGATTTATTTATTTGAAAGTCAGAGTTACACAGAGAGAGGAGAGGCAGAGAGAGAGAGAGGTCTTCCACCCGATGGTTTACTCCCCAATTGGCCGTAATGACCAGAGCTACACCTATCCGAAGCCAGGATCCAGGAGCTTCCTCCAAGTCTCCCATGTGAGTGCAGGGGCCCAAGGACTTGGGCCATCTTCCACTGCCTTCCCAGGCCATAGCAGAGAGCTGGATCGGAAGTGGAGCAGCCAGGTCTTGAACTAGCACCCATATGGGATGCCAGCACTTCAGGCCAGGGCATTAACCCACTGCACCACAGCACCGGCCTCTCATTTTCCTGTTTTCAAACTAGGAATATATTCTTCCCAGGAACAGGGTGGACTTTTCATGGTATGTAAAATACCTGCAACAGATGACCAGCAAAGTTGCAAGTTTCTTAATGCAACAGATTTGCTACAGATGACGGAACTGAAACCCAGAGTGGGTGAGTGATGTGTCCAAAGTCGCAGCACTGGCAAACACTCCAGGTTTGGAAGCACTTTCTTGCCTTGGGGTCCAGGGACCCTTGGTAAGGTCTGGGGAAACTTGGCGTCCCATGCAGCCTGGGCCCCAGCATGTATGTTGTCCTACAGCAGGCCCTGGTTGTCTACACTGGCGTCTCCAAGGAGGCCCAGGCGTTCCCTGGCACACCTCTTCCCATCACAGGTAGAGTTCGGGTGTCCCCCACTTCTCTTGCAGACTGCCTGGTCTTCATGCTTCGTGGTCTCACCTTGGATCACTCGTTCACTCCATCAGCAACTGTGAGGACCTGCAGGTCCGGTCAGCCCCATGCCTGGCGCTGGATGGACCCAAAGGTGGAGTTTCGAGGAAGGAGAAGGTAGGGCAGGGACATGGAGATGAGTGCAATAGATGACAAGGCTGCGCATGTCTCAGAAACAGGAGAGAAGGCGCACAAGCCAAGGTCATCTGGGAAGACTCATCGGTCTGCTGAGCCCCGGGCCCTGAGGTTCTCTCCACCCACACACTGCTGTCCACTCTGAGGTGTGCACTCTGCTTTGTCTTCACGCTCCACACAGCACAACCTGCCTCCCTCTCCAGGTAACCCCTGGGAACCTCCCGCCCCCTTCAGCACCCTGCCCCTGGGTCTTGCCATGGCCCTGAGCTGTGCCCCTTCACGCTGACCCGGGCCCTGCCCCCTCTCCTAGTCATCTTCGCTATCGTGGTGGGGAGGGGGTTCCCCATGGAAATGCCTCTTTCCCTGAAGCCCCTCTCCTGCTTGCAGAACCACAAACCTTGTAAGTTCAGCACTGAGTGGGTCTCCTCTGGCTGCCCTGTCCCCCCCAAGCTTGGGCAGGCATCTGTGCTGGACACATCCATGCCACCTGGGCCCCCTCACTGCTAGGAGAGCTAGGAGACAGTCCCGGGCCAGCAGCTGTGTGGAAGAGCTGCCCAGCCACATCCTGGGCCCCACCCTGGAGCAGACAAAACTGAGCCCTCCAGCCCCAACTTGGGGAGAAGTCGCAGGGTCACCTCCAGCTCCAGAATTCCCCGGGGCAGGGGCGGGGGCAGGGGTGGGGGCTTCACCCAATTCTGAGTCCTCTGGTCTTTTCTGTAGACTGTTTTTTTTTTTTTTTTTAATTTTTTAAAATTTTTTTTATTTTTTTGACAGGCAGAGTTGACAGTGAGAGAGAGAGAGAGAAAGGTCTTCCTTTTGCCGTTGGTTCACCCTCCAATGGCCACCGTGGCTGGCGCGCTGCGGCTGGCGCACCGCGCTGATCCGAAGACAGGAGCCAGGTGCTTTTCCTGGTCTCCCATGGGGTGCAGGGCCCAAGCACTTGGGCCATCCTCCTCTGCACTCCTGGGCCACAGCAGAGAGCTGGCCTAGAAGAGGGGCAACCGGGACAGAATCTGGTGCCCCAACTGGGACTAGAACCCGGTATGCCGGCACCACAAGGCGGAGGATTAGCCTATTGAGCCGCGGCGCCAGCCTTCTGTAGACTGTTATCCCTAGAACCCATTGTTCGCTAACCTACACCTTAGAATCACTTCCTGGGAAGCCCCTGGTGCCCATGTCTCCCGGGCCAGGCTCTGAGCTCCTCCTAAAGGCCCCAGGGACTGAGGGCTGGGCACTACCGGAGGGAGGCAGCAGTGTCCCGAGCAGCTCTGGGGGTGTGGAGCCGTAAACAACTCCCTCTGCCTCCACCGATCCACCTGGGCATGGCTGCCTGGCCGGGGCTTCGTCTCCAGGTGGCCCTGGACTTGCTGAGCCAGGGTGGCTGTTTTTGTCCTCCAAGACTCACCTGAGCAGGACCTGCCCCAGCCCCATAGCCTGCAAGGCAGATGGTGAGCCAGGGCATTATCGGCAGAAGGCGGGGGCGGAGGGACGGTGGCCGTGAGGCTCCCGTGCCCGGCACGCACCTGGCCCGCTCCGAGGCAGTGCCTCATATACACCTTGAGCTGAGAGGAAGAGGATGCCCAAAGCACTTGCACGCTCAGGCCCCAGGGCTTTGAACCACAAACTCCAAGTCCTCACCCCCGGCCCTCAAATCAGAGCCGCAGCACTGCATCCTGGGAAGAGCACAGCTCTGGAGTGAAAGGCAGCTGACTCCCACGCCTGGATCTGCCCCCTTGTCGGCCACACGAGGGGAGGTGATGGCGATGCACCTCACAAGGGTCTGTGTTGGTCTGTGGCTCATGGAGACGCAACACCCAAGACCCTCGGCACACAAGGGCCTCTCGCTCTCTTCCTCTGAGCTTGCAAGCCCTCAGCCACAGAGCCAGTCGCTGCACTTCTACAGAACTGCCTGTGTGCTGGGGATGGGTCCAAGCGCTTGTGACAGCACCCTTGCAACGCTCGCCCATGGGTCATACGCTGTTACCAACCTCACTTTGCAGGTGAGGACCTGGGACCCTGAGAAGTTAGTTTGTGGAGGTCACAGCGCTGGGGCAGGGAGTGGCGATCAGAACTCTAGCTGGTGTGCGGTTCTCTCCTGGGCCCAGAGGCTCAGCCGCACAGGGTTGGCTCTAAAGGAAGCTTGCTGACGTCAGGCAGGAGGAGGAAGAGGAGGACGTCACTGTCCAGGCAGCTGAGGAGGAAGGCTGGGGGAACACACCAAGGCCTGATGGGGGCCCAGGAGAGCCTGGAAGGGTCTGGCCTCAAGCCAGAGGAGGGCCAAAGTGCAAGACATGGTCGTGGAACTTTTGTGCTGACGTCCACACTTGTTGCTGGTCCACAGGTCAGTGTGCGTGCATGAGGGGACCTCGACAAGTTCATGGAAAAATGGAGCTAAAAGATAGGTTTTGCAAAACATCTTTGAAATCCATGCATAGTTTTTTCCTAACACACATTTCCAATGAACTTTTTGAAGACCCCACACACATCAGGGCCTGCTTGGTTCCTATGGGTCCGGGCTGGAGTCTGTCAGAGACCTTCAGATATGGTGGGCAGTCCTGAAGAGCTCGTGGCAGGAGGGTCTGGGTCCACGCCATGCAGAGCTCTGAAGGCCACACAGGGTCACCTTGGTCCATGGGGTGCTTGCTTGGAGCAATGCTTCCCAAAGAGTCAGGCAGCAGAGGATGGAGATGAAGACGAAGAGGAAAGACTCCAAGAGCCAGTAGCGGCCTGGAGCTCCCCCTCTGCCTGCCGCCTCGTTGTGTCACCTCCATTCTCCTGGTCCCCTGACAGATCAGTTATCCATGGGGAGAAGGGTGGGGGGCTGCCAGAGCCGTCAAGCCCTCAGGGTCTCCTGCTCTTGGAAAGCGCCTGCCACGCGAAACTCTCATCACTCTGCCGTGGGGTCCGTGGGAACTGCAGCCCAGCAGTGTAGGCCAGGGCGGGGTGGCAGCGGGCAGGGCTAGAGAAGGGGAGAGCCCGTGTGCGTGGTGTGCGTGGTGTGCATGGCGTATGGGTATTTCCTGATTGCTTGCCTAGGAGAAAGGCAGACACCCAAAGGGAGGCGCAGAAATAAGGGAAGAAGAGGAAGGGATGACCTCCAGAAGAGGAACCTCCTTATTTCCCATTTGCCTCCCATTGCACCAAATGGCATCTTGTGTAACGTAGGAGTTCAAGGGGCTGGCACTGTGGCATAGCAGGTAAAGCCACCGCCTGCAGTGCCGGCATCCCATATGGGCACCGGTTCGAGTCCCAGCTGCTCTACTTCTGATCCAGCTCTCTGCTATGGCCTGGGAAAGCAGTGGAGGATGGCCCAAGTCCTTGGGTCCCTGCACCCGCATGGGAGACCAGGAAGAAGCTCCTGGCTCCTGGCTCCTGGCTTCAGATCAGTGCAGCTCCGGCCGCTGCAGCCATCTGGAGAGTGAGCCAGCGGATGGAAGACCTCTCTCTCTCTCTCTCTGCCTCTCCTCTCTCTGTAACTATTTAAAAATAAATAAATTTTTAAAAAACAAAACAGTAGGTGCTGAGGAGTCAGTGGTTAAACTGAAAGACTCAGAGCTGATTCAAAAAGTGGCCAGGCAGTGGCCCAAGTGCTTGGGCCCTGCACCCGCATGGGAGACTGGGAGGAAGCACCTGGCTCCTGGCTTTGGATCGACGCAGCGCGCTGGCCATAGCAGCCATTTGGGGGGTGAACCAACAGAAGGAAGACCTTTCTCTCTGTCTCTCTCACTAACTCTGCCTAATTAAAAAAAAAAAAAAAAAGTGGCCGGGGAGGAACTGAGATGAACACAAGGTGGACAGAACCAAGATCTGGACGGGGAGTTTTCCAGACCTCCCTTCCCCGCTACCATCTGAAATTCCCAACTTCCCATGCCCATGACAGACGTGGGCCTGGCATTGGAACAGACCTCAGAGCGTGACCCACACCGGAGCTTTAACCCCAGGTTCTCAGAATCCTGGCAAGGAGGGGGAAGGGCGCTCAGAGAAAGAGCTCTAGGCCAAGACCTAGTTGCTGGATTTGGTGGAGACAGACTGCCCGGGGGTCCCAGGAGTGGGGTGGGTGGGTGCAAGGAGGATCTCTGCCTTCCTGTGGTTACCATTCTCCTCGCCATCCCAAACCCAGGCCCTGCTCGGAGGCAGCTTCTTTCACACAAACCATGGGCCATGTTTTGGGAGGCACAGCACAAGCCTCGGGTATGGGGACCGGCTTTGAGACAGAAACAGGTGAGAGGTGGAGGAGGTGGCAGAGAGGGAACATGGGAGAAAGGGAGAGGGAAAAGAAGAAAGGGAAGGCAAAGAGGGAAGGGGAGACAGACAGAGAGATGAGAGGGGGTTGAGGAGAAGGACCGAGGGCTTTTTCCAGAGGAGAAAATTAGTCAATGGAAACAAGTCTCTGCCAGGTCCTGAACAGAAACTCCAAGGCCTTCCCGAGCACCTGCCCTCCAGGCTGTCCGTTTGTCCCTCTGTCCAGCTATCTATCCATTCATTCACGTACCCATTTCTCTCCCGGTTTTTAACAGGTCTAACCAGCCATATGTCTACACGTCCTTGGTTTGACTGCATTGCCTGTCCATTTGTTGGCTTTTCTACATGTTTTTGATCTCTCCAACCATCTGACTGGCCATCCATCCACCCACATACCTGCCCACCTGTTCGTGGTCTTTCATCCATATTCTCTCTCGTCCACTTGTCTGTGTACTAATCATTGTTTCTCTGTTCATCTGACTGAAATCGCATGTCAGTACATACATGAACCTAACTCTCAGTCTGTCTCTCTGATGGTCTGTCACCCTCCTTGCCAAGTGATCCACCTGTTCATCTAGCGGAAAGTGCTTTCTCCACCTTCCTATCTCTCCCCCGCATCTTTTCTTCTGTCCATCTACAGCAAGGATAGGGAATATCCAGCCTGTGAGCCGTGTACGGCCCATAAAATCATCTGGTCTGACCCTGCCAAGGAATCTGTAGGTGGGACTCAAAGTCAGTTAATCTATAGTAGGCCAATTTTTAAGTTGATCATTTTGTATGGTCTGTGAATGAAGTTACAAATATCCAAATGGCCCTTGGCAGAATAAGGGTTCCCCACCCCTGATCTATAGCCATTCATTCCAGAAATATTTGTTGAGCACCTACTGTGTGCTCAGTTCTGTATTAGTCTGGCGATATTAGAGATAAGATGTGATTTGTCTCTCCAGGGAACGTGTGACCTGGAGCTCATCCTGAAGAAGAATGACAAGGACACCAGTCTCACACAGCAGGCAAGGGCCGCGACAGTGTTATTCAGTGCAGGTAGTCATGGGAACAGGGAGGAGGAAAAGCCAGGCAGACTGGGGTCAGGGAAGGTTTTCAGCGGCCTGTCTACCTGCGTCTCTATCTGCCAGTTCTTCCATTTATCTCACGTTCCAGCCCCTCTTTCCACCTCTGCTCCTGTGTCTGCTTACCTATCATCCATCCATCTATCATGGTCTCTTTATTAGTGGAAAAATCTGTTCATTGTCAGCTCTGGTGTGAATATGGTTTGAGTGTTCCCCAAAGGTTCAAGTTTGGGGGCTTGATTCCCAGGGTGGTGGTGCTGGGAGGGGGCGGGACCTTTAAGAGGTACAGTTTGGTGGGAGGTCCTCAGGTCACCGGTGGCCCCGCCCTCTGAAGGGAACACTGGTTTCTCCCGGGAGTTCTGACAGCAGACAGTGATTCTACCTAAACCTGACCCCACCTGGCCTCTCCCGGCTCTCAGATAGGAGCACTGCTCCCACATGTGCTCCTGCCACCCATCCTCCATGGTGGGATGCAGTTGACATGGCTCTTGCCAGAACTGAGCCAATGCCACCACCATGTCTTGAAGCACAAAACTTTGAGCTAAATAAAGTTCTTTTCTTCATAAGTAGTTATCCTTGGGTATTTGTCATAGGGACAAAAAAACTAATACGTTGTCTGTTATTACTATTACTGTCAACCTGTTACTCTCTTATTGGCCATCTTCTTATCTGTGTCTTTCCATCTGTTGGTTCTTCCCTCCACTCATCTGTCTCATTCATTATTTGTTGGTCAATTTGCCAGTTGATTTGTATAGCAATTAGTATGCTTTTGGCCAAAAGTGGCAGACGACTTTACCAAACGAGGCTTATAAAATAAGAGAAATATTCTCTGACGTAAGATGCTTGGGGACAGGGAGGTTCCCAAACTGGTCAGTGTGGCCAGGTGGCGTCAGCAACAGCACCTCAGCACATCAGCTTTTGAACTCGGGCTGTACCTCAGTATGCCAAAAAGGATGCAACAACTCAACATACTACATCTTCACACAGCAAAGCCCAGAATCCAGAAGAGAAGGGCACAACCCTTCCACGTGTCCCTTCCTAAGACTGAAGTAACATTTCCCAAAAGGCTCCTTCACCGTGCACCTCCTGCATCTCAGTAATCCGAACCGTATCACATGTCCGTTCCTAAATCGATCTCCTGGTTCATTCTTTCCCTGAGCACTTGGACAGCAAACAGCAAACAGTGGTGGATCCCACTGGCACGGAGGGAGAATGGAGTGCAGAGCGCGGCTGTTGGGAAGGCAGGCCACCGTCAGAGCCTGCACCATTCCACAGACCGAGCAAGGCATCCACCCTCTCTGTGCAACCAGCTGTCTGTCCATCTAGCTAGCTATCGACTGGTCTGTCCGTCAGTCTGTCGAGTCACTCCTTGGGATTGTCTGACTACCTGCCTATCCTTGTCAGTCTGTGTGTCTGTCTGTATACTTATTTATCTGTGTCTCTATTTGTCTTTTGGTCTGTGTAGAAATGAATCCATCCATCAGTTTCCCTGTTTAGTCCGGATGGCTATCTGTCTCTCTCCGTCTTGAGTTTCTGTCCGCTGCTGCCCTTTTCTCTCACCTGTCCGTGTGTAACACATGGACGGCTCTCGTTTCCTTTTTTTTCACCCACAGATGGTCTGAGTAACGCCTGAAACTCAATACCCTCGACAGAGCACAGACCCCGGGCCCCCAACTCATAGCAAGCAAGATGGCAGCAGAACAAGATAGCCAGGGTTACCTCTCCACTTCCGGGGCACCATACGCCCCCTGCCAGCAGGCCGGGCTGCACAGTCTCCGCCCATGGTGCTCGGGCCCCCCCAGAGCTGAGCTTCCGGAATGATTCGGTTCATTCATTCTTGACCAAATACCTGCTGAGAACCTGTGATGTCCCAAGCTCCTTGTCAAGTGATGGAGACACAGAGGTGAATGGCACAAAGTCCCCGTCTCCACGAGCCTTACCATCCACCCCTCCCCTGCTGACACAGGCTTACAGACCATGGGGGACGCCCCGTGTGCCAGCACACACAGGCTCTCAGGTACACGCCCCACCACACTCAGGCTCTGCCTCACAGATGGATGGGACGCTAAATGGGTACTGTCAAAAAGTACCTCCCTCCCTCTCTCTCTCTCTCTCTCTCTCTCACACACACACACACACACACACATTTACTGCCTTGGGGCCCCAAATGCAGGGCACAGTGAAGTGGCACAGGACTCTCCCTGCCCCCACATCGAGCCCCGACTCTCCCCAGGATCTCTGGTCGCCATTTCTGGCCGGCGCAGTGCTCCCTTGAACACAAAGGGGCAGCACCGCCTTCCCTTGAACCACTCTGCTTCCGTTTCCTGGTGGCGAAGCTGCCCACGATGTGATGGCATACCCGTCCCTCGCCTTCCTCCTGTCTCTGCCCCACTCCTTTGTGTCTGGTGGGGCTCCCTTGGTCGTGTTCTAGGTTCTGTTTCCTGTCAGTGTGACCAAGTCCCTGGGGACAGGTCTCTGGCTGTGGCGGGTGTTCTGGTCTCCCGGGAGAGGGCTTGAGGTCATTTCTGAGCGGACGGTTGAGCTGCTGTGTATCTGTGTGGCTGCTGTGAGTCTCTGTGTTTTTACCCGTGTGTGTGTGTATGTGTGTGCGCACGTTCGCACACACGCACACACCCGCTTGCCTCCCTTAATATGCTGAACGGGCCATTACGCCTCTTGCATGCGGGGCTGGGGGCGGGTGTGGGGGGGAACAGAGGGAGGCAGCAGGATTCTGTAAGAACATTAAATCCCAAATAAAGTAGAAAATATTTTTTAAAATTACCGACTTCCCGTTTTCTCCGAAATGGAGTGAAACGAGGCTGGTCCCGAGGCAGGGGCTCCGCAGGGCCAGCCACTGGAAAGGGGCAGTGCTTTATTTTTTATTTTTGTAATAAGAGGAACTGAATTAGAAAAAACGGGGAAGGAAGAGCAGAGTCAGATTGTTAAAGGATTCAATGAGCTGTGGCCAATGTATTCGAAAGGTGCTTAAGGCAGCAGAGCCGCTCACCAAACACACACTCGCACGCACGCACATACACACACACACACTGTCACACACAGCCACACCAAGGCCCCACACACCGCCATCACACCCACACGGCCGAGACAAAGGCACATTTGGCCACACTCTCACTGGGACCCAAAGACACACACACACACAGGGCACAGACAATCCAAGGCTGTTCCCACACAGCCAGCGCACACTGCGAGGGCACACATCCCGCGAGAGGATCCAGGGCAACTCACATGGCCCCCGAGAGACACAAAAGAATTGAGTGTGAAGGGACACATGCAATGCTGAGGACACACACGTTCACAGGCACCCGAAAATCTCCACCCAGGTTTGTTCATATCCTTCTGTCCTGCTACCAAATACACAGCCGCACTCCTGCACACCCACAGAGACTCACAGTTCACTGACAGCCTTGTTCTCTGCCCAGACACTGCTGTGACTGATCCACGAAGACCTCCAGGCCCCCATGCCGCCACACGGTCCCCCGGCACATCCCACGTACAGCCATTCACAACGATACCACGCACAGACAGCGTGACGCACGGTAGACGTTCCCACGGTTTCAGGCTCACGGTCCCCCTGTGCGACAGACACCCCTATGTCTACTTTGGAGACCAAGTTCCAGAGCTCAGGGAGGCTAACTGACCTGCCCAGGGCGGGTGAGGATGCACGCCCCATGGGGTAGAATTCAAATTCCTATGCACAGAGCTAGACATGTGTACACACATGCTCATGTGCACGCACACACATATACACACGCGGTCTGGATCAGTCTCATGAACTCCAAGCCTCACGTGCCTTTATTTACTCAGGTTCAAATTCATATCTTTGTTTTGTTTGTTTGTTTTTTGACAGGCAGAGTGGACAGTGAGAGAGAGAGACAGAGAGAAAGGTCTTCCTTTGCCGTTGGTTCACCCTCCAATGGATGCCGTGGCCGGCGCACTGCGGCCGGCACACCGCGCTGATCTGATGGCAGGAGCCAGGTACTTATCCTGGTCTCCTATGGGGTGCAGGGCCCAAGCACCTGGGCCATCCTCCACTGCACTCCCTGGCCACAGCAGAGAGCTGGCCTGGATGAGGGGCAACCGGGACAGAATCCGGCGCCCCGACCGGGACTAGAACCCCGTGTGCCGGCACCGCAAGGTGGAGGATTAGCCTAGTGAGCCGCGGCGCTGGCCATCAAATTCATATCTTAAGACAGACCTATGTGTGCGCACACAGATATAAATGATCTCACACACACACACCCCTATCTACATCCCATTCAGCTTCTCCACTCAGCCGCCCCTGCAGGGACTGAGCTGAGGTCAGGGTTGGTCTGGACCGGAGGCCCCCAGCCAGCCTCTCCCTTGCAGTCACATCCAGGCACGCATTCCTCCTCCCACTCCACCCAAACCCCACCTCGGGCTCCCCAGCCCCTCCTGCAGGGCCTGGGAAAGGTGAGCTCCAGCTAGCCTTGCCCCACTCCTCCCACACATTCTAACCAAGGGCACATTAAAAAGTGCTGACAGGGCAGGGGAGAGGCCACCTGCATTCCTGCCAGCCGGGCCACTTTCATCTCCGCCGCCCGCCTCTGCCCCAGCCGCCGCCCTGCCTTCCCTCCCCCATTCATTTTTATGAATCTGGCCCTGTCTGGCCAGCCCGGCAGCCCAGGCGCCCCATCTCCTCTCTCCCCTCCAGCACCACAGGGGGAGGCCCCCTGTGTCCCCAGCGTCCTAGGCCCAAACCACTTCCAGCATCAGTCATCTCGGGGGGCGGTGGAGAGCACAGCACGGGGCAGCCCATTCTCCCCAGGACTTACAGCAGGGGCAAGAGCCTTCCATGCCACTCCCAGATACCAGATACATGGCCACATCACACCAGCTGTGCCCCACTTGGTTGGGGCCCGCATGCCACACACGGATGGCTATACTTGTGCAGTGACATTGCACAGCAACACACACCACCTCCCACTGCAGCCACACCTGAGGCCACACAACACCCACAGAGACAGTCACACATGATGACACGTGGAGGAGACTTAGCTACACAAGGATGTTGCTGCCCACGGGGCAGTCACTTACAGCGTGCAGTTGCCAGTCACACATTTAGTGACCTGATGCCCTGATGTCACACGCAAGGGGACGGACACACACACACACACACACACTCATTATGTTGGTTGCCTGAACACTGGAGCAGTACCTGGCTCTCAGTGACCCTTACTCTTTATTGAGTAAATGAGAACATGTCAACACATCCACACACAATGATACACACGTCTGCACCTTAGAGCTGAGATAAATATGCCACCAAAGTGGGACAAGCCCTAGCAGAGAATGTCCCAGGCAGCATGTACCTTAAGTCCACAAAGGAGGCAGGAGAAGGAAATGGAATGAAAAGAAACCCAGCTGGGCCAGGGTTGGGGACGGGACATTTGCTGACCCTTTGCACCTGAAGACATCTTTTCAAAACACAAATCTAATCCCAGAATAAAGGCCCAGAACTCAAGAGCCCCCACAGCCCTGGCTGGTATGTGGCCCCTGCCTGCCCAGCTCTCTCCAAACGCCAGCACGCGTGCCTTCCTGCGTTCTTTATCCCATCTTGCACCCTCCTGCCACAGGGACTTGGCATCATATGCTGCTCCTGCCACACCATCACCCTCCCCTCTTCTCCTGGTCTACTTCTGGCTATCGGCTCCTGGGCACTTCCCAATCATCAGATCCACCCTCCCTCCACCAAGCCCTCTCTGCCAGTGTTGCTCTCTCCTTTATGACACTCCTCACAGTCGCAGAGCCGCAGCACTAGGCTGAAAGCCCCAGGAGGGCAGACAATGTCTGTTTTCTGTCCCCACTGACTCCCAGCACTGGTCCCCGGGAGCCCCTGGGCCTACTGTGCACCTGGCACGTTGCGGGTGCTCAGTGAGCACCTGCTCTGTGAGCGGATGACAAAGTGCTTGAAAGCACAGCAGGGGCAGGGCGCAGGCAGAGGCGAGTCCTAAAGCGCTGCACCTGGGAGGAACTGCGGGGAGATCCCCCCGTTTTGCTCTTGCTGTGTGACCTCCAGCGAGTCCCTTCACCTCTCCGGGCCTCCGCGCTCTCAGCTCTAGATGAAGGAACCGCTTTCAGAACGCGCTCAGGGTTCCCAGGGCTGGCCAGGCTGCGAGGTTCGGAGTGAAGGCGAGCAGCTTTGATTTGTGTGGCAGTGTGCGTTTATGCGTTCAGACCCGGATAGACGGTTCTAAGGCTGAAAACAGCCCCTGAAACCCCTGGACTAGGTGATCTCGGGTTCCTGCTCAGAATATTACAATGGAGTGCAGACAAGAATGGTTCTGGTAAGAGCCCAGAGCAGGTACCGCTTCTGATCTGCACGGTTCTGTACATGGGACCCCCTCCCACCTGCAGACTCAGAGGAAAAGAGCAGTGAGAAATGAAGGCACCCAGGGAGGGCCCCTGCAGGAGAGGTGCCCCCAGCACCCCAGGCCTTCTCGCCCAGTGAGGGCCGCTGCAGGAGAGGTGCCCCCAGCACCCCAGGCTTTCTCCTCACTCTGCAGCCAGGGGGCTGCAGGCGAGGGGAGTTAGGGCTCCTCTGCCTGGAAGGGACTGTGATCAAAGCAGGAGTCAAAAACCAGGCCAGCCAGGCCCCACTAGGAGTAGCAGAGGATGATGGGGGAGGGCGGGGCAGGGTGACCCTCCCCCCCAACACTGATGCTCGCAAATAGGAAACACTCTGAAGTTGTCACCCTAAAGGAGCTGACTCTATCCTGAGAAACAGGTCAAGGAACCCTGGGATGTGGAAGACAGGGGCAGAAAGCCAGCTGAATGACGGCTGTAGGAAGCCAGCTGAATGACGGCTGCAGGAAGCCAGCTTATTTTCTGCCTGTACCTTGAGGCTGGGGCAGAAGTGGTAGCCTCAAGTGTTGGTTAAGTGTGTTGTATGGGGTGGGAGGAGGGGATGCCAGAGACTTGAGCCTGCTGGGTGTGGCTCCCTGTGAACCCTGTAGCTCAGGGGTTCTCTCCTGCTCCCTTAGCCCTCCAACCCCTGCTCTCTCTTGCATACCCACTGCCTCTTCACCCTGCCTCCTGAGCCATCGCTTGTCCCTCTCCCTGAACTCTCTCAGAAAGCCAGGTGCTCTGGAAACAGCTCCGTGGAAGCAGCCTTCGCTGCAGCCCCTGGTGCTGGCGGTGCCCGGCATCTCGGCCCCCCCCCTTCTCCCCCCGCAGCTGTGCCCCTCCTTCCCTCCATGCGGAAGGGGCCCAGGCCCAGTGGGAAGGTGTGCAGCGCCTCCCCCTCCACAGTCTCCCGTGAACTCTTCTATAAGCAGGATTTCAAATTCAACCAGCAACCCCAGAGGAACGAGCCTCCAAGGGGTCCTATTTTATGTACTGAGCTTAGGGGTACTGAGTGGGTATGGATTAATGACTCCCAAACCGGTACTTCAGCCCTGGCTTCCGATGACATCTCCAGCTCCTCACTGGACATCTCTCCTTCATTGCCTTAAAAGCACTCGGACTCCCTTGAGTCACTAGCCCGTCCACCTCTCCCAGAATTCCTCCCCAGGCTGCTAGGCCCCACCCATTCTCCACTCACCCATCTTCATGCTGGGAGTCTTCCTCTAAATGTCCCCAGTCTAGCCTCTTCTCCGCATGCTCCAACCCCAAAGCCCAGTGCAGCCCAGCTGCCTTCACTGCAGGGCGTGCCCCCCTCTAGCCAGAATGCTGCCCCAGCAGCATGAGCACCATGCTTCTCCAACTCCCCCGCTCGGTGGCTGGGGCCCTCTGCCCGCCCTCTCCTGGGGTCCGGCCCAGCCTGCTTTGCAGCTTTCCCTCCAACAGTCGGATTTATTCCAGCCCCTCGTGAGCCTCCAAGCTCATTTCAGACCCCACCACTTGCTCAAGCTGCTGTCTTGAACTTGCTACTCTGTAGGAGTTAAATCCCAGCCATCGTTTCCAGCTGTTTCTCGGGCACATTCTTACCTGGGCTGGTTACTGGCTGCTGGTAACATTCTTGGCTTCCACCTACCCAAAACCAGTGGCTCCTCCAGGCCACTGAGACAAATAAATAAATAAAGTCCCTGGTTAAGACCCATCGTCGGATGCTGCTTTCACCCTTTCTCCACAGGGACCAGGACTAAGATGCCCAAGAACCTTCCTTCATCCTCCTCTAACTCTTGCTTGGAGGCTCTGAGGAACGGTAACAGCAACATTCCCTTAGGCAGCACTTCCTATGTATCCAACACTGTTTCAAGTTCTCCGCACACATTAATTCATTTAATCCTCAAAACAACCCCATGATAGTATTTTTATTTATTTGAAAGGCAGAGAAACAGAGAGAGGGAGAGAGTTAGAAGAAAGAGATAGAAATATCTTCCATCTGCTGGTTCACTTCCCAAATGCCTGCAACAGCCAGGATTGGGCTGTGCCAAAGCCAAGAGCCCAGAACTCCATTTGGGTTTCCTACATGGGTAGCAGGGACACCATCATCTGCCTTCCCAGGATGTGTATCAGAAGGAAGCTGGAATCCAAAGCAGAGCCTGTACTTGAACCCAGGCAGTCTGATATGGGAGTAAGAGCGTATTAACTGCTGTGCCAAAGGCCAACCCCCTTCAAATAGAGAAATTGAGGGAGAAATTAAGTAATTTTCCCGAGGTCACTTACCTAATAAATAGCTGATAAAATGGCATAGCAGTAAGTGAAGACTTTGAAGAAAAAAAATTCAAATACCAACTCTCACCAACTAGCTACGTGATCTTGGCAAAGTCACTTCCTCTGTCCTAACCTCCCTGTCCTTATCTGTCAACTAACACGCAGAGCACCATTCCTGGGGGTTCTGTGAAGAGGAGTGAGTACGGCCAACGCTTGGCACAAAGTGCATGCTTGCTCCCCTTCCGCACCTCTTTTGTTCTTCCCACTTGGAGCCAGCTAAGACACTGAAAAATAGCAGTGATAACGTCTCATCTTCAACTCGGGCCCATGCCACCCACGCTGTATGGCCAGCTGCCCCTCTGCCCGCATTGAGGTCCCTCACTGTCCTCAGGTGTCCTGGCCTGGCCCAAGCCTGTTTTAACTGGATTAGGGAAAGACTTGCGTGCTCCACCCTGTTCCCAGCCGCAGCCAACCTGCCCTAAGACAAACCCCAGCCTAACTGCTGCAGGGGTGCAGACTGCTCCTGACTCCCCGCGTTGCCCACAACAGCAGTCCCACCCCACCCATGACATCCTCCAGCCCAGCCCCATGCTGGCCGCCTAACTTGGACCTGACCATAACTTTGACTCACACTCCCTTTCCTCTCATCCCACTGAGGCTTTGACCTCTGCCAGGCCCTGCTTTCCTTCTTCCCCTTCTAGAATTCAGCTCCTCCAAGCAGCTCTTCTTTGGTGGTTTCACTCTCCTCCCCTGTCCTTGGTCCACATATTTGCTCCTCTGCCCCTGGCTAACAAAGCTTTGCTGCAGCTTTTTTCTCAAAAGGCAACCAACAGTTGTCTTCACTGTTGCCCCCATCTCTGCTCTACCAACTCGCTCCCTGAGCCCTCCCGTTCTCCTGACCTCCGACTTGCCATTTGCCAATTCTAATGACCTGCACTGGGCCCTCACCCCATCTCCTGCACCCAGACTCCTCCCCAGAGTTGACCCCGGTGACCACCCCTGCATATCCACAACCGGCACTCTTGGCCCCACTCTCACCTGGGAAATGCTCCTGGGGGCATGCTTCACATTGGCCCTGGAAACTCTTTTCTCTCCTTTGCTCCTTGTGTGCTCTCAGCTGTCCAATCTTCACTGTTCCTACTAAGCTGAACCCAACCCTTAGGTCCTTTCCTCTGGGTCCCTGTCTCCCATCTCCTGCCCAATCAGACCTCTCGGCCCCTCTCTCATTCTGCCCAGCCATGGTCCCTACCCTCTAGCACGCTGGTCTTTCACTGTTCTCCAAACCTCAGGCAAGGTCAGACCTCTGCAGCTTTGCTCCCCTGCAAACATGTCATACCTTCCTATCCCAATATATTTTTTTGTTGTTTTTTACTTTTTATGAAATCATAATCAGAAAACAAAGAAATGCTCCCCCCTTGAAGGTGCAGCTCTCACCGCCCTCCTCGGGGGGACCTTCTGCTGCAGGCTCTTGCCCACCTGTGGCACCTCCTAGGTGTCTGCCAGGGTGACTCGACTCCACTGTGCCCCCCTTTTCTCTGGGTAATGCATGTATCTTGGCTCCCACCATGCTCTGGGGTACTCAGGGGACTACAAGGCTGGGTATTCACACAAGGCATTTACTCCACAAGATGACGGCAGCAGAGTCATATCAGATGATATGTGAGTTCCCTTCTAGCTTGTGTTCGAGGATTGGAAATTTGAGGATTCTTTCTAGAATGTTCCTGTAAGACGGTCTTCAGCGTTTCTTGAGGTATCTTCAGTTAACAGATGATTTCACATGTTCATGAGCTGCTGCCAAGAGTGTCCTCCTTTTGTGGAGTTGAGCCCCAAGAGAAACCAGAAGAGTCAGGCTATTCGGAATGTGGAGGTGGTGGTGGGTGGCTGTGTGCCTGGAGACTGACTCCCTGACACATAAACGACCCTTCCTGTAAATACACACACTTCACCCGGGCTCACTGGGGCAGGAAAATTCCCCTGCCTGGGTGTTTAAGAAGGGTCTGCCTCCTCTCTCAGTTCCAAAGTCAGCGTGCTGGGGCTCAACACCTCACCACAATCACACGGCATGGCTGCCCCCACGGGGCTTTCGTCAGCATCGCAGTCTCATTACCACCCTTGCGGCTCAGCCAGGACACAGCCACCTCCCTCCCCTCCTTTCCAAAGCTCACTGCACTCAAATGTCTGAAACACTGACACACTCCCATCGCCCCACCACTGAGCAGTGCCCACTCCCTCCTGCCAGCTGTCTAAGGCCTCAGATTGCAAACCTCCATTTGGAGTTTCTGTACTGTCCCCACCCCCAGATCCTCCTCCCCCGCGTCTTGGCTAATCACTTGGAGAGCAGGCCTGTGTACCCTGGTCACCCCAGCCCCATGACCACCACACTGTCCTCACCATGTGCTGTGAGGATGAGAACTAATGCATGGTAGATAGCACTGGGTGTCCCACGTCAGTTTCTCAAAATGTGGTCAGAGGGCCACGGACATGAGAATCACCTGGGTTGGGCAGGGCGTTTGGTGGTTAAGATATTTTCTGAGACATCCAAGTCCCCTATCAAGGTGCCCTGGTTCAAGTCCAGACTCTGCTTCCGGATCCAGGTTCCTGCTAATGCACACTCTGCGAGGCAGCAGGAGATATGTCAGAGTCCCTGGGTTCAAGTTCCAGCTCTGCTTTTGATTTGGCTTCTGGCCAACGCATACCGAGGGAGGCAGATGACAGTTCGAGTGCTTGGTTCCCCACCACCCAAGTGGGAGACCTGGATTGAGCTATGCACCTGGTTTCAGCCTGGCCCAGCCCTGGCTGTTGCAATATAGAGAGCTGAACCCATGAATGAAGCTCTGCCTTTCATATTAAGAAAAGCTAAGGGGAAAAAAAAAATCACCTGGGAAAGTGGTTTAAAACACAGATCCTGGGCCCCACCCGAAACTACTGAGTGACTCCACAGATGGGGCCAAGAATCTGCACATCCAACTGGCTCCTCTGACGATTCCTATACACTTAGATCACCGTTCTAGGTGCCTGGCTCAGAACAACTCTGACGTTCCAAAGCGAAGGAACCTAAGACACACAGAGATTAGGTAAACTGGTGACAGTAACACAACCAGTCAGTAGTGGACACTGGGAATTCGGGGTCTTTCAGGACCACTCGTAGGGGTGCAACTCTTGGTCACAAGGATTCTTACCTCAGAACAGCCTGCTGCGCCACGGACTTCACGCCAGTGAAGACAAAAAACAAAGCAGCAGCTCAGACCAGAACGCGCGACCCCAAGGGAGCCACCCTCTGATTTCACGAGTGCTTGGTGGCGGACCAGCACTGCCGCTCCACAGCTCCCACCGCCTCACAGGAGTTCCTGGCCGCCCCTGCCCTGCCCATGCAGAGCGGGCCCGCGGGCTCCCCACAGTGGCGAGTGGGGGCAGCGCAGCTGCGGCCTCGCGGCCCGGTCCGCTCCGCTCATTGGATCAGGATCCCTGCATGGAGCGAGTGCGCCACGCTGTGGCCACAGTGGGGCAGCACGTCCCTGGGGGAGTGCTTGAGGTCCAAGATCCTAGGTTCCCTCCCACTCTGGTCCCTCCCTAGACCCCTTTTCATCCTCAATCCAGCAATTTCAGACCAGATATGAGACTGGAAAGTCAACGCCTCTAGGCACCCAGGGAAGTGAGGGAATGTACACCCTGCTCTGTTTCCCCCCAAGTCCCAGATACAACCTCTGCCTTGGGTTGGATTAGGCTCCTGTCCTTCACTCCAGGTATCTCAGCACTAGAGTCTCTGACAGTATTCAGGTCCCCTGCAATGCAGGCCTATTGGAAACATCCTCTCATTTGCCACTGACCCCTTAAAAAAGAGACCTGATTTGAGTTTCCTGTTCCAGAGGTGGCCTGGGCGTCTCAGAAAGCAGGGGGTAACCTGTGTTGATCTGGCTGCTGTCATGGCTAATGCTACACGAGAGTGTGTTGGGGTTTTAGCAGTCACATCACACAGCTGACTCGTATTGAGCTTGCAGCCAACTAAACCCCCCAGGTCTTTCCTTCATGAACTGCTGTCAAGCTAGGCCTGCCCCCCCACCCAGTACTTATGTCATTGATTTTGTTTTAACCTAAGTGCAGGACTCTACATTTATCCCTGTTAAATTTAATCTTGTTGGTTCCAGCCCAGTGTTTCAGCCTGTTGAAATCGTTTTGAATCCTGACTCTTTCATGCAAAGTATTAACTGCCCCTCCTAGCTCTATCACCTGCAAACTTGATGAGCCTGCTGCCTCAGTCAGTTGTCAATAAGTGTCAGACAGGACACAGGCCCAGCCTGAGCCCTACGGCGTACTGCTGGAAACTTCCCTCCGGCCCAGGCTGACACGGGTCCATTAATCAACCCTCACTGGTTCTGGCTTTCCACCAAGCCCATGGCCATTTGTTTCAGATGTTTCTGCCACGTCTAGATATTGAGAGAGCCCTGTCAGCTGCGCTGCTGGAAATTTCTCTTGCCCCAAGCTGCGGCCTAGCATTATACCTCCGGCCTGCCTTCTACCCTCCAAACATCATTTGCTCAGCCTCTACCTTAGGGGATTACAGACTCCCAATGGCGCCCCCTCCTGCACAGCTGAGGGTATCATTTCTGACCTCCTGGACATTCCCGGATGTATCTTTGCTGGTTCACATCCCATCATCCATGCCTCTTCTGAGACTGTATTCTCGGCTGCTGACTTCTCTGCCTATAAATGTGCAGCGGCCTCCCTTGCATGGAAAGCCTTCTATCGACTGTATCCTTACACTGGCTGGTCTCTGCCTCTGTCCTTCTCAAACAGCCACTTTCAGACATCTCCCAGGTCACCTGAACCATCAGCAGTTTCCATCCCTCAGCTGAGTAACCACACTATCCAGGCAGTGTTGGTGATGGTAGGAGAGAGGCAGAAGGTTCTGAACCAGACCAGAAAGACCACACTTGGGAGCTTCGTCAAGCAAAGAGCATGGAACCCATCACAGACCAAACTCAGGCTGTGGTCAAACTAAGGAGCGATCAGGAAGTTCACAGGAACTGAGCCTGAGCCATGAGGTCAGGGCCTAGGTGACGCCTAGGAATTCCTTCTCGTATTTCCTCTAAGGGCTGAATCAGTCCCGGAGCCAGGTCAGGTAGGGAAGAGGGGAGCAGGGGTGATGAAGGCAGAGAGGATAGGGCCTGCACTTTTCCAAAGCATTTACCCTAGATTACAAAGCACCAGCTGTTAGGTACCCCAGAGAGAGCCGAGTTCAGGGGTCATACACTCAAATGTCTCTGTGGGCCAGGCAGGGCACATGAGTGAGACAAATGAGGCCCAAGGTCCAATAATGAGAGGAGACTGTGGCAAATTGGAAGGAACACACACCCAAGGGTATGGCTGCTACTCAGCTCCAGCCAATTGTTGTCAGGTGGGAAATGTGATTTCATTGTTGCCAGATTTTCTAATTTTCCAGAGAAGCCAGAAATCTTTTTAGAGGAACATCCTTGTTTTTTAATGCTGTCACTTGACTTAGAAAAACTTACAAAAACAGCTCCTGGCCAAACAGAAACCCATGTGGCTCTGAGCTGACCAGTGGTGGCCATTTTCAGCTGCTGCCAGTTGCCTGGTACTTCGAGAGGCTGAGTGACTCGGGTTTGTGGGAATACAACACTTAGAACCTGCCTGTCAGTTTTTTGATGCCCATGAAGGTGTTTTGTTGTTATAGAAACAATCATTCAAAAATTACCAGTTTTTAAAACATACGCCTTCTTCAAAGTTACAAATCCAAAATCCTAGTTTTTTTTCTGAATTCAGCTTACAAATCACAGGAGTTTGGTATGTTTGAGCCAGTCCCTGGCCTTACCACCCTGAATGCACATCTTGTCTACTATGTTTGATCCAACTTAACTCCTTTGAATTTTTAAGATTAATATATTTGATTTCCATAAGTATCTCATTTATCTGACCAAATCAAACCTTCCCAAGTACTTAATTATATACCCAATAAATTAAGTTCATAAATACAGAAAGTCTGAGATGATCTTAAATGCTCCAAAACTACACAGAAACTAAGCAAGATTTCAACTTAACATTTCAAGTATAAATATCCCACACCTTTTAGTTGCTGTAACAAAGCAAATCTCTTACTTCTAACAAATTCTCTTTCCATATGTTAAGGATGTAAAATACAAACTGCATAGATTCCTTAAAGCAAATGGTAATGACCTGGGTTTGACCTTCTTAAACATACCTACCTTTTGTTCTAAGGCCTCTACCATGAAACGCTGCTTACCTACCGAGGTACTTTGGAGGTTAACTTCTTAGAAGGCTGAGGTTGCAAAACCACAGGAACTTTGGCTGAGCCACTACCCAGATTCTGAAGGGACCTAAAGCCTTCTGAAAGCCTCTGTTACTGCAAGAGGTGGTCAGCTCACGTCCCTGGGCTTGCTGTCCTTCCGTACCTCACTAAGCCAGAGTTCAACTTAAAGCTCAAGCATAAATATTCAACACTTTCTAGTTAGGATTGCAAAGCAAACCTGTAACCTCTAAAAAAACTCTCCTCTATATTATCAAGGACGTAAAAAGCAAATTGCCTAGAACCCCAGTGAGACTGTCATATACTCTGACTGGTTGGTGATACGTTTCCTTAGTTCTGAAAACACTTAAAATCTCTTTCCCTCCATTTATGCTTTATTTGCTCCCTTTCCGGGTGGAACCTTACTCTTCAGGCTTTTAAGGAGACCTGGCTGAAGGTAAGACTTCTTTCACAATTTGGGTGTGTCATCGCAACTCCCAAGCTTCTGGGGCCAGAACTCTGCTGGTCTCACTCGCAGTGCAGTGTCCTGTCCCCCGCCCTTCCCACACCCGTCCTTCTCTCCCCTCTTAGCATCCTCCTCCTGAGCCCAGGCCCACAGGACCAACCCCGTGTCCAACCTGGTGGCCCTACCGCCTTCTCCATTCACACTCACTGCCTTAGGGTGACAGCTCTCACCTCAGGAAAGGGCACTCTGGTTTTGTGTTCCCCCTGAGACACAGACAACTGACTCCCCCCTTTTTATGCTGGGTAGCTGGGTGCTTCCTAAGAAGCAAAGAGGAACTAACTCTGGGCATTTCATGGGCACTAGGCAGTAAGTTAATTTTTATTTGAGTTACCTCACTCATTCCCAATAGCCGCATGAGAAGACTTATAAAGAAACCCGAGCTCAGGGACAAAGTAATTTGACCATCCCATTGTTAGGGAAAGGTGAAACTAGACTAAAATCTCACCCGCGTAACTTCAAAATGGATTCTTGCTCACTGCAATACTCTGTATTAAATCAGAATGCTTACCAGTCAGTTGTTGGTCTCGTGCAAGCACAGTGTTTGGGTGGGAAATGCTGCTTTGCTGATTTTCAGGCCAGCATCATAGAGGCTGTAATCTACAAACTCCTGAAATCTGGGGCCCCAACACCCTGGGCACGTGCCCACACCCTACAACCACCTACAGCATTCACACTAGGCTGTTTACAAAGCACTCACAAGATACATTGTCCATAAATCCAACCAGGAGGGCAGAAGTATGAAACAATCAGAAAGATGAGGGGCCGGACATGGGCCACCTCATCCAGCCCCTACATTTCTTTTTAAAAATAGCAGATACTTTTTTTTTTTTAAAGAATTATTTATTCATTTGAAAGTTGGAGTTGCAGAGAGCAGAGAGAGAATCTTCCATCTGCTGGTCTACCCCCCAATTGGCAGCGATGGCCAGAGTTGTGCTGATCTGGAGCCAGGAGCTTCCTCTGGGTCTTCCACATGGGTGCAGGGGCCCAAGCATTTGGGCCATTTTCTACTGCTTTCTCAGGCCATAGCAGAGAGCTGGATCGGAAGAGGAGCAGCCGGGACTTGACTCCACACCCATACGGGATGCTGGCGCTGCAGGCAGTGGCTTTACCCACTACACCACAGCGCCAGCCTCCACTTCACCTACATTTTACAATGAGATTCACTCCCCTAAACCTTGTGTTCTTTCCACACAGCCACTGTGTCTTGCACAAACACCTTCCTGCCCATTTCCTTTGTTCCTCTGGGGATTAGATGGAAACCCAGAGCCTAGTCTCTGTTCCCAGACAAGACCCTGCCCTAGGCTGGCGCCGCGGCTCACTAGGCTAATCCTCCGCCTGTGGCGCCAGCACCCTGGGTTCTAGTCCCAGTTGCTCCTCTTCCAGTCCAGCTCTGCTGTGGCCCGGGAAGGCAGTGGAGGACGGCCCAGCTCCTTGAGCTCTGCACCCGCTTGGGAGACCAGGAGGAAGCACCTGGCTCCTGGCTTTGGATTGGCGCAGCGCACCGGCTGTAGCAGCCATTTGGGGGGTGAACCAACAGAAGGAAGACCTGTCAAGAAAAAAAAAAAAAAAAACACCACACACCCTGCCCTAGTAAATTCACCTTTGGCCTGTCTTGGCCTTCCTGGAATTTTAATCCCTAGTACCTTTTCTTGTCCATTTTGCTTCTCCCACCCCAAGTCAGTTCTGTGACTCTACTCCAAGCATGGTTATCTTGAGTCATGGGCAAGATCAGAAAGGCCTTGCTAGGGCCAGTATTGTGGCTTAGTGGGCAAACTCACCAACTGTGACACTAGCATCCCATATTTGGGGGGGGGGGGAGAGAAGGAGAGCAGTTTGGGCTGTTTCCAGTTCAGGTTCCTGTTAATGGCCTGGGAAAGTAGTGGATGAAGACCCAAGTGCCTGGGTCCCCGCCACACTGAGACACCCTAGAAGAAGCTCCTGGCTTTGGCCTGACCCAGCACTGGCTGTTGTGGTCTTCTGAGGAATGAACTAGCAGATGGACGATCTCTTGCTCTCTGTGTCTCCCTGTCACTCAGACTTTTAAAACAAAACAGCTGCCAACAGTCTCTCTTCAAGTACTAAGGAAACTTAGTCTCCATAATAAAGCCCTTCCCTGAGCACCTACAGAGCTGGACGCTGGCACAGACCCATGCAGCAACGCTGCAAGCTAGATGTCATTTCCTACCACACAGGCATGGAGGCTGAGGCCTAGAAACAGCAACTTCCCCAAAGTTAGAGCTATGGGGACTCAAACCCAGGAGTCACCCCCAACGACTCCATTCTTGTGTCACAGAAACTTTTTTTTTTTTCTGACAGGCAGAGTTAGACAGTGAGAGAGAGAGACAGAAAGGTCTTCCTTCCATTGGTTCACCCCCCAAATGGCCACTATGGCCGGCGTGCTGTGCTTCTCCTGGTCTCCCATGGGGTGCAGGGCCCAAGCACTTGGGCCATCCTCCACTGTACTCCCGGGCCACCGCAGAGCTGGACTGGAAGAGCAACTGGGACAGAATGCGGCACCCCAACTGGGACTAGAACCCGGGGTGCTGGTGCCTCAGGCGGAGGATTAGCCAAGTGAGCCAAGGCGCTGGCCCCAGAAATTCTCTTAAAAATGATCACTGCACTGATTGTAAAGTGGGTTGAGTTTGGCTCAAATATGGTCCAAAGTGCACAAAGACTTGGGAAGTGACATTCTCAAGCCCATGGGCCTCCTCTAGACCAGCACAGCTGTCTTCATGCCACCTTGATTCCTGTGTCCTTAGCACCTCCTCCTTGCCTCCAGGTCACTGGCATACACAAACCTTCAGGGCCTCATTAGGGACCTAGCAGCATGCCTGCTCTTCTTTCATTGGGCGTTTCAGGCCCTTTTAAATATAACAGAACAGAAATTTTGGAAGAGCATTCCCCAGTGAGGGCAGTGGTGACAGGGCCCTTGTGAGAGTTCAGAGGTCACTGAGAAGCGGTAGATTCTGGTAAACACGAGCCTGCACACTGCAGCGCACCTGTGCTATGCTCAGGAGCTGACAACTAGACATGCCCCAAGGATGGATCCTTGGGCCCCTGCACCCATGTGGGAGACCCGGAAGAAGCTCCTAGCTTCTGATCAGATCAGCTCTGGCTGTTGCAGTCATTTGGGGAGTGAACCAGCAGATGGAAGCTCTCTCTGGCTCTTTCAAATAAATAAAATAATCTTCATCCCCCCCCCCCCCCAAAAAAAAAGTAACCTGGATGGAGAAGACTTTGAAGGAGACACAGAAAGGCTAGGGGTCCTGAAGCTAACGCCTGAGCCATTGCTATGGACCAGGCCCGCTGCTAAGCTTTCCTTTATGCACCCTACTTCAAATGACCCTGACAACACGGCTAATGCTCTTCCCATCCATAGCCGCATAAACACGGTTTATCATTTACCCAAGGTCACACAGAATGGCAGATGCAGTACACAAAGCCTTCATTCTTGACCACTACACACTGCATGGTAGGCTATATGTTTGAGAGGGAATAGAAAACCTGACCCAAATGTGGTTTACACTGTGGATGAAGGGGCAGAGCCTCCCTAAAACATGGGACTGACCTCAACAAATAAGGTTTTAAGCAAATGGAATAAAACAGCAAAATTGGCTAGGGCCAAAGAGAAGCCTTCCAAGGCCCAGAGCCAGAGGAAGAGGTGACTGCAAGGAGATTACAGAATGGCCTGCAGCCCAGAGCCTGGCTTGGCACAAGGTAAAGAGGTGGCTTCTTCACCCACAGGACTGGAGACCAAGGTATGAGGCAGAAGGACCAAGCGGCTACAGAAGGGAACTAGAGAGGACTGGCTTATGCTGCAGGGATGGCAGGGTAGGGGGCGGCTAGGGGTGGGAGCAGAACCTAAGATCAACAGAATCGTCCTGTGGAAAGGGCTGAGAATTTGTCCGAACGTACCTCGGCCTGAAGCCTGAGCAGTCTGATTCTAGTATGTCTCCCAAGCAGGATCTGCCGGAATGCAGACGAGCACAGTGCAGGGCTACAAATGAGCAATTCTAATCTGTCTGTACCACAGGACAGATCTGGGCGAGCAGCCAAAATAATTTTCAAAGATTTCTGTGACTCATCAAAGAGTTTTCTTCTTTTTGAGATCTATCATCTGGTCTTTTCCTTGGCATTAACAATAAAATCCTTTAAACATAGAAGAGCAGAGTGTTTTTAGACTGGAAAAAACATAAGCTATAGGAGAAATATATGCCTTCCACTCCTCTCCATTCTTGGCCAAGTACTCAGCTCCAGGTACCAGCTCGGATGACACTACTTCCTACAGGGTGCCCACCGTGGGCACAGGGCTTGGTCAGGCGCTTTTCTTTCAGGCATCTCAGATTTTTCATGGTCTGCTGTCTCCTCCACTGAGCTGAGAGCATCATGAATAATGACTAACACAGTGCCTGGGACAGAAACACTCAACAAATGATCAATATTACAATCCTATTTTTCTGAATTCTCTTTTGAATGCTCTCTGCATTCATAACAATCTCAACACTCGTGATTTAACCACATTGAAGAATTACAACTGAACGCAGGGGGCCTGATCTGCCATGGTGTCTCGAGGTGTGAGGCAGCCGCAGCTTCTCCAGGGTGGAGGTCAGACCTCAAAGTGCCTCGCCCAGGGGCCCCAGGCTCACGTGCACAGCAGGGACGTCTGGCTGACTGCACAGGAAAGGCAGCTGACTTGGCCCCTTCCCAGTGCTCCTCCTTCTAGGCTATGTTTAGGTAACAGGACTTTCCTGCCTGCCCCTAACTCAGTTCAGGCTTTCTGCATGCTATTTCTCCTTGTTCTTCCTATGTTTTGTCCAAGAGGGAAGGAGTCACTGTACAGACAGCACTAAAGCCAAGTTTCTAAGACAGTCACATAATAAATGTAACTACCACCACCACAGCCATTTATTAAGTGCTTACCAAGCACTGTGCTAAAGCTTTACAAACATTGTTTCAGTTCACCCAACAACCCTGAGGTAGTTATTTTCAACACGCCCCCGCCCCCACCTCTGCCTATTACAGTTGAGGAAACTGAGGCTCAGAGAAGTGAAGTCATCAACCAAGGGCAAACTGAGTTACGAAGCAGCAAAGGTAGAAATCTGAATCAGATATAGGACCCCATGCCCAGGCTTTTAAACCCCAGGATAGACTGTCACCCACTCCAAAGTTAAAGGACACACGTTCCTTCCCAGATACTAGAGACCAGGCTTCAGTGGGGCCGGGAGCAGTTTTTAAGCCTCTGCATCCTCTCTGACTCAAACTCTTGGAGGAGTATAAAGTCTGGGGATGAGCTGCCACAGGGGCCTTTTCTCTCCTCTAAGACCTCCCCTCCTGACAGCTGACTCCTCAATGTGTTGCTTCCCTTCCAGCAACCTCTACAATGCAGAGGTCAAACTTGAGGACAGTCAGATACCTGAAAAAAATGTCTCCTTACAAAACGCCCTTCATTGCTGAACTGCTGGACTCCAAGCTACACTCATGAACTCAGACACAAACTTCAGTTCTTCTGCTCTAGTTTACCAGACCTGGCACTATCCCCAAGGTCTCCTGATCAATGCCCAAGCCCACCCCCTACTGTTCTCTACCATTCTCTAGGTCCCTCCCCTAACCCATCTCTGAAGGCCTCATTGACCATAGGCTCCTGGACCTCAAGGCTGCCCGTTAAGAGGCTTCACTCCCCAAAATGCACCAGAAGTGCTCAGCAGGGCTCCACTCAGGATCCTAAGACCTGTGAGGGTTCAACAGAGCTGGCTGAAGACAGGCAGAAAGGGCCACCGGAGGGAGGCTGTGCAGAACTGGCAAAGGAATGGCGAGGTTAGAGCAAAGAACCAGACTAACCATGGGCAAGGAACCAGAGCTCTCAAAGGTTTCAAGAGGAGGATGGACCTAAGATGAACAGGGTGATCCCAGGCAGAAGGACCCTACAGTCCAGTCTATCCAAACACCTGCAACCATGGAGCTTGAGTGAAGGGCAACTGTTTAGGAAAAGTCTGTGGTAACGGGGTTACTCTTTGAGGAGGAATCAAGGGGTGCTCTGAGAAGGGAGGCTGGCAGGAAGCTTGAGAGGAAGTGGGCAAGGACTGGAGGACCAGCAGCTGGAAGCTGAGGACAAAAGGGAGTATAACAGGCTTCTGGAATGCCCTGAGCCACTTCCAGGCACACCCATCACCTATCCCATCTGGCTAAAACTGGTCACTGATGGTCATTTCCTGTCACCCTTGTGAGCATCTGGCTTTGAAGCATGGGAGATCCAGAGGTACAGAACTTACTGAGACACATAGCCCTTTCCTTGGGAAAACAACCCAACAACTGTCCATCCCTCAATTCCTCAGGAGGCCTCCCACCACATACACACCCCCAAACTGAAGCACACATACAAGTACAAATCAATACTGCCCTTGAAGGCTGAAGAAACAGAGGAGGGAGGAGAGGTAACTCAGACATGGGAAGATGCAAAGGCCTCAGTGCCCTCTACCAAGTCACAGCTGTACTGGTGCAGGGAGGAAAACTGATGCTGCAGGGAAGCCTACAGTGATGAGTTCTTCCCCAGGGGGCCCAGGGCTTGGGGGAGCCCAGGCGCACAGCATATATGGTGGCTTTGTAGCCCCTGGCTGTTTCGTGTGGCTTCCTCTTCAACTAAGCAGAAGCTTCTGAGGTTTGACAAAGTCAGGTTTTCTTCATGCTCAGCACACCTTGAGTCCAACAAATTCTCTTCACAAGTCAGGGCTTACGGGTGTTATGACAAAACATTTCCACAAACTACAAACGCACGTCAACACTCTTCTATTATCCTCTGTCCTGTAGCTCCCATTTGACACCCACCTCTGTTCTGTTGACTCCTAACAGAAGATGTCTGTACCTGTATCCCTCTCAGGCCGGAGACTGCACCTCTAGTTTTCCTGAAGAAACACAAGCTCCACCCATCTGTAAGAACACTGAAAGGGTAGTGGCCCAGGAGTCTCCATGGGGCAGAGGAGGGAGTTTCTCCACACTGGGCTGGCCCACGGATAGGGAGCCTTCCCCTCTGTCTCCTAACAGATTCAGATTAATGATCGCTCATTCCTAATTGTCAAATTTCTTTTCCTTCATCCTGTGTCTAATCACCAGTGACAGAAACCATTACGCAAATGAGAGCAGACGACTTCCCCCAACTGTTCGCGTGGTAAAAACCTTGTAATTTAGAGCTCTGATTTGTAGGGGAAGCTGGTCTCCCCCAGGCATCCTGGGCATCTGCTCAACTGATGCCCAGAACAGCCCCTCCTCCATCCCTGGAACTCCAACCCCCCAACAAATATTTGACTTCACAATACAGTAGTTTTCTCTGTGGCTGCTAGTATGAACATGAGAGCTTACAACATGGCTGACCTCTACACTGGCCCAAATCGCCATCCTTCCTTGGTGTGTGCCAGCTAGGATGGGGTCTACAACTCTAGGAGCCACCCTCTCCTCTGCTGTGAGCACAATTTGAGCCTAAGTGCCCTAACCCAGTTAAGAGAAGGAGCCTCAGTCTCTTCATTCACTGAGGGAAGCAATGCAGAACATGAATCAAGATTCTTCAGTGATCACCTACAAGTACTTCAGTTCTGTTGACACAAAAGCATGCTGGGAGGAGTTATGGGATCTATTCAAAGACACACAAGTTACTAATGGCTTCTTCTGACACTCTTAATTCATAATAACGCTTCCCAAGCAGTGTTCTCAAGATATCTTTAGCTGGGAGTCCAGAGTTTTCTCTCTGGTAGCTTCTACAGCCTCTCTGCTGAGCCTGCCTTTCAGGGCCCGGGATACATGTGAGAGAGGTAAGGAAGGACAATCAACATAGTCTGCTGGGAAGGAGCCAGCAGGGGGGTTGTAGCCAAGTAGTCTTGGGCTTGAATCCTGATGGCTACTACTCAATCTCTCTGAGCCCACCTCTTTATTTGTGAAGTCAGAATGCCCACCCTGCAGGATATATTGAGGAACAAAGATAAAAGCACCAGGCACACATTACACATCTAAAACCCAGGGGTCACTATTATATTATTCAAGGATCAGGGCCAATCCTGTGAAGGCTCCAAAATCAGCCTTCCCCCACCTTCCGCCTTGGCCACCTTTAGTCAGAGCTGTGTCAGCACAGCATCCAGCAAGGACCAGATGAGTGGCACACGCCTGCCTGCTGCGCATCACCCACTTCTTTGAGGGGCTGAGCCAGGAACGTGGCAACCTGCTGAGAAGAGTAACAATCTGCTCTTGTTCCAAGTGTGGATGTGGGCACGTTTTTCCTCCATCTGCCTTTTTCTCTTTGATGCACTCCTCTTCCCCCTAAGAGATGGAGGGATGGAGATCACTGCAATCCTGTTTCCCAACACTAGCTATATTTGAAAGAGCTACATTTGGTACCTACCAAGTCTACACACCCACACTGCATCAGAGAACCCTAGAATGGGGCACTCAAAATAAACAGCCTTCCCCATGATATAAACACAAGCACACGCATGCATACACACATCTGCTCAGTCCAACAGGGCACTGTAAACTGAGCATTAGGGGTGACAGCCATAGTTCATACACTGGAAGTAAACCTTTGGCAAAAAAAAGAAACAAAATAAAACCAGAGGCTTCCCATTTCCTCTTCCCTTCCAGAGACAAGGGGATGATGGAGATGGGAGTGGAAGTAGACACAGGGCTACCACACTGCCCAGTTCCAGGGGCCCCGGCCCCACTGAAGAGCTGTGAACGACAGCCCTTCGAGTTGTGCAATAGAAGCTGCCCAGCTGTACGCTGCAGCCCTGAGAGGGTGCCCGTGAGTAGCTACCAACAGAAAAGGAAATTTTCTTCCCATGCTCTACCAGTGGCCCTGACTAATGAGGGTGCTGTGGAACACGACAATGGGGTCTGGCAGAGGCGCTGGCTTTAAGAGGCAAGGCTACATTTCTGCCCTTGCCCTGAGGTGGATGAAAGGTAGTGAGTTAGCTGCCTAAGCTTGACCCCGTTTCGTCTACTCAGCCAGGAACTCAGCAGGAGTAGAGGATGTGATCTGGGCAGGAAGGGTCATGTGCCTGGAGGTTCTAGCCAGTAAGCCTCAGGCAGGCTGCAGTGAGACCTGACCAATACATGATGGCTAAAATCCTAGTTAAAAAGCTTTACGCTAAGTCAGGTGGTACTTCTGGGAATCACAATGCACTGTCCCACTGGGCAGGGTGAGCGACAGAGAACCTTGGTAAGCAGGGAGACTAGCCAGTGCAGACACATATGCATATGAATAAATGTGCATGTGGGTGCATGTGCACATGTACACACACACACACACACACACAGATACACAGAGACTTGCACCCCTAGAACCTAGAGGAACCACAGCTATAACTCCTATAACTCCCTGGATACCTAGCACAGGGGTAAGAGCTGGTGCTGAAAGAGAAAAGCTATGTGTGTCTGTAATTTGGAATTTCTGCACAATCCTTGGTTCTTGTGTTCCAAGGTTTCTTCTTGTGTATGGCTTGAGCTTGTAGGTCCCAACTGGAACCCTGGCTAATCCTCACTCAGTGGAAGGCTATCTGGGCTCTCAAAGACAAGCCGCTCTCTTCATTAGAGTCCCAGTAGCCATTCCCACCTGACAATGCAAAACTTCACAGGAGGCAGACTGATTCAATGGTCAGATCTGCTACCTCTGGCCTTGTGGCCCAGATGCAGTGAGGGGTCCATGAGCATCTCCTCTCTCTCTCAGGCTGAGGCACTGAGGTTGTAGGAGATAGGGCTGAGAGCCAGAAGTGACATCCTGACCCAGAGGGAGGGAACAGATACAAACACGTGTGTGCATGGACACACACAATTCCCGAGGCTGACAGACGACACACAGACATGATGACAACCAGAAGCTGGGACTCCACACACTGAATGCAGGACTTCAGGGGGCAGAGAGGAAAAGTGTTGGGGCATGAGAGGCGAGGGTAAGAAGTCCCTCCAGATGGCAGTGGAGTGCCAACCACCCTGCCTCGCCCCATACACCTTCCTCCAGGGCCATGGCAAGAGTCCAGTCCATTAAGTGCAGCGTGCAATACTAGTGCTTGGAGTCTCCTGTCCTCCTCAATGAAGCGGTGTGGACGGGATAGCAGTCACCTGGCAGGAGGCCTGAACCTGGCAGGCTAGTTGTATCGGCCCTTGATCATTGTGTTCAACAAGGGCCCCACCTGTAAAGAGACATGAGGAGCCAGTCAGAACTGCCTGTTCCCTGGCCCTGGAGTCGCACTGGGTATGTCCAGAGGCATTTAATGACCAGCCAAAGAAGGGGACAGACTTTTACATAATCTTGTGAACTTCCTGTGAAGGTCAAAACAGTATTCTGGGGCATGGCCCTCTCCTCAGGGTCCATCTTCTAAGACCTTCTCTTTCACAATACACTGTCTGGAAGCAACACCAAACTGATAAAAGACCAGAAGAGCTACTGGCCCCCAAGCACCCCAAAGTGTGTCTGTCTCCTCAGCGTGCCCTGATGTTAAACACCTCTACACCCTCAGCAAAGGGCACCTGCACCTGGAGCAACGGTCATCCCCTAAGCCCACAGGCAGTGGAGGCTGAGGCTACCCACAGGGAAGAGGCAAGAACGGTACAAACGCAGACCTCTTCCACTTACACGGCAGGCCAGTGGCACACCTGTGTGGGAAGCAGACCTCAACACTGACTGGAGCAGCCTTGGCAGAGCTGGGAGAGTGTGGGGAGACGCTTTACTGCTCACTTCCCGTTCCAGAGGAATCCCCTCGGGGCCCCAGCTGGCACGTAAGCCTCATGGGGAACAGCACTACGAGCATGGAACAGGGTATAACTGATCCGCCAGCCAAGCCCAGCTCTCACCAGAAAACAAAGGTGTTCTGAACACGCCCATAACCCCTGTGGAGAGAAAGGACAGCAGACATGGAGACAGAAGAACTATGGAGAGTCTCACACCAACCCTGACTTACCTCTTGTGGGTTCCCCAAGGCCTCTCCAAGCATCTTCTCAATGTTTCTCATTATGGCCACTTTCTGATGCGCTTTGAGAGGATATTCAATTCTCTTAGGGGTGGGTGCGCCCTACAAAGGAAGCAGCAGCTCAAGAAAAGTGTTTAGCAGCAGACCTCAGTGTAGTCCATCGTTCCTGGAAACAAGCTCCCTTCTGAGAACCCAACTTAACCCTATCCCTCTTCATCTCCCCAAACACCTCAGAATCACTTCCAGGGACAGCCAACCACCCCACCCAAGCCAAGGCCATTTATTATACCTACCTCACCCCAGCCCCAGTTCAATCTGGAAGAAAAAAAAATCAACTATATTCACCTTATACCAGAAGTTCACAGTGATGGTAATCCCCCCATTTAGTAATGACTCTATGTGATGCCACCTGCAAGAAACAAACAGGCTCCTGTTTACCAATAGTTTTCAGGAGAGGGATGGAAAGCTAGGCAGTACCCAGTTAAAGAAAACCCTGAAGTCAGTATCTTTATGATCATCTCTGTAAAACACACACTGGGCTACAGGCAGTGGCAGTCAGTCTCCATATACCCAAGAGCCAAGGACAGTTTCTCCAGCTGCAAGCCTCTGGGACAGAGGTGGACTTGAGGAATTATCTTCCTTTCTTAGGACAGGGTTGTCCCTTCCCCCACATTCACTATGCTGTGCGCCAACCTTCCTGTAGACCACACAAAACCCATCTTGCCACTACTCAGAAAGCTCACTGATAAGGCCCCCCAGGGAATGGGGAAGAAAGCTCCCAAGAAGCCCCCATCCCTAGCCCCCTCCTCACCAGTACATTGGGATGTAAAGAACATCACCAGGGCCAACCACTGTTTCATAACCAACCACGTTTTGAAAATTGGGGAACCTTTCGTAGTCAGGATTGTCAAAGTCCACCTAAGAGGTTCAAGAAAAAGAAAAAAAAAAATCAGTCAATTACCAAATCTCTACCAGTAACTACAATTTGCTACTTTGGTATTAAAAAACAAAGTCTTTAAAATTCTCTCCCACAGAATGATGCACGGCAGCCCATGCTTTAACGCCCAATGATTAAGAATCCTAGGCTTCAGGTCTTTATGTTAAGAGAAACTGGGCAGACACAGATAGGCAGACACTTGCATATTCTCTCTCATGTGTGGAAGGTTAGAAACATGATCTGAAAGCATGAGGCTGAGGAAGGGGGGAGAAAACAGTTAAGAGTAGGTGCCTTGAAGAAGAGTTACTATTTCTCTTTTTAGTATTTCCTTTTACTACTTAATACCATTGGTTGAACTCTTAACACAGAATTATTCTTATGTATTTAAATCCAATTGAAAATTGATCCCTGTTAAAAATAAGAGTGGGAATAAGAGAGGGAGATGTACAGTTTGGCACACATTCCCTCAGACTTACCCCTAAAGGTAAAGTTAAAAATTTGCCATGGGACTCCAAATCCCATTAAGTTAGCAGGTACCAATGTCATCTTACTAGTTAAAGTGATCAATTTAAGTTCATAACTGATCATAAAGATAGGAATAAGTGTCAAAGGGATAACATAAATAAGACCAAGTGTCTGCTAATAATGATAAGTAGAATTAAAAAGGAGAGAACGATCCAACATGGGAAGCAGGCCACACAGCAGACTCACAAAATGACAAAAGCCCTAAACAGTACTCTGGCCTCAGAATCAGCCCTTAAGACATTCAGATCTGGCTAAAAAGCCCATGAGAGCATTCCAGGCATGGAAAGCCAAGACACTGTGTCAAAAATTGACCTACATGAACGATCTCTGAGTGAGATCCCGGTGGAAGGAAGGGGGCCATCAAAGAAGGAGTACCTTTCTCTAAAAGGAGGAGAGAACTTCTACTTGGATTATGGCTCTTTCTAAATAATGAGAGTTTGTGGACTCAAGAGGCTTCCATAGCCTTGGCAGCTCATGACAAGAGCCTTGGGTGATCACTGACATCATAAATAAGAGTGTCAATTGTTAAATCAACAACAGGAGTCACTGTGCACTTGCTCCCCATGTGGGACCTCTGTCCTTAATGAGTTGTACTATGAGAACTAACAGTAAAACTAGTCTCTAAACAGTACTTTATACTTTGTGCGTCTGTGTGGGTGCAAACTGTTGAAATCTTTACTTAGTACAGAGTTCATCTTCTGTATATAAAGATTAATTAAAAAGCTATCTTAATGAAGAAAGGAATGGGAGAGGGAGTAGGAGGTGGGACGGTTTGGGGGTGGGAGGGTAGGTATGGGGGGGAAGAATTGCTATAATCCAAATGTTGTACTTTCAAAATTTATATTTATTAAACAAAAGCTTTCTATTAATAAAAAAAAAAGAGTAGGTGCCAGCATCCACAGCGCAGAGGGTAACTGTAGTTTGTTATATTGCATCATGTACTGTATGAAGAACTGGAAGAGAGAAGCTCGGAGGTTCTAACCATAAAGAAAAGACAAGGAGATGGGGGTTTTAATTGCCTGATTTGACCAATTTACACAGTATCCATGTGCTGAAATATTGTACTGTAGCAAATAAAAATGTACATATATTGCATCTTCATAAAACAAAAACAAAATGAATCCTAGGATTCAGTATTCCTGAGGTCAGAAGACCTGCATGACCTGAGGATAAAAGGAAGTAACACTGGTCTTTCACCCAAACCTTCACAGCCCTTCTCCCCAAAACAAATTCTAAGTAATTAAAAAAAAAAAAAAAAAGAAAGAAAGAAAAAAGAAAACACTCTACGTGAAGCAGCTAGGCAGGTTTCTCCTTAAGAAAGGAGAAGATGCATCTGGTCACAGAGCCGATCATATAACTCACTTAGATCCAGAAAAATATTAAGTGATATATCTCGATTTTATTTGCTTCTTGCATATAAAGAACAAATAGCATACATGATAAAAGAACCCCATGATTAAATCCAAAGGATACAAACATGCTTTGTTCCACAAACTTGTAAGCCAAACAGAGTAACCCACAGTCCACCAGCATCAATGATGGGGGTTGCTCCTGAAAATTGTATCTGTGGGGCTGTTTATACTTATAAACACAGGGGAACTTGGACGAACCATAGGAACTTGGACTACGTGAACTACATTTTGAAATTATCCTTAGATTTGTCTGTAGGACACGACCAACCTGTAATCTAAACCTGGCACACCACCACAGGCAAGGGGAAAGACATCCTGGGCTTTGTGCCCAAAGGCACTCCGAGAATCTAGAGTTCCATGCCCTGCTCAGACCAGACAATCTCACCTGGCTCTGTCTGTCACACGGGTGATGGACAGGGTATGGGTAGAGGCACTCAAACTGATCCGGAGGGAATAAGATACATCGCTTGTAGCCTTTAATCTGAGCAAAAAAGTTCTGCTGCTCATCATAGTGAGCAGGCGTCACATTTCCTGTAGGGAGAAAGACAGTTTCTTACTCGGAGCAGGGGCACTACTGCACAAGCCGAACACAGAGCCCAGTGCCAGAGGGAAACCCAGTCCACCCTCCTAATCAAATTTCAGGCAGAATCAGGTAACTACACCTTTCAACAAATTACATGTTAAACTCTCAAGGGTCATAAGTCTAGTCTGGGTAAGCGTCTATCACCAACTAGCAAAGGAGACTTTCCCAAATGCTGACCGCTGCCCTTATAGGAAGAGCACAACAAGATGATTGTGTATTTGTGTACTCTCCTTGATCATGCCAAGAATTCAAAGGAAGTAAGAGTAAGAAATGACTGGTATTGGGGCCAGCGCTGTGGCACAGCGGGCAAAGCTGCCACCTGCAGTGCCAGCATCCCATATGGGTGCCAGTTTGAGTCCCGGCTGCTCCACTTCCGATCTGGCTCTCTGCTGTGGCCTGGGAAAGCAGTGGAGGATGGCCAAGTCCTTGGGCCACTGCACAAGTGTGGGAGACCCAGAAGAAGCTCCTGGCTTTGGATCGACACAGCTCCAGCTGTTGTGGCCAACTGGGGAGTGAACCAGCAGATGAAAGACTTTCTGCCTCTTTCTCTGTGTAACTCTTTCAAATAAATAAATAAATCTTAAAAAAAAAATGAAATGACTGGGATCAGCAATCTACTTTGAGGTGTTAGCCTGTCATTTAGGTTGCATGAGTATGTACCTGCTCTACCGTTCTCCAGGAGCCTTAAGATTCTCTTTGCTCCTCCTTCAATGCACCTGTGAGATGCAGCGCTTCTTACAGCAACACTAGGGCTCACTGAGGGGAAACTTACCAGATTACAGAAGTGTTATATAATTTAAATAAGCCATGTGGGGCAAATATTTACTCTAGGGATTAAGATCCCCACATTCAACATCAAGAGTCCCTAGGTTCAATTTCCAACTCTGCTCCTGACTCTATCTTCTGGCTAATACAGACCTTGGGAGGAAGTGGTGATGGCTTAAGTGAATGAGTTCCTGCCACCCATGTTATGTTGGAGACCTGGATTGAGTTCCTAGCTCCTGGCCTCATGCCAGTTGGGGGTTGTTTCGGGTATTCAGAGAGTTAACCAGCAGATGGGAGCTGTCTCTCAAATAAAAATAAATTCACACGTAAGTGTACATTATTTAAGATGTCACCTTGAATTAGTTCTGCACTGGTGTGTGTATGCTCCATTTTCTCCTTTATAACTGGGACTATGTCTAGTCTCCTTTGCACAATCTCTAATTCAAACACGCATCTCCACAGAGCATGTCTCTCAGGAAACACACTGCAGCTCTGCCCAAGTATTCCAAGACAGCAGCCGTCTTAGTGCTCAGAATCCACAGACATCCTCAAAGGAGAGCTGCTCCCTCATCTCTACCTGAGGGATTCACCTCCACGTGCCCTGCCGCAGGAAAGGAAAGCAACAGAAAAACTCAAATAAACCAGAACTGGCTCCTTCCTGGCAGGTCAACCAAGAGCTGGTTTCAACAGGGCAAGTATCAATTCATAAACTCAACTGCTGGAAACCTATATCAGGGAAGAATCTAAATCTGAAGAAAGGACAGTCAAAGAAAAAGAGACTTCAGAGCCCAGTGGTAAACAGCAATGAGTAATTACTCTGCTTCCTTGTTCAACTCAGTTTATTTACCATTTACTAAGTACCTACTATGGCTGGCACTAACCCAGTTCCAGAAACAAAAACAAGACAAGGATCTTCCCTCTCCTAACTGGAGTTTAAGACTTCTCCTTTTCGCTCAAAAGACAAATAAATACAAGAAGAATACAGTCACACACTTGCTTATGTATGCACAGAATCACCTAGTAGGAAACACAAGCATGTTCCCAGAAAGGGAAAGTGGTAGATAGGGGTGAAAGACACTTATCACTGCATACCTCTTTAAACTGTTAGATTTTGGTAGCCATGAATTATTCTTTATTTAAAAGATGGGATTTATTCTGGAAAAAAAAATGTTTTCCCTTTTTTACCAGGAGAAAAATCTGATTGATCCAACAGGGAGTGAGAGTGTTTCAGAAAGGTCCCCAGTACCCCAATATATGCATTGACAGGGCAGCTGAAAAAGAGAAATGGAACTTTCTTGAGTGCGTAAAACCAGCTTCTTCAAGACTTAACATATACTATCTCATGTAATGTTCACAGCCATGAATGTACTTCAAAAAGTCCACGGAAAATAGAATGAAGTTTATTTTGTGTAAAAAGAAAAAAATCTTGAAATCCTTGCATAGAGGGATCTTCAAAAAGTTCACAAAAAATGTGTATGGATTTCAAAATTCTTTCACATCAAAATAAACTTACCTTTCAATTCCACTTTTCCATTAACTTTCAGAAATATCCTCATGTTTATAAGGTGTTTATATCATGTTTCTTCTATAGATGAGAAGGTTGAGTCACGGAGTTAATCAGGGGTAGAGGATTAAAAATCGGGTTTGTGCAACTCCAAGTTGTGCTGCTCGTCTAAACATTTCTTACCTTCCATGCCAATGAGCAGCAGGTTAGAAGTCAGCTGCCCCCAGCCACGCTTTCCCTGTTGCTTATTAAT
The DNA here is from genome assembly GCF_051225735.1 of Oryctolagus cuniculus. Taxonomy (NCBI): domain Eukaryota; kingdom Metazoa; phylum Chordata; class Mammalia; order Lagomorpha; family Leporidae; genus Oryctolagus; species Oryctolagus cuniculus. The sequence continues at coordinate 29,184,577 of NC_142881.1, forward strand.
CCAGTTCCAGTTAAAACCCAAGAAGTCCATGACAATCTTTCTGCCCACGGTGTCATTGAGCGTTTGCTGCAGATACAACCTACATTCCCCAAGAAGAAAACTCCATTAGTGCAAGCACTCACAGTCCCTGGCATGGCCTTCGTAAGTCTGGAAACACACCCCCAGACACACACCAGCACCTCCCACAGATAACAGCTACAGTCGCGCAGGTTCCCATAAAATACACACAAAGAACTTCCATACAGTTGTACAGATTCCTAGAAGCCTATACAGACCCTAGAATGATGAAATCAGCCTTGTTTCAGAGGCATCTGCTTTGGTCTTTGAGAGCCACTGTGGTGAACTGTATTACTGTTCAGCAAGAGCTGGTTCCTCCCTGTGAGAGGTATTCTGTACTGCCTTGAAGCCAGGCTTCCTTACTGAACTGGCACTGGTCAATGGAATGTCCGTGCTGCTTCAACTGTGGTATTTAATGGACTGTCCACACTACCACAGCAACTATCAAGTTCCAGATAAGAGCTTCTGGAGCATTTTGAGTTCCAGAGTAGACAAGACAATAGAAGAACAAGATGATGAGACACATGATGAACATGTAGTACTAGTGAGAAACAAAACTGTTTCTGTGTCATGTTACTGAGCTCTGGCCTAAATCCCAGTTTATTTCAACTAATTCAGCCAGCTAGTTATGCCCAGCAGCTTTCTTCAGCTAAAGAAAGGAAGATGCCACATCAGGTGTAGGACCCAGGTGCTCTAACTATACTCGAGGTAAGTCAGTAGTTACTCAAGGGACGTGAAAATCAAGACACATTTAATAAGGGAGCAAACCTGAAGAGGAGCCAGAAGCAGCCTGTTCTGGTCCTAAGAGCATTACTTCAAAAGGCTCAAAGGTACCTCACTGCCCAGAATCATGATGCTTAGGGAGACAATATTTAGAAACCTTGACAGGGCTGACATGCAGCAGCAGGTTAAGCGACTGTTTGAGTTCAGGACCTGGCTGCTCTCCTTCTGATCCAGCTCCTTGCTAATGTGCCTGGGAAAGCAGCAGATGATGGCCCAAGCACTTGGGTCCCTGCCACCTATGTGATAGACTGGATAAAATTCCTGGCTCCTGGTTTCAGCCTGGCTTAGCTCTGGCTATTGCAACTATAATGGGGAGTCAACAGGTGATTGAAAGATATTCTCTCTCTGTCATCTTTGGAGTCAATGAGCAAATGGAAGATCTCTCTCTCCTCCCCACCATATAAATCATTTTGTAAAAAGTCTATGGAAGGAGTGGGCGCTGTGGCGTAGCGGGTAAAGCCACTGCCTGCAGTGTTGGCATCCCATATGGATGTCAGTTCAAGTCCCAGCTGCTCCACTTCCGATCCAGCTCTCTGCTATGGCGTGGGAGAGCAGTAGAAAATGGCCCAAGTCCTTGGGTCCCTGCACCTGCGTGGGAGACCAGAGGAGGCTCCTGGATCCTGGCTTTGGATTGACACAGTTCCAACTGTTGCAGCCAGTTGGGGAGTGAACCAGTGTATGGAAGACCTCTCTGTGTAACTCTTTCAGATAAATAAATAAATATTAAAAAAAAAAAAAAGCCTGTGGAAAAATGGAATTAAAAGTTTCTTTAAAAAAAAAAAAAAAGGAGCTCTTGCTAAGGTGGAAACACTAGTTACCTTTTCTGAGGGCATGGAACCCTCAAGACTTGAATACAACCTCTGGACTCTTCCCCAGAAATTATGATATACACATTCACACAAGTCTGCAAGTAACTCTGAAAGAGTCAGGGCTAGCTCCTAAACATGAATCTAAACAACATTCCTATTTATACCTGAACAATGCCTAAAACTGCTAAGGAGGATCCCAGTATCTTTTATTCCATAATCAACAACCTGTGTAATTTAATTATACAGTGAAATTGGCTGGTGCCAAACTGAGTTGGTAAGGCAAAACTTGGGGCCACAGCCTCCAGTGCCGGCATCCCACATGAGCACCAGTTCAAGTCCCAGCTGCTCCACTTTCAATCCAGCTCTCTGCTATGGCCTGGGAAAGCAGTAGAAGATGGCCCAAGTCCTTGGGCCCCTGCACCCTCGTGGGAGACCCAGAAGAAGCTCTTGGCTCCTGGCTTCAGATCTGCACAGCTCCGGCCATTGCAGCCATCTGGGAAGTGAACCAGTGAGTGGAAGACCTCTCTCTCTCTGCTTCTCCTCTGTCTCTGCGTAACTCTTTCAAATAAATAAATCTTGAAAAAAAAATTGCTCATGGTAAAAAATTTTCCCTGCAAATCCCTTAATCACCCATAAACAGACTACACTAACAGGTCATAACTAGGCAGACAAAATGCTCTCATCAGGAGAGGCAAGAAGCTTCAAATGACTGAGAAACAAGATGATTTGTGCGTCTTATCGTACGCTCATTCTCGGGCACATGTTCATTCCATGGAATCGCACACTCCACGGCTCTCAGTGTCTGGGATATGCATACACACAGTGTGCTCGAACCGAGGAATTCATGTGTGAGATAACTCAACTGAACCTGTCTTGAGAAGACATAAAGGACAGAACAATTAACAGCTCAGATCTTAGAAATTCTTTTGGTCCAAGTTTCATCATTATGACAAGTGCCAAGTGTCAGGAAGAAGAGAAAAAAGATGTTTCAAAGCTGTTCACTGACCCATGTACTGCTGACAAGGACTGGGCAGACTAGAGAAGCCGGGGTGGGCACCAAACGTCAATGACCAATCAGTCTTAGAGAAGTACGCAGGGAAAGCAACTCCCCAGAGGCAAGGTCACAGTGCGGGACTGAATACTGCCTGGGCCTCACACAGGGAGCTGGCCTCCACAGTGACAGAAGCAGGGAGGAACAATTACTCTCCATGGGTGTCTTGTGATCACGGTCAGCAACATGGAGCATCAACACTCCCCCCACCTTTTACTCCAATCTTCCCGAAACGAGAGGAGCCTGATATCCTTTGTCAATGGAAACCAACCACACAACTTTCCAGCCTGAACTGTTCCCGGCCAGCACCACGCTTCAGAAGACTGCAAACTGGCACTCTCGGGGATAAATCCAATGACAGAAATTTTTGTTTGGCCCCTGAAGCCTTTTTTAAACTTTTGAATTAGACGCCCACATTTAAAAGTCAGAAACTTTTAAACAAAAGTCTTGATCCTCAGCTTGCCTTGGGCCTCACTGCCAAATGGAAACCAGCGGAGTGGAGTGATGATGTCTCCCTCTGCCCAGGGTAAATGCCTTCAGCTCATCAGCTTCCGCCCAACTTCACTCATGTCACTCCCCCGACTGACCCTTCTGAGCAACTGCGAGTCTCGCTCCACGTCAGAAAGCCTGCAGAGCCACAACTCAAATCCTATCATTTCCTTATCCCCGAAGCTAGCGAACCGCCGCGCTGGAACCACTAACTCGCACCCCTGCGCTCGCAGGCTGGAAGCGCAAATGTCGCGCAGCAGGAACCCGGCCATCAGAGATGCCAGTCTATTCAGTCTAACAAGTCGAGAGGCATCCAGCGGGAAACCCTGGCCTGGGAACTCACCGGTCTTCCCCGCCGCGCTGCTGTATACCCTGCAGTTTCTCCACGAACTCATGAAACTTCATCTCCTCCCTGTTGGACCTTGGCTTAAAGTTCTGGAAGTTCGCCATCTTCTTCTCGTCGTAGTACAGGAACTTGTGGGTGCTCGCGCTGTACACGGAGAAGTCTCCGTTGCCGATATTCTCTTGCAGGTAATCGAGGTCCCACTTCAGGGCAGGATACACAAGGTTTGTGTCCGTCAGCACCACAGGCTCCTATGGGAAAACATCGGATGAAAAGAAAAACAAAACAAAACAAAACAAAACAAATGCAGCGCTGGTAAGGAGCTGGTGGGTCCCTGTCCCGCGATTTCAACCGCTTCCCAATGTCAAAATACTCTCCCCGCCCCAAGGCACCACGAACCCCTGCAACTCGCGTCTCTCCTCGCCTTCCTCCCATCTTCCCAGCGCCCGCTCCGCAGCCCCGCCAGCCCCCTCCTTTCAGTCGTTCGCCCTCCCCTCCCAACTGGGTCCCTGCCTCCTCCCCCTCTGGGCGCGGCCCCGCCCCCCACCTCGTTCTCTATGAGCTCCTCCGCCCGGGGGTCGCTCTGACTCAGACGCGGGATGGGCCGGGTCGGGAAGCTGTAACTGCGCAGCTGGGATTCATCCCAGGCGGGGCTTGGGGCTTCGGCCTCTTCCCGGGGTTCTCCAGAGCCAGAGGCCGCGGCCTCCGCCGCTGTCGCCGCCATCTCCGCCGCTGAGGACGGCCCCGCCGGAAGCGGAAGCTCCGCCTATTCCGGACGAAACCACAACGGAAACCATAGAGATGAGCCGCGCGAGGGAGCGCTCGAGATAGCGAGAACGCGGAGCCGAGACCTGGGGACGCGCCTCCTAGTGGTGACTGGCAGTTCTACACCCCAGGCTCGGCTCTTGAACTGGGGCTGGACCTGGGTCCCCCTGAGTAAGGGTGACCACCTGGTAAACCAATGCACGAACGATTGCTGCCTCAGTGTGCCCAGACCTACAAAAGAGGCACACGAGGCAAGTTTACTTAGGCACTGACCTTTACACTCATAGATGTGGAGAGAAGCAAACTCTTTACGCACCTAAAGAAGTCGGAGGGAAAAGCACTGGAGGCAGCAGGAGATGGCGCAAGTAATTGAGCCCTGCCACCTACAAGGGAGACCCAGATTGGGTTCCTGGCTCCCAGCTTCAGTCTAACCTAGCTTAAGCTGTTTTGGGCATTTGGGGAGTGAATCAGCAGATGGAAGATCTGTCTCTCCCTCTCTGTAACTCTGACTTTCAAATAAATAAATCTTTAATTTTTTTTTAAGGAGCAACCCCTATCATTTATTTATTTGAAAGTCACAGTGAGAGAGAGAGAGAGAGAGCGCTTCCATCCACTGGCCCACTCCCCAAATGGCCGCAACAGCTGGGGCTGGGCCAGGCCGAAGCCGGAACCCAGGGCCCTCTTCTAGGTCCCCCATGTGGGTAGCAGGGGCCCAGGAATTTGGGCCATCCTCTGCTGCCTTCCTAGGCACACTAGCAGAGAGCTGGATTGGAAATGGAGCAGCCAGTACTGAACTTGCACCCACATGGGATGCCAGCGCTGCAGAAGGCAGTTTAACCGGCTGTGCCACAGCACTGGCCCTAATAAATCTTAAAAAGAAAAAAGAAACAAAATGGCCGGCACCACGGCTCACTAGGCTAATCCTTCACCTGCGGCACCGGCACACTGGGTTCTAGTCCCGGTTGGGGTGCCGCATTCTGTCCCGGTTGCTCCTCTTCCAGTCCAGCTCTCTGCTGTGGCACAGAAAGGCAACGGAGGATGGCCCAAATGCTTGGGCCCCTGCACCCACATGGGAGACCAGGAGGAAGCACCTGGCTCCTGACTTTGGATCGGTGCGGCGTGCCAGCCGTAGCGGCCACTTGGGGGGTGAACCAATGGAAAAAGGAAAACCTTTCTCTCTGTCCCTCTCTCACTGTTTGACTCTGCGTGTCAAAAATAAAAATAAAAAAAAGAAAAAAGAAACAATCATAATTAATAGATTTTGGTCAAAGGCTACTTTAAAGGCCTGAGCAAAAGTGATAATGGCAAGTTGAATTTTTTTTAAGATTTATTTATTTGAAAGGCAAAGTTACAGAGAGTCAGAGGCAGAAAAAGATGGAGAGGTCTTCCATCTGCTGGTTCACTCCCCAGGTGGTTACAATAGCCGGAACTGCGCTGATCCAAAGCCAGAAGCCAGGAGCTTCTTCTGGGTCTCCCATGGGGATACAGGGGCCCAAGGACTTAGGCCATTTTCTGCTTTCCCAGGCCATAGCAGAGAGCTGAATAGGAAGTGCAGCAGCCAGGACTTGAACCAGGCCCATATAGGATGCCAGCACTGTAGGTGACAGCGTTACTAGCTATGCCACAGTGCCAGCCCCTAAGTTGAATTCTTTTAAATCAAGGGCTAATTTCTTTCTTTTTAAAAGATTTATGTATTTGTTTGAAAGGCAGTTACAAAGAGAGAGAAGGAGAGAGACAGATCCTCCATCCACTGATTGACTCCCCAAATGGCCACAATGACTGGGTCTGGGCCAGGCTGAAGCCAGGAGACAAGAGCTTCCTCCGGGCCTCCCACATGGGTGCAGGGGCCCAAGAACTTGGGCTGTCCTCTGCTGCTTTCCCAGGCACATTAGCAGGGAGCTGGATTGGATGTGGAGCAGCCGGGACTCCAACTGGCACCCATGTGTGATACTAAAACTAAGGGTCCTTGGCTTAACCCACTGCGCCATAGTGTCAGCCCCAAGGGCTAATTTCCTTAAACATATTCCATTTTTCTGCCTATACCACCCTCTCTCCTACTTGAAGAGATTCTCACCATTAGAATGGTGTTGTTATTGGTGGCCAACCATGGCCATCTCACATTTCCAAACACTCTATATTAGTTATAAAAGATCATATCAATAACCTTTATTGCTTGCTTAGTTCTTATGGCTTTGGGAGGCTGAATTCTCCGATGGATCCCAAGACTTGCATCCTGTGCTGTACCCACCATGAATAAGTCTTGTTCCTTAAATGAAAGCAATACTTGTGACTATAATCAGGCACCATTTCTGTGGTTATGTTACCATACATGGTAAAGACATAGTTAAGATCCCCCAATCAGTTAGCTTTGAGTTAATCAAAAAGGAGATTTATCCTGTGTGGGCCTGACCTTTTCACTCCAGCCTGTTAAACTATTAAATCCAGAACCAGAGGTCAGAGACAAAAGTCTGAGAGATTTGACAGTACATGCTATCAATTTTTTTTTTTTTTTTTTTTTTTTTTTGTCTTGCAAGAGCAAACTGCCACGGGATAAGAAATGGGGTCGGGTGAGCTCTAGGAGCTGAGAAAGACTCCAGGTTCAATGGCAGCAAGAAAGTGGGGACTTTGTCCTACAAATGCTGGTAAGTGAATTCTGCCAGCAAACACTGAGCTTAGGAAAGGACACAAAGCATCAGGTGAGATAGTAGATCCGAACAACATCTTGTTTTCCACCTGATAAGACCCTGAGCTGAGCACCTAGCTAATCAGTGCCTGAACTCAAGGAAAATATGAAATAATAAATTGGTGTTGTTTGGGTTTACTAAATTTATGGTAGTCTGTTATGCAGCAATAGAAATAAATAGACTGGTTAACTATGTAATTATGCTACCTAGTAAGTGTGTTCATCCAACTGATAAAAGTGTTACCTCTGTGGAAGAGTTGGGGCAATCAAGGCTTTACTTTATCTGCAATGTTTGAATTTTTACAAGAATATATTAATTCATGACCTTAGGAGTTAAAATAGATTAGATCAAGAATATTCAAATTACTAAACTCAAGAGTGAATGATTATTTTTGCTGACTTTGTAAAAAATAAAAAAAGCATGGATGGGATACTATAAGCAATTGTATGACAAAAAATTTAGAAAACCTAGATGAAATGGACAAATTCTTAGAAAGACATAAACTGCCATAACTGACTCAAGAACAAATAGAAAATCTGGGGCCGGCGCTGTGGCGCAGCGGGTTAATGCCCTGGTCTGGAGTGCCGGCATCCCATATGGGCGCTGGTTCTAGTCCGGGCTGTCCTCTTCCGATCCAGCTCTCTGCTATGGTCTGGGATAGCAGTGGAAGATGGCCCAAGTGCTTGGACCCCTGCACCCATGTAGGAAACCTAGAAGAAGCTCCTGGCTCCTGGCTTCAGGTCAGTGCAGCTCGGGCCGTTCTGGCCATCTGGGGAGTGAACCAGCAGATGGAAGACCTCTCTGTCTCTACCTCTCTGTAATTTTGTCTTTCAAATAAATAAAATAAATCTTTAAGAAATAGAAAATATGAGTAGACATATTACAAGAAAAAAATAAAGAATAAAAAAATCCCACAAAGAAAAGCCCAGGACCAGAAGGAATCACTGATGACTCCCACCAAACCTTTAAAAAGGGGTAGGCGTTTTGATGCCGCAGGTTAACCCCTTCTTGAGATGCCCGTACCCATTTTGGAGCACCTGGGTTTGGGTCCTGGCTCCACTCCAAATTCCAGCTTGCTTCTCATATGCACCCTGGAAGGCAGCAACGAAGCAATGATGGCCCAAGTACTTGGATTCCTGCTACTCATGTGGGAGCCCTGAACTGCTGCAGGTGTTTGCTGGGGGCATGGAGATACAGCAGGGAGGGGGTTGTTGGTGGTGTGAACAGGTAGGTGATTCTCTCCCCACCTCCACTGCCTTCTAAATAAAATGAAAAAAAAATTAAAAAGTAATTTTGAATATAGATGCAACAGTCTTCAACATAATACTAGCAAATGGAATCCAGCACCATATAAAAAAGGACATTGGGTTGCTTCCACTTTGGGCTAATATAAATAATGCTGCTGTGAACATTTTTTCACATGTTTTTATATGGTTACATATTTTCAGTTCTCTTGGCTATTTATCAAGGGGTAGAATTACTGGGTTTTAGAAGCAGACAGTGGTGATGGTCACACAGCTGTGTGAGTATACTAAAAATCACAGGGGCAGGTGTTTGGTGTAGTGGTTAAGCTGCTGCTTGGAATGTCTGTACCCTATATCAAAGTTCCTAGGTTTGAGTCCTGGCTCTGCTCTCATTTCCAGCTTCCCACCAGTGTACACCTTGGGAAGCAACACCTGCCACCCACATGGGAGACCTGGATTGAGTACCTGACTCCTGGCTTCAACCTGGTCCAGCCCTGGCTGTTGTCAGCATTTGAGGAGTGAACTAGTAGATGGGAGAGTGTTCTGTTGTTTGTCTGACTTTCAAATAAAAAACATAGAACTTATTTAAGAAATTTTAAATATAAAAATCACTTTATCTTATACTTTTAAAAATTGTTCATCATTTATTTGAAAGGCAGAGTGACAGAGGGAGAGGGAGCGACAAAGAGAGATCTTCCATCTGCGGTTTCACTCCCTGGATGGTTGCAACAGCCAAGCCTGGGCCAGACTGAAGCAAGGAGCCAGGAACTCCATCCTGGTTTCCCACCTGGGTAGCAGGGGCCCAAGTCCTTGGGCCATCATCTACCATCACAAAAGCATTAGCAGGAAGGTGGATAAGAAGCAGAGCAGCCACTTAACTCCAACCAGCACTTGGATAAGGCACGCTGGCATCATAAGCCCACTGATCCATAACATCGGCTCCTACGGTACGCTTTGAGGGCGTGTATATTTTGGTATATGATATCTTAATAAAAATAAGTAAAGGAGACCAAATCAGTTTTCTGACCTGAATACAGGGCTTGCTATTGGCTCAATGCAGATGTTGTCCAATTATTCTGAACACCGATTAATGATGCTCATTTACGAGACAGCAGGTTGTGAAGCCGTGACTCCCCGGATTTATACATCCATTTTCGAGCTCTGGTATACATTTGAGAATGTCTGTAATCATGGATCCACGCTAAACCAAGCGATCCCTAAAAATCACCGGAAATATATGCATATTTATAATGTGTAAATAAAGTGAAAACATATCCGTACGTAAATACGATGTCTCCCTTTATTCTATTGAGTTAGAGTTTATTCTTCGTGGGCCGGTTTGAAATCTATTTATCCAACTCCCAGCACAATGAGGCTTTCGGCTGTCTCCCGGAGCTGCCCCTGCTGATAGGTTTCGTTTCACATTCGTTGGGGTTGAGGTGACCGGGCCATTCAGGTGGAACAAACCGACTGAAACTGAAGAGCCTATTCGAGGCGGATTTGTGTGTCGTGCAGAGCACCCAGGGGGAAAAAAACATCAACAACGCGGAGAAGCGAACCCGAACCAGGAAGACGAAGAGCTGAGTTTGAAAAATGATCGCGTTCGGAGATGGAAGGAGGATTAGGGAAGGAGAGGGAAAAGGCGAGCGGCCAGGGAAAAAAATAAGGCAGGGTCATTTACTACCCCTGCTCCTGGGAGGTGGAGCGCGGTCCACGGAGGCCCTCAGGTTCCCCGCGATTCCTGAGTGGGTTTAAGTCAGCTGACGGAGAAAAGGGACTCAACAACCTGAAATAGCAAAAAAGCGACCTCGTTGGTTTTTCTCTGCTTCCCGCTATCCCTCCCAGTCTCCATGGAACCGCTCATCTCCCTGCCGGCTTCCCAACTCGATCCTTAGAGCCCGCCCCTGCTGAACCTCGAAGACTTCCCGGCCGCTTTCCGCGGTCGCGTTTGGCCCCGCTCAGCCGCCGTGACGGGCCTTTGCGCATGTGCGGAGTAAAACGGGAAGAAGGTGAAGATGGCGGCGACCAGGGTCGGGGTCCTGGGAGTCCGGTGGCTGCAAAGAGCAGCCCGGAGCGTGATGCCTTTGGGTGCACGGACAGGTCCGCAAGAATGGGCAAAGCCTCAGTGTGGAAAGGGGATGCTTGAGGTCTGGTGTGTCAAGAGGGCGGGTATCGTGGGCACCACAGCGGCTGTGTCCCGGCGGGAGGATGGACGTGGGTGTTGATAGATGTAGAAAAATGGGTGGAGGGTCGCGCTGCGGCTGCGGAGTCCCAGGATCCGGCCTCTGCAGCCACAGCAGCTTGAAGCCTTCGGGACGCCGGGAAAACGGGGCCGCCCCTGACCTGCCGCCTTTTGCGCTCCAGCGTCCCATATTACCAAGGACATGCTCCCGGGGCCCTATCCTAAGACCCCAGAAGAACGGGCCGCCGCCGCCAAGAAGTACAACATGCGCGTGGAAGATTACGAGCCCTACCCGGATGATGGCATGGGGTGAGAGATGGGAGAAGGCCGGCTAGCTTGGGGTGGCTCTTCTCTGACCCTTCCTCCTGAACCCTCTCGTGACCCCGCCCCAGCGGCAGTGGTGCGGGTGCTTTTCTCGATGGAAGGAGCTGGGAGGGGGTGGGTGAGCAGCTGCAGCCGAGAGGACTTCAATTTTCTCCTTGGCTCAGCCTGTTTCCTCAAATGAGAAAGCCGAGGTTTTAATGGCTCCCTCGAGGATCCCCAAATAGCAGGAACCTTCTTTGGCTCCATCCAGAGCGCTGGGTTTCATTTAGATTGAGCATCTGCTGGGCTCAGGTGCTGTCATGCAGGCACGTGACCAGGCTGGAGCTGGACTCCTGTCATGAGAACCTTATTTGTAGATGGAGTACTCCACGCGAATTTTGTGTCTATGTCTCTTATTTAACAACGTTTTTCCTAGTAGAGCTCCAGTGGCAATCGTAGCATAAAGTGCGTTAAATAGCCAACCCCCCCTTACTCAGTGGATGTTATTCCCCACTCCCCGGATCCATCTAACATCCCTGCTGGCTAATTATTTGAAGCAATTACCGTCGCCTGCATTTCCTATGCTAGCATCACGCTTTCAATCTTCGTTTCTGCCGTTCCTATTCTTCTTGTTTCCCAGTCATCTTCTGTGACACATGCCTAGTTGTCATCATTTCCCACGCTTTTTTTTCTTTTTCTTTTTGTATTGTGCCGTGGTAAGGGCAGCTCTGGAAGCAGTCTGTGTGAGGCGAACCTCCATTTTGGGAGAAGACCCGGCTTAGCAAGCAGTCCCGTGAGACGTTAGCTTGGAGATGTGTGCCAGCCCAGTGGCTGAGGAGCGCACTGCTGTGAAAAGAATACTTTTCTAATCTGTACCTTGTTTTTATTCTGATTAGCTGAGTGACTTTGGATTCAGATTTAGTTTTGTTTTCTGTTTAATGATAAATCGAAGTACCTGCGTGCTGAATTCCCTTTCGGCTCTAACAGCATAGCAGTGTGTGACTGGCTTGCTTCTTGTTCAAAGAAGGTAAAGGAAGCTTAAATATGTTGTAGTGTGTCACAGTGTGACACGCACTTTTTAAAATTTTTTTAATGGACACAAAATTGTACCTGTTTGTGAGGTACCCTGTGATGCTTGATAGGTGTATACATCGTGTAATATTCAAATCGGAAATATCTACTGCCTTAAACATTTGTTGTTTCTTTATGGTGAAAGCATTCAAAATCCTTTTTGCAGTGTGACACGGACTTTCATAGTTACAGTGTGAACTCACGAGGTTCTGTGCTTAGCTTCTAGCACTTGAGATCCTGATTTGAGAGTTGGTTCCTGTGTCTTTAGGTGAAGTGATTATCTCTGCCACTTGGTTTCTCATTTCTGAGGGGCCGCCGCTGAGTTGGCTGAGGCTGCTCGCAGCTCCTTCCAGAAGCCGGTGCTCTCTCTCTCTCAGGTATGGGGACTACCCGAAGCTCCCTGACCACTCACAGCAGGAGAGGGATCCGTGGTATGACTGGGACCATTCAGACCTGAGGCTGAACTGGGGTGAGCCGGTGAGAGCCATTTCTCATTTAACCTTCCTTCATTTTCCCTATATCTTTGGGAATTCTTATTTTTAGCTTAAATGATATTGCTCTGTCCAAGTATCACTAAGCTTTTCTGCTCCAGGAAGCAGGTCCAGTGTGGTATGTGGCGCAGGACTTCTGGGAAAAATAAAAAGCCTGCACTTCATGAGTGACTTGTTTCTGGTCAGCAGAACCTAGGCAGAGGCCAGGACCTGTGGGCCAGTGTGTCTGGCTCCCAGGCTGTTGCCCTGGTGGCAGAATGCTCTGTTGAGCCCAGTGTCAGGCTCTGATCACTCTGGACTGCTTGCCTTTTCCAGAAGAAGCAGGATATGACAGTCATCTGCCTTTCTTCCTTAGCTGCACTGGAACCTAGACATGTTTATCAGGAATCGTGTGGACACGTCCCCCACTCCTGTTTCTTGGGATGTCATGTGTAAGCACCTGTTCGGCTTTGTGGCCTTCATGATCTTCATGTTCTGGTTGGGAGATACTTACCCCACCTACCAGCCTGTGGTGAGTATCTGACAAGCGCTCTCTTAGGCATATTTGTCTGGCCCTATTTCTTGAGCAAATGAAGTGTCTAGAGTGGGGATCCAGCTGATACCAATTTGTCTTCCTGCAGTGTTAGGAGATGGGAGGGCTTTGCCCGTTGGTCTGGCACAAGAACCAGAGTGCTGTTCCATCTCTGCTGCTTGGACCAGTCTGAGTGTCAGGGCACATTCTAAGAGTAAGTGAGGGATGAACCTGTGGAAGCCAGCTTGTCTACAGAGTGCCATGTGGGCCTTGTACTGATCAGTTACGTTTCAGCAAGTGATCTTGCAAGGTAGAGTCAGTCTCAGGCTGAAACCAAACCTTACCCTTTGTTGGACATGTGAAGGACACTTCTGTATGGTACCAGAAGGAAAGTAAATGTCTACTGAAAGCATAGTTAAATTTTGGAGGATGTAAAAGACATAGAAAATAGGTTCTCTAGCTTTAAGTTTTGAGTTAAGAGAAAAATTCAGGTAAATGACAACACCATTTGAACAGACATGAGAATTTGGCACAGTATGTGTCCATGTGTACAGTACATGTATGTGCAAGGGAGGACAAGCTGCTCTCAAGGAGAAGGGCGATACCACCTGCTAAAACAGTGGATTTGGGTGGTGAGAGGAAGCTGGAGAAAGCCTTTTGGGCAAGAAGAAACAAGCAGGGAAAAGGAGTGAATTAGCTGGATTGAAATTGGTGTATACAGTTGGGGAGTGAACCATCGGATGGAAGACACCCCCCCCCCTCTCTTTCTCTCTCTCTCCCTCCTGCCTCTCCTCTCTCTGTGTAACTCTGACTTTCAAATAAATAAATAAATCTTTAAAAAAAAAAAAAAAAAGGTGTATAAAATAGCCCTGGACATCCAGTTACATTGGTTTCCTGGAGAGATGCTAAAAATGTAGATTCCTGAATCCTTACTTCTCGGGGATCCTAATTCAGTAGCTTCACAGTAGGTTCTAGAAATCAGTATTTTTAACAAGTTCCTAGGTAATTCTGTTGTGCAATGTAGATTTAGAAATCACTGTGTTAAACAATATCATGAGGTGAGTTGGTTAGGCCAGGCATCTTTTATTGCATGGCTAAGAGATTTGGATTTGATGATATAATAATGCATTAAGTCACCAAATATTTGTAGAGCCCCTACTATGTACTGGTGCAGACTGTGCTAGGGTTGGGAATACAATGACGACTTTGCCAGCCTGTAGGCAGCAGGGAGCCATTTTGGTTTTTAAACAGAAGAGTGACATAGTGGAGGCTGGGTTCTTAGGAAGATTGATCTACAAGTAATCCATAGGATGGGTTGGAAGGAGAGGAAGGGAAAGTGAGGAGGCTGCTGTGTATGCAGTTGGCTGCCCAGTGCTACCTTTGCAGAGAGAATCAATGACCTGGAGGTGGCTGGTGTGTCTGTGTGCACTGACACGAGCCTTCCTGCCGAGCCCCAGGGGCTCCATGCCGGAGAGCACACGCAGGGCTGGGCTGAGCACTAACTTCACTTCAGGAGAGCAAGAAGCACAGTGTGGCTCTTCCATTTCTCAGTTCTGTAAGCACATCACCCTCTCCTCCTCCCCTTGAGCTGTGTTCTCTGACAGCTGTTTGTTGGTAAAGCCAGCAGCCCCTAAAGCACGTCCCAGCCGTGCCTCCTCTGTGCTTTCCCCCACTGCTGCTCTTGCACGCCTCATTTGCTAGGCCACTTTAGTGGTGGAACCATTAGAGGCTGAGTGACTTAAAGGAGATTGAGTCTGTCTCGACCCCGAGAGAGAGAGTGGGATGGATGGATGCATCGTCTCATTTAGAAAGCTGGGACTCTCTCCCTTTCTCCCCTGTATTTCCCTCCCCTCCCTTTCACCCTTTCCCTCACTCACAGGACAGGCACCACTGCTCTTCAAATTTGGGCTTTCTCTTTGCCTTGGGCTGAGCAGGGGAGAGGAGTGCTGCTCCTGCTGTTCTAGCCCCGCTGGGGCTGACCAGCGGCGACTGCGTGCCCAGTTACCGGTGTGGTTGTTCATTCAGAGGGGTGCAGCTGTGTATTGCTGAATGTGTGTTCGTGCTGACCTGTGTTTTTTCCTTAGGGGCCGAAGCAATATCCTTATAATAATCTGTACCTGGAGCGAGGCGGCGATCCCAGCAAAGAGCCTGAGCCGGTGGTTCACTACGAGATCTGAGGAGGCTCCGTGGGCTTTTGTGCCCTTCAACTAGGACTCTTTGGTTCCCAGAGAGAGATTTAACCTTAATGGAATCCCGAATAAAACTTAGTGCTGTGGTGTCTGTGCCTCATTTACCCAGGAGCAGTTGCTGCTGTGAGGAACCACATCCTTTTCCTTTTATTTGTTGCCCACTGTCTGCCTCCTCCCTGGTTTCCTGTGCTGAAATGGGAAGGCCCGGAGGGTGGGATGAGGGGGTCAGCCCCAGAAGATGTTAATTTGTTAATTTCATGGGGCTTGCCAAGGTGGTTAAAGGTTCTAGCTCCACAGCAGGTGGTAAGGGTAGCTCTTTTTCCCATTTACAGGGTTAAGGAAGAAGAAAGATAAGTTTCTGACTCTCCACCTTGGAACACAATTTATTTCCTATAAAATTTTTTAATAATAATGGTTGATTAAAAGAAAGCTGCATTGTAATATGTTTGATGTACGTAATAGGAAAGGTCAGTGGCCTAGGCTGTGATTGCCTCTATTCTTTTTAAAATATTTTATGTATTATTCCAAATCAACATCTGAGTCAGTTTGTTAATAAGATGACGTTCTCTGTATCTATGTGAGTTAGAGGACAGTTCAAGTTACTGCTGACCCCATTCATCACTTTCAGTGCTTTAGTTATTCACTCAGACTCCTTTGTAGGCCTAGAAGGAAGAAAACCCTGTTTTCTGAGTTTCTTGGTAAATCTGTTTTTGAGTGAACTAGCCCATGTCCTTTGTGTTCCTTTGGGGACAGGTTCTTAAATTGCAGTCATACTGCCTACAAACCTGTCCCATAAAAGCAAACATTTAATGTGATCTATAGAAGTGTGGCTATTCCAGTTAGGGGATCCTTTTCCAGGTAGTGGGAGTGACCTTTGTGAGGTGAGGGAGTGGGTGCTTATCCTGGTAACACCACTTTGAAGGCCCCAACTGGCTTTTTACATTTTAATTTTCTATCCTTTATAGCACTTGATAATCATTTAATAAACATCTGTGTGTCTAAAGATGTATTGACACAAAGGCCCATGGGGATATAAAAGGAGCAAGCCAAAATCATTGCTTTTAAGTAGTTACCAGGAAGAGAACAGTAGCAGTTATAAAACAAGGTCAACAGAGGTTTTTTTTTTTTTTAATTTTTTAAAATTTTTATTTTTTCTATTTTATTTGAAAGGCAAAAAGAGACCAACCTTCCAATTCAATCCCCAAATGCCTGCTATAGCCAGGCCAAAGCCGGGATCCTGGAATTCCATCTGGGTCTCCCACATGAGTGGCAGGGACTAATAGTTGAGCCATCGTCTACTGCCTCCCAGGATGTCCATTAGGAAGCTGGATCAGTCAAGAGCCAGGACCCTAACCAGGCAGTCTGATAAGGATGTGGGTGTCCCAGGTTGCGACTGAAGCCGCTGCACCAAACACCTGCCCCAAAAAGAGTTCTTAAGAGAGAGGGGAGTTTGGGGCGCCGGATTCTGTCCCGGTTGCCCCTCTTCCAGGCCAGCTCTCTGCTGTGGCCAGGGAGTGCAGTGGAGGATGGCCCAGGTGTTTGGGCCCTGCACCCCATGGGAGACCAGGAGAAGTACCTGGCTCCTGGCTCCTGCCATCGGATCAGCGTGGTGCGCCGGCCGCAGCGCGGTTGCTGCGGCGGCCATTGGAGGGTGAACCAACGGCAAAAGGAAGACCTTTCTCTCTGTCTCTCTCTCTCTCACTGTCCACTCTGCCTGTCAAAAAAAGAAAAAAGAAAAAAGAGAGAGGGGAGTTGGGAAACTACTTTTTGTTTAATCATGTCCTGCTTGACTGATCTTAATGCCTCTGATTTGGATTTCTTTGGGAGTACTCATCAGTGACACTTCTGCCACATTGTGTAATTCTAGGTGTAGGCCAGGTTCACTTGTGAAGTCTTCTCAGGTTTCATCTGTTGTGCTAAGTTCAAGGAGTAGTTGTTGAGTTGCACTGGGGCTGGCACTGTGGTACAGTGGGTTGAAGCCCTGGCCGAAGCACTAGCATCCCATATGGGCGCTGGTTCTAGTCCCGGCTGCTCCTCTTCCGATCCAGCTCTCTGCTGTGGCCTGGGAAAGCAGTAGAAGATGGCCCAAGTCCTTGGGCCCCTGCACCCACGTGGGAGACCTGGAAGAAGCCCTTGGCTCCTGGCTTCAGATAGGCGCAGCTCCGCCATTGTGGCCATGTGGGGAGTGAGCTAGCGGATGGAAGACTCTACCTACCTACCTACCTACCTCTTTCTGTAACTGTCTTTCAAATAAATAAATCTTTAAAAAAAAGTGCAGCAAGCACTGGTAGTACCCTAAATTGTTTTCTGTGTTACTTCTCAAGTCCACATGAAAAGGAACTGCAGTAACCAACTCCCCATCTTTAGAGGAGGATCAGGCAGGAATACAGCAGAATTCGTACATTAAGTTTTGAATCAACTTAGGTCTGAAAATCTTCAACTGCCTACAGAACCTGTTTTTTTTTTTTGGCAGGGGTTGGGGATGTCACCTCAGTCAACATGAAGGTTGTTCTTCCCACCTGCCTCCCCCTGTCCTCCACCTGTAGCTCTGGGGTCTCCCAGGTTGTAAAGCCATAGTCTTAAGCTCCTTACCTTTGCCAGTAATGAGTCTGCCCAGCTCTCCTTTCCAGGCATCACCAATGTATTAATCCAGACTTGCATCGCCGTGTGTCGCATCTCTGCTCAGAATTCTCAGTAACTTCCAATTAACTAGAAATGAATTGGTATTTAACAATCTGCATCTGCCCCGCCCACAGCCTTCCCTTGGGATGAGAGACACCTCAGTTATCAGCTTAGCCCCTGCATCCTTGGCTGCAGTACCACTAACTTGCGGCTCCAAGGGCTCACACCCAGCTCGTGTTCCAGAAATCCAGGAAGCCCATGGTTCACAGTTGTCTTACCCTCCTCACACCTCGCAGCCTTTTAATTCAACCAACAGCTTTGGGGCACCAGTCACTGCTGGGCTGCAGTGAGCCACTCACTGCCGTTATGTAAGGCCTCGATTGCTTTTTACCTTTTCAACTAAGTGGATTCCACTGAGAGCTCCTGGGGCTGAGGTCTGCTCTTCTCCCGCTTCAATAAGTAGATAATGAGTTGGTTTAGTAATTTTCCTTTTCCAGAGGCTACCCTGGGAGTCTGACTCGAGTTGAACAGACCAGAAAATACTAGTGCAGGAACTGACCTACTGCGCCAGAGCGCGCAATCACAGATCAGGTGAGGAAGCCCAGGTGAAGAGCCGAGGTGCGAGGTTCTGGGTGGGTCTGCCCGGTTCCCCGGCTCGGCGCTCCGCGGAGCTTGTGAAAGGCAGCGCCCGGCCACAGGGCTACTTTTGGCCCTCGGCAGCCGCCGTCCACAGCCGCGGCTGAGCCCCGAAACCCTGTGAGAGGAGCGGCCGCTGCCCCGCCTGACCTCTGACCTGGGTCCTCAGCGCAGGTTGGTTTCCCGGCTGGTCTGGGGCCCCTGACAGCAGAGACCTTGCTGTGGCTCCGGGCAACTCACTCCCCTCTGGAGAACGCCGTGGGGGCTCGCCCACCGCGGAGACCCCGGCAGTGCCCGACCTCGGCCGCGGGTCCTGCCTGCCCTCGAGGCTCTGGCCAGGGCGCCGTTCAGGGACCTCCCCCTCCCCCAACGCTGGTCCTCGCGTTGGACCTCAGTCCGCTCCCCAGCGCGCCGGGGGCCCCCGGCCCGACGACGGTCTCCCTTCAGCGCTGCCTTCGCCCTCTCCCACTCGCCCCCGGCCCCGACTGGCCCGCCGCGAGTCGCTGCATGCTGCCCTGGCGGGAGGGCAGTGGCAGTAACCCCAACGGCCGGGACGAGAGCGGTGCTGCCCGCCCTCCCCAGGGGCTGCACGCGGGGCCGCCGACGCGGGGCCTCCTCGGCACGCCTGTGTGTTCGGCTCGCGGTGCAGTGGTCCTGGCTCGCCGGTCCCCGCTCCGCCAGCTCCCCACAGCGTCGCTCCCCACCACTGCCTTGGTCATTCTAACCCCAGTAGGGGCCCTCCTTGTGAACAGATGCTTGCGCACAAAACGGATTAAGAGTCCGTTATTCCAATTCCTAGGCTGTTAACGATGTAAACCGTTTATGGGGTATAGTTATAATTGGTTAAACGTTCAGGCTCTTGAAGCTGACTGGGGTTCACATCCCAGCCTAGACAGTTGTCTCCTCTGTGAAACGGGGTGGTATGATAGTACTTAGCTTATAGAGCCGTTGAGAGAGTAACATGAGAGATGCACGTCAAATGCAGTTGCTGATTGCAGCTCCTACTTTTGTTATTAGGGACTGTTTCCCCAGGAACGCGAAGATGGCGATGACCGGCAGGTGGCGCTGGTGACTGGCTAGTATATCGTACAGCTGCCCCCATACCTGGCCTCAGAGGTCCCCCGGAAATCTTGGCGTGGTTGGCAGCCTGAAACTTTCTTCAAACTGTAAAGTACATTAGAGGTTAAGTAAAACTACTTACTGTTTCTGTAGGCGAGACTGACCTGACTAGCTTGCTCAAGCCGCTGATAGTAGGTCCCAAGTTTCCTCCTTCAAGTTAATAAAAAAAAAAAATTATTTATTTGAAAGGCAAAGTTACAGAGGGAGGGAGGGAGAGAGATTGAGATTCAGAGAAAGGGTTCTTTAATCCACTGGTTCACTCCCCAAATGGCCAGGACAGCCAGAGCCGGGCCCGTCTGAAGCCAGGAGCCAGGAGCTTCTTCTGGGTCTCCTACATAGTGCAGGGGCCCAAGGACTTGGGCCATCCTCCGCTGCTTCTCCAGCCCGTAGCAGAGAGCTGGATAGGAAGGAGAGCAGCTGGGGAACCAGCACCACTGGCAGCGGCTCTACCTGTCTGGCCCCCTGAGTAATTTTTTTTAACCTTTCTGTGCCTTTGCTAGCCTGTTGGGAGGGGACTTTGAATATGCATTAGAGTTAGATTGGAAACCACAGAGTTGAAGTAGATACTTGCATTCACTCAACAGTATTTATGGAGCACTTGCTGTGTGCCAGTCGTTAGTTTGGGTACTAGTTCACACGCAGTGAACAAAGGCAGACATGGTGCTGGCTCTGTGGAGCTTATATATTAGTGGCAGAGAGCGACAATGTAAAAGCAAAAATGTAGCCGGTGCTGTGGCTCACCTGGTTAATCCTCTACCAGGTTCTAGTCCCAGTTGCTCCCCTTCTTCTCCAGCTCTCTGCTGTGGCCCGGGAGGGCAGTGGAGGATGGCCCAAGTGCTTGGGTCCTGCACCCACTGGGAGACCAGGAAGAGGCACCTGGCTCCTGGCTTTGGATTGGCACAGTGCCGGCTGCAGCAGCCATTTGGGGAGTGAACCAATGGAAGGAGGACCTTTGTCTCTCTCTTTCTCACTGTCTGTAACTCTACCTGTCAAATAATAAAAAAAAAAAAAAAGCAAAAATGTAATTAGAAATCACGAGGAATAAGAAAACTGATGCTGTTTTTGATTAAGTGGTTCGCCTCTCTGAAGAGGTGAGAAGCTGAGCCTGTAATAAGGAGCCCGTCATGAAGATGGTGAAGGGAAAAGCAGGCTACAGGGAGCAGAATTTGCAAAGGCTCTGTGGCAGGGAAAAGCCAAGAAATAAGGAAAGGCTACTGTGAGTTCACAGTGAACAAGAGGGAAGTATGAGAGGTGAGGTTAAAGTGATAGGCTGGAGTTTGAATTTTATTTATTTATTTTTTTAAGATTTATTTTATTTATTTGAAAGGCAGAGTTAGAGAGAGAGGTAAATAGAGAGAGGTCTTCCATCCGCTGATTTACTTCCAAATGGCCACACGACCAGGGTTGGGCCAGGCAGAAGCCAGAAGCCAGAAGCCAGGAGCCAGGAGCTTCTTCTGGGTCTCCCACCTGGGTGCAGGGGTCCAAGCACTTGGGCCATCTTCTATTGCTTTCCCAGGTGCATTAGCAGGGAGCTGGATTGGAAGTGGAGTAGCTGGGACTCAATCCTGTGCCCATATGGGATGCTGGTGGTGCAGGCCACGGCTTTAATCTGCTGCACACAGTGCCGGCCCCTGAATTACATTCAGAGTGATGGAAATCATTGAAAGATTTGAAACATAAACTGTTAAACTCCTTTTTTTTTTTTAATTTTAGAAGCTCAGTCCTGCTGCTGTGTGGAGAATGGCTTGGGGATGACATGAATAGTAAGGCGAGAGCTACTTGCGAGGCTATGGTAGTAATTCAAGTGAGAGAAGACAGGATCTTCAAATAGGCTGGAGGCAGTGAAGATAGAGAAAAGTAGATAAAGATATATTTTGGAGGTAAATGATGAATTAGAAGGGAGTGAGGGAGTAAGAGGGATCGAGGGGTCAGGTTTCTGGGTTGAGCAGATGGGTGGAGAGTGGTACCATTAACCAAGGTGAAGAAAACTGGAGGAACAAAACAGTTTGTAGGGCTAGAGTAGTAGAATGGAGAGTTCCATTTTAGGCAGACTAACTTGGGCATCTCTGCTATGATCAAGTGAAAATAGCAGTGACTAGTAATTTCATATATGAACTTGGGGCTCAGGGGAGAGATTTCTGTTGGTGATAGAGTTTTTTGGAGTCGTCAGCATTTGAATATTTAAAGCCGAGAAAATGGACAAAGTCATTGAGAGATTATCTGGTTTGATGATTATCACCTTTGGATATCACTGTGGCAACCTGTGTGGTGAAATATCTTTTGGGGTTCAAAGCATTAGATTTCAGTAACTGGGCAAATGGACCGTCTTTAAATCTATGCACGGTTTTGTATATGTCATCACGTGTTGCCCTGAAATGCTGCAGCTCGTAGCGGAGACAGAAACAAGATCTCACGTCCCCGGGTGCCCCCTGGATCCAGCTAAGAGCCTGCTATTTCTGTTTCCAGTGGGCCACTGGCCATGTCCGCTTTCTGCCACCCACAGGGCAGACCATGAAGCTGAAGGAACTCGAGCAACCAGCTGTACAAGCGTGGAGCCCAGCCAGTCAGTACCCTGTGTATCTGGCAACAGGTATGATGACGTGCGGACTAGGATCCACTGGACATATATAAGTTGAGGGGAAACTTAGTATCTAGATTCTTAATTGAACATTTGAGAAAGCTTTCGGATCATGGGAGGGTAGGGATGGCTCACAGCACAACCAAGGGGATATTAGGTGTTTTGGGTACCAGGAGACTGCTTGGGCCCTGGCTCAAGGCTAGGCATCTCATGCTTTATTGCTCTCCTTTGAGTTGCCCTTTGAAAAGGGTTTGCCCAAACCTCTCCTGTTCCTCCTCTGTACTCCCTAAGCCATTTACACCTTATGCTGATGCATATTTTTTTGCTGACATCTCTTCTCGATTCTCTTTGTGCCTAGGAACATCTGCCCAGCAGCTAGATGCCTCCTTTAGCACAAATGGCACGCTGGAAATCTTTGAGGTTGATTTCCGGGACCCTGCCCTGGAGCTGAAAAGCAAGGGAGTCCTTTCTGCCTCAAGCAGGTACTAGGTTTAAACTCTTGATGGGCATACAGGGCAGGTCCTGACGAGGAATCCTGGGAGGGAGTAGTGTGTGCTTCTCAGGGATCACTTGGAGACAAGAGAGTGGAGAGAGAGCTTTTCCAAATTGGAGAGAAGTTGACTCTGGGCTGATTTTGCAAGAGGATTTAAAAACAGCTACCCCCATCTTTGTGGCCAGCAGCAGCAGCGGTATCAGGCATAATACGTCTGATGGAGATGCCTCTCGCAAGCCTGGACCTGTGTGGACCTGAGTGCTCCTTGAACCCCGAGGTGTTGCCTCCTTCCTCCCCGGGGCCCTTGTAAAGATAACAGCCTTACACAACGTCACCCTTTCCTGCCAACAAGGAGACACCATCCTCTCCTCATTGCTCTCGGGCACTGATTGGGTGTTCATGGATGTCATGGCTCTGGCAGACTGGGTGTCCATGACTTTCGTGGGTGACATTGTGTAACAACAGTGAGGAAGGAGGCTTTGTCGGCCTTGCCAGGCTAGGTCCTCCGTCATTCATTGAGCCCACGTGTACTACATGGTAGGCACTGTGCTCGGAGCTCTGTATTTTATTCACTCTTCAAAATAAGCCTAAGTGATAAATACCATTACTTTTACTTTACACAGGAGAGGTCACAACTCTGAGAAGCCAGGACTTAAATCTATGCCTATCTAAATTCAAAGACTACTTACTTTCTTTCCATTATTCCATTGTTCTTTTAAAGGTTTCTAAAGGCGAGGGCTTACAGTTTGAAGCAGGGGTCTCCACATTGAAAAAAAAAGTATATATTTATTTGAGAGGCAGAAAGAGAGCACTCCCATCCCCTGGTTCTCTCCTCAAATGCGTGCAGCAGCCAGGAGGTGGAAACTCAGTCCAGGGCTCCCAAAGGTGGCAGGAGCCCAATTACTTGAGCCATCGCTGCTGCCTCCCCCAGTCTGCATTAGCAGGAATTGAGTCAGGAGTCAGAAATGAGTATCAAATTTAGGTTCTCCAATATGGGATAAGAGCATCTTAACCTGAGTCTTTACCAGTAGGCTAAATATCCACTCCGGCCTTCACATTTTTATACCAGCAGAAAAAAATGTGACTATTACATATATATTCAATATCTGTGTTAAATAGTCAGTATTTATATTGTACATATTCAATATAAGTAATATCCATATATTTACTGCTAATGAAGTATAATTTCTATCATTTTTCCATTAAAGATGTCTTTTTCTTATAGTTGATGAATTATCCTGCCTATTCTGTTTAGAGGTTATCGCTGTAGAACGCAGCACTCGGTCAGATGATTGATGAACCCTTTGTGCATTCCTTGGTTCCTCTGAGAAATGTATTAAAGTATTTAGGCAGAAGGGGGTGGGCGTTTAGTCTAGCAGTTAAGATGCTGGGTGTGACTCCCACAGCCCACATTGTAGTACCTGCGTTCAGTACACATCTGACTCCAGCTTTCTGCTAATGCAGACCCTGGGAGGCAGCAGTGATGGCTCAAGACGGTGGGTTCCTGCCATCCATGTGGAATCCTGGCCCCTGGTAGGCATTAAGGAATTGAATTTGTGAATAAGAGCACTCTCTCTCTCTCTGCCTCTCACATAAATAAAAATTTTAAAAATTTAGGTAATACCCTCTTCTTTCTTTTCATGCTTTAACCTAATAATGAAAGGTTAGTTATCATTTATCCTTTCCTGAGCTCTTACAGCACTGTGTGACGGCATCTTTTATTTTGCATTGCTTTATGTTTCTTTGTATTCCAGCCCTTGTACCCTTTGAAGGACAGGCACTTGACCATTTAGCAATAATGATGAGATGGTCTTAGTCCCTAAGCAAGCATTTCAGAAAGGGCCTCTGAAAGGGGTGGGCTACTAAGCTTGTTTATTCTCCTGGAGATAAGAAAAGGGAGCAGTGGACAAGGGCCCTTCCAACAAGCTACGCAATATCTTAAGCACAGTAGTGGCTCCTTATGACTAAGGGATCCTAAGAGAGGAAATGTAATTGCTTAAGAAACCTTGAAACTGAATTCCGAGATCCATGTTGGCAGAGATTTTTCTCTATTCACTGCTTATCTTATTCTTAGCACCACCTACGGCAGTTCCTACACTCTATCTAATAAATATTTGTGGAATGCATAAGTGCTATTGCAAACTTCTGGGTTGCCAAACTGAGCATTCCCATCCAACTTCAGTTGTTACAGTTGGTCTTTAGTCTGTCTTTGTGCCTTAAGAGCTTTTCAGGGGCGACTGTCAGTTGTGCAGCCAGCAAGGTTGAAGGGACTCTTTTTGATGTGTAGATACTGAACTTGGGAATCATGAACTTCGCCCCCTACCATTCCTCCATCCCTCAGGCGTTTGGGCCAGTAACCAAAATAAATAGTACAGTGAACACTAAAAATTAATAGTACAGTGAACACTATGGATAATATTTCATGTCTACCTTCTTTTTCTACCTCTACAACTGTGGCCAAAGGTTGATTCTCATTCACAAGGACCTAAAAGATTAACTCTGATGCAGTCCTACTGAGGCCTTTCTGAAGAAATCCTAGACACCCCAGGGGTCTATACACCCACTCCTTTCTGTTCCAGTCTGGGTCAAGTCACTTACTCAAAGGTCATGAACTCTTGATCAAGATGATCAGGGCAGACAGAGGACCATTCATCCTTTGCTTTATACTTTCCTCTCTACTTTTCCTTTCTGTGTCACCTTGCCATGGTGTAGTTGAAAGCGTTGTTGGGTTGTAGTCTTGGCTGTAATGCTGATAGAGCTGTGTGGCTTTGGACAAGTTGAGTCAGTTGTCTTAGGTTTCTCCACGTATGTATAAAAAAGAGATGTACAAGATGACTTCTAAGCACCTGCTTAGATCTGCTGAGACTTCAGTCTCTCCTTTCCTGTCTTCCTGTCTCCTTTGCTTTTCCTGTTTTTTTTTTTTCTCTCAAATCTATCTTTATTCAATGAACATACACTTTTCAAAATCTTCCCCCTTCCTCTGCCTGCCCTTTTCACCAAGCCCATGTGTTAGCTAAATTTAGGTCCTGAGAATCCCTTTTTGTTCTATCCTTGAGTGTCATAGGAATATTATCTATCTAGAAAAATCTCACTGAAAGAGAGTATCCTGAAACACTGATACGTGGACAGATAAGGGAGAGCCTCAAGCTGTTACGTGACTGAAGGGAATGCATGGGAAATGCAGTCAGAGTCAATATGGATTAGCATGTGTACTGAAGCAAGTGATGTTGGTTTGTTGGATGGATTTCACTCGGGAAGAAAGGATTCTGGGAGAATAATGCTTTGCTTATGTCGCTGACTGAGGAGCTAGCAGCTGCAGCTGAATGGGGTCCGAGTCCAGAGCGATCTCCATTCCACCCTGGCTATACTGAAGTTCCAGGTCTCTGAGTGGCCTCCGGAGCCTCTGTAGGACCCATCCTCTGGTAAAATGGAGAAAGCACTTGCTCACCCTCTGTCATTCTACCTTTATCTCAATTCTGGCTCCTCAGAGAGCACTTGTGACCTCCCTTCGGGTCACTCCCTTTGGGCACTTCTCTTAGTTTTCTCATTCTCAGTTCTTACCTTCTTTCTAGAGACATCAACGTTATGGAGTAGAGAGAGCATAGGCTTTGTTGTTGGACAGGCCTGGATTCAAATTCCTGCTCTAAAATTTACTGTTCTCTTGGGTACATGCTTGACCATATTTTCTGCAGCATAAATTCAGGGTAAATAGTAGATATATAGTAGCCTGGGGTATAATGGGCATTTGGAAACATAGTTCACCTCCCACACAGCCATGGCTCTGCTCCACAGCTTTTATTCTCCAGCTTGGAGAATGCCTTCATGCTCTGTTTGGCTTTCTTTATTTTTTATTTTTTTAAAGATTTATTTATTTGGAAGGCGGAGTTACAGAGAGAGAGAGGGAAAGGAAGAGACAGAGACAGAGAGAGAGAGAGGTCTTCCATTCACTGGTTCACTCCTCAGATGGCTGCAGCTACCAGAGCTGAGCCGGTCTGAAATCAGGGGCCAGGAGCTTCTTCCAGGTCTCTCTTGGGTGCAGGAGCCCAAGTTGGGCCATCTTCCTCTGCTTTCCCAGGTTCATTAGCAGGGAGCTGGATTGGAAGTGGAGCAATTGGGACTTGAACCAGTGCCCATATTGGATGCCAACACTGCAGGCAGAGACTTAACCTGCTATGCCACAATGCCAGCCTCTCTTTTTTTTTAAGATTTTTTTTTTATTTATTTGAAAGAGTTACAGAGAGAGATAGAGACACACAGAGAGAGGTCTTCCATCCGCTGGTTCACTCCCCAGATGGCTGCAACGGCCAGAGCTGTGCCGATCCAAAGCCAGGAGCCAGGAGTTTCTTCCAGGTCTCCCACATGGGTGCAGGGGTCCAAGAGCTTGGGCCATCTTCTACTGCTTTCCCAGGCCATAGCAGAGAGCTGGATCGGAAGAGGAGCAGCTGGGACTTGAACCTGCGCCCATATGGGATGCTGGCACTTCAGGCCAGGGCGTTAACCCACTGTGCCATAGTACCGGCCCCCCTCTCTGACTTTCAAAGACACTGGGGTTGCCCCGAATGTTTTTGCTTATATGTAGAAAAACTTTTTCACCTTAGTTCACTAATATGAGGAAAGGAACTGTACTAAGAAAATAAAAGCAAAATCTCTAAAACAAAGAAGTGAATAAATCATGGAAGGAAGGATTTGTACAGCAGATATTTCTTTAAGTTAAATATCCAATCACATTTATTTATTTTAAAGATTTATTTATTTGAAAGGCAGAATTACAGAGAGGCAGAGAGGGAAAAGGAGTCTTCCATCTCCTGGTTTACTCCTCAAATGGCCACAACAGCCAGGGCTGTGCCAATCCAAAGCCAGGAGCCAGGAGCTTCCCCTGGGTCTCCCACGTGGGTGTAGGGACTCAAGGACTTGGGCCGTCTTCTTCTGCTTTCCCAGGCCATAGCACAGAGCTGGATCGGAAGTGAAGACACCATATCCAAGTGCCCAGCTTTGCTCCCAATGCTAGCTCCCCACAAATGTGCACCCTAGAAGCAGCAGGAGATGACTCAAGTTACTTGAGTCCCTGCCATCCTCGTAGGAGACCTGAATTGAGTTCTGAGCTCCTGGCTTCAGCCTGACCCAGTCCTAGCTGTTGTTCACATTTGGGGAGTGAACAGTAGATGGGAGATCTCATTCTCTATCTACCTCTCTCTCAATCTCTCACCTTTCAAATAACTAAATATATTTTTTAAAAGTGTCTACCTTCCTATACCTTCTGTTTGAGCATGTCAGTTCCTATGTTCCTATTTTTCTGGCTAGATGCTGTCTTTTTTTTTTTTTTTTTACATTTTTTTCAAATTTAAAAATAATTTTACTTGAAAGAGAAATCTTCCATCCACTGATCACCCCCACTAAATGCTCACAACAGCCTAGTGTGCCAGGCCAAAACCAGGAGTCTGGATTCCACTGGGTCTCCCAAGTACTTGAGCCTTTAGCTGCTGCCTCCCAGAAAGCACTTCAGTGGGACACTGGATTGGAAATGGAGGAGCCAGCACTCAAACCCGCACTCTTATATGGGATGTGGGCATCCCAAGCATCGACTTCACTGCTGAAAACTTCTGTCCCTTATGTTGTTTTTTTAAATTCAGATTTAGAGGAAGGTTGTAAAATAGTACAGTACACAATCCTGTGACCTTCCATTGTTAACATTTTGCCATATTTGCTCTCTCTCCCCTTCCTCTCCTACACACACACACACACACACACACACACACACAGCTTACAGAGTAAAGATGATGACACTCTTTGGGTCTACTGAATGATCAAGTGCCTTCCTTCCTTAACTTGATCCAGGTGTTCTCATTCTCCTGGAATTCTCCCTCAGAACCTATTTAGGCTCCAGATTCACCCTTGCTAGTGAGGTGGTTAATAATAGAAATATACTTTCTCATGCATACCGAAAGAAAATCATTTTGTTACACCCCGTGTTCCACACTGCAGCCCTCTGAGGTGACTGCCTTCTCCCACCCTTTGACTCCCGTTCCAGGTCTTGGTCGCCTTTTCCTCTCTCCTGTATGTTGTGCGCTGTGATCGCTGCAACCTCCCATTTCCATGTGGGTTTTTCACTGACCATCCCCTCCCCAGGTTCTCAGGTGACCTGGAAGGGCTTCCTTAGCTACTCGGTTGCCTTGCCCTCTGTCCACACCAAGATCCAGCCCACTGACGACAGGGAGCCTCTTGAGCTCAGTGTGGAACACTCCTCTGCCCCAGAAAGGTCAGTGCAACCTCAGGAAGCAGCCTTTCTGGTAGAGGCCTCGTAACTGCTGTTGTGTCAGCTCTGCTGTTTGGTTTCACGTCTGTCCCGGTCTGAACTGGTGCTCAGTGCTTCACTTCCAGCAGGTTGGCTCTGCTCGAATAACTGAGCAAACAAATTCCAGCCCTATTACCCCACTCAGTCCTTTGCTGACCACCCCAGGGTCTGGGAATATTTCATCGCAGTTAGAGATCTTGGGCCATCGTTTGATGTGAAATCTGGCTCTCTGGAGGACTGTGAAAATGTCCTTGGCTAGCGGCTGTGAAACAGGAGACAGATCACCTATAAGGCTTTCTGAATTTCACATGCCTTCCCCTGGGGCTTTGCTGGAGAGACTCAAACTTGTCTGTAGGGGATCCAGGGTCCATATTTTCTTTTGTGCAACTTCTTTTGTGCAAGACACTGGCGGTGTCTTGATAGAAGCATCCTCGGAGAGCAGGAGAAGTGTTTTCCAAATGGAGCAACTATCCCTTTGTGCCTCTGTGTCTCTAGGGCTGGCCCGTTGCGGGCCGTGGTAGAGGGGGAAGAGGAGATGCGTTTGTTGGCTTAGACGTCCTGCTTCTAATCCGCCACAGAAGTTTCCTCTCAACAGGAGGCATTTTGTGATTTAAGGAGTTCAGGCTCTGCAATACAGTGGCCCTTTCTTTCTTTCTTTCTTTTCTTTCTTTTTTTTTTTTTTTTGACAGGCAGAGTGGACAGTGAGAGAGAGACAGAGAGAAAGGTCTTCCTTTGCCGTTGGTTCACCCTCCAATGGCCGCCGCGGCCGGTGCGCTGCGGCCGGCGCACCGCGCTGATCCGATGGCAGGAGCCAGGAGCCAGGTGCTTTTCCTGGTCTCCCATGGGGTGCAGGGCCCAAGCACCTGGGCCATCCTCCACTGCACTCCCTGGCCACAGCAGAGAGCTGGCCTGGAAGAGGGGCAACCGGGACAGAATCTGGCACCCCAACCGGGACTAGAACCCGGTGTGCCGGCGCCGCTAGGCGGAGGATTAGCCTAGTGAGCCGCTGCGCCGGCCTGCCCTAACTTTCAACCTTGACTCTGCATTTCCCAGCTGTCAGATTGAAATAAAATTACTTGCTCCATATACAGGAATTTTATAACTTCTTGGTCTCAATCTCCTCAGTTGAAAATAGAGATGATAGTAACGCCTCATGAGGCTGACGCTGCGGCTCACTAGGCTAATCCTCCGCCTGCGGTGCCGGCACCCCGGGTTCTAGTCCTGGTTGGGGCGCCGGATTCTGTCCCGGTTGCTCCTCTTCCAGTCCAGCTCTCTGCTGTGGCCCGGGAAGGCAGTGGCGGATGGCCCAAGTGATTGGGTCCTGCACCCCATGGGAGACCGGGAGAAGCACCTGGCTCCTGGCTTTGGATCGGCATAACACGCCGGCCGTAGTGGCCACTTGTGGAGTGAAGCAACAGACAAGGAAGACCTTTCTCTCTGTCTCTCTCTCTCACTGTCTAACTCTGCCTGTCAAAAAAAAAAAAAAAAAATAGTAATGCCTCATGGAGTTGTTAGATATTAAATCAGCTAATACATGTCAGTGTTTAAAACAGTGCCTAGGGGCCGGCGCTGTGGCTCACTTGGTTAATCCTCCACCTGCGTCGCTGGCATCCCATATGGGCACCGGGTTCTAGTCCCGGTGGAGGCACCAGATTCTGTCCTGGTTGCTCCTCTTCCAGTCCAGCTCTCTGCTGTGGCCCAAGAGTGCAGTGGAGGACGGCCCAAGTACTTGGGCCCTGCACCCACACAGGAGACCAGGAGGAAGCACCTGGCTCCTGGCTTCAGATCGGCACAGCGCTGGCCATGGTGGCCATTTGGGGGGTGAACCAACGGAAGGAAGACCTTTCTCTCTGTCTCTCTCTCTCACTGTCTAACTCTACCTGTCAAATAAAACAAACAAATAAACAAACAAAACAAACCCAGTGCCTAGCCAATAGGGAATATTCAGTAAGTGTGTAAGATGTCCTTATTACCTGAGTAATGATGTGAGGATCGTGAGGATCAAGTGACATAATCTGTCTGAATCGTTATCACAGGGTTGATGTAGCACTAATGTTAATTAAAAAAACAAACACCCACAGAACACCTCCACACAATTCAGAGGCAGTAGACTCCTCTTTTTTTTTTTTTTTTTTTTTTTTTTTTTGCAGTGAACCCTTGATTTCTAGTGAACAGAGATGGAATAGTTGTTCAGGGGAAGGGCAGTGCCCTTCTGTGTGCGGGTGGGGGAGTGAAGGAGATAAGCGGGTCCTGGGTCAGGGTGGGAACGACTGCTTATGGCAGAGGCTGGCAGAGGTGCCTGCCCTCTGCGTACTGACCTGGACCTAAGTCGGTGCTGATGCCAGTTCCTCCTCTTTGTAGGTTTCACAAGCTCATCTGGGGGAGCTTTGGCAATGGGCTTCTGGAAGGCTCCGGGGTTATTGCAGGCGGCGGGGACAATGGCATGCTTACTCTGTACAATGTGACCCACATCCTGTCTTCGGGGAAAGAGCCTGTGATTGCCCAGAGGCAGAAGCACACGGGGGCTGTCAGAGCCCTCGACTTTAATCCTTTCCAGGTACTACCTTTCAGCTGGTCAGACATGGCCAAGCCATGGAGCAACAGGTCTGAGTGGAGGCATTCACTTTGGCCTCTGGTCTGTAACTCTGGACCCCCTCCAGGCTGTTACAGGGGAAGCTTTGGATAGCCCCAAGTGGGGATCTTTGCCCCCTTTCCTGTTCTCTTCCTGGCATTGTGTGTCTCCAGACCTCTTTTATTCATGCAGGACAACCTTCTGGCCTCAGGGGCCAATGATTCAGAAATCTTCATTTGGGATCTGAATAACCTGAGCGTGCCGATGACTCCAGGATCCAAGTCACAGGTGAGGAGGCCCTGTACCCTACCTAGGGCACTGCTTGGAGAGTGTAGCTGATTTTTCCCTGTAGAGTGTTGCAATAGTGGAGCCAGCTAGAGCACAAGAGATTTCAGACTTTACCACTGGAGGGCAGTAAAGCTCCACAGACTAAGAGCTACCGTGCAGATAAGCGCTGATGGAGGGTAGGCTGGGGAGTGTGGGGTGGTTGGTTTGGAGTCATTGGCTATTCTAGGAGTTTACAGGCAGGAGATGAAGGCTGGGGGGTGAGGAGACGCTGAGAGAAGGAGAGGGAGTGCTACTTACCACTTGGCAGCTCTGGGTAGGGCCCCACGCTCAGTGGAAAGGAAGCTAGAGTAGGGCCAGGTGCATGTTGTCCTTTTTGTGGGGAGCCAGCTCTGTCTCTGTAGATGGTGCTGCTGTGCCGCAGGGGTCTGTGTGCCTTCAGTCGGAGTGTCTGTCAGTGTGTAACTGAGCCCATCTTCTTGCTCCCTGGCTTCTCTCTGTCTTATGCGCACAGTATCGTGGGGTAAGTTAAGTATGAATTTGATGGCATCTTGGGGCCTGAAAGTAGGAGCTGTGGGTGTCTATGTTTCTCTCCCTCCTTTACCTTCCTCCTTTCTCTTTGTGCTAAACGAAGGGCTGTTTTTCAGTCTTGACTCCATTCTCTCAGGAGAACTTTGGGATAGGAGTAAAACCAAAATATGCTTGGCATCCCCTCTACTTCTACACTAGCACCCTAAAGGCTCTTCCCTGAAAAATCCAACTCCAAGCTCCCAAGACTGTCATGGTTTGGGTAGCCCCATGTCTCCTCTTGGGCGTCCTGTGGGTGGTTGAAGCAAAGGAATAGCAGGACCATGCGGTCTAGAAGGTGACAGGTTGTCCTCATGGCTCTGTCCTGCCTCAGCAGCCCCCAGAAGATATCAAGGCTCTCTCTTGGAACCGGCAAGTGCAACACATTCTGTCTTCCGCTCACCCCAGCGGCAAAGCGGTTGTGTGGGATCTCAGGAAGAATGAACCCATCATCCGAGTCAGTGACCACAGCAACAGAGTGAGTAGTGGGGGCCAGAACGTGGGCTTGGGATGGCTTCTGTCTTGTGCCTGCGGTTGGAGTTCTGCCCCTGGCCTAGGGTCTACGTTCAGTTGTTGAACATGTAGATTCAGCCTCTGGTAATTTCCAACTGAGAGTGGAAGCTCAGGGAGGCTGAACAGAGCCGACCTGGAGGCTTCTGCCCTGCCTTCCTTAGTCACGATCATCGCTTTTTCTCTGATGGCTGTGGTGTTCCCAGTCACATAGAAGACTGACAAAATCTTCACAGGGTAGACAAGGTCTGTGACCAGAGCAATCAGGTTACATCACCATCGGGATCTACTTTGTTCACAGATGCACTGCTCGGGCCTGGCCTGGCACCCAGACGTAGCCACCCAGTTGGTGCTGTGTTCAGAAGATGATCGCCTCCCCGTGGTTCAGCTGTGGGACCTGCGCTTTGCCTCCTCACCGCTGAAGGTGCTAGACAGCCATAGCAGGTAGCATCTCTTACCCACTCGCATCCTTCGGGGGATGGTGGACGTAACTGATCCGGGGAAGAGGCAGTGAATGCCTCATTTTAGCCACCGAACATTCTCCTCAGCTTCAGATCCTTTCCAGTGACTACACAGTCGCCCCAGCCTAACTCCAGCCCTAACCTGGAGGAATTCCTCTAGACCCTGAGGTTACGGAAAACAGCCTGAGGGTCCATCTGACTTCCAGGGATGAGAGTGGGGACAGGGTCACTGGAAGTATTGGAGCCGGTGGATGGTAACCTTGGGAGAGTCCCCGTGCTCTGACCTGAGGATAACGTTCAACTGTCTAGGCGAAGAGGTTGCTTTTTCCAAGACTTCTGAAACAAAGCAGCTTGGCTTCCGTGTGTCCTGGGACCATGCCTGCCCCTGCAGCTGCTGCTCTTGCTCCCACAGCAGAGGAAGCAGCTCCGCACTCTGTTGTTTCCAGCCAAAGTGTCATGTTGCCTTTGTACCTCATAGGGAACTTGGAGGGTTAGGCCTTCACTACTCTCCTGGATTAAGAACACCCGCAGGGACAGATGTTTGTGTGACCGACACTGACTCATGGGTCCTTCCTCTGTGCTCAGGGAAGAAGCAGGCCACCCTGCCGTGACCTAGGCGAGGCAGAGTGCAGTTTCTGGAGTTTGACCTGGGTCTCTGGGGGTTTAACTTGGGTTCTGGCTGTGCAACTGCCTGAAAGTTGAGTTTTCTTTTTCTTTTCTTTTCTTTTTTTTTCTTTCTTTCTTTCTTTCTTTCTTTCTTTCTTTCTTTCTTTCTTTCTTTCTTTCTTTCTTTCTTTCTTTCTTTTTTTTTTTGACAGGCAGAGTGGACAGTGAGAGAGACAGAGAGAAAGGTCTTCCTTTGCTGTTGGTTCACCCTCCAGTGGCCACCGCGGCCGGCGCGCTGCGGCTGGTACACGGCGCTGATCCGATGGTAGGAGCCAGGTACTTATCCTGGTCTCCCATGGGGTGCAGGGCCCAAGCACTTGGGCCATCCTCCACTGCACTCCCTGGCCACAGCAGAGAGCTGGCCTGGAAGAGGGGCAACCGGGACAGAATCCGGTGCCCTGACTGGGACTAGAACCCGGTGTGCTGGCGCCACAAGGCGGAGGATTAGCCTAGTGAGCCGTGGCACCGGCCAAAAGTTGAGTTTTCAAAGATTCATTTTCTTTCTTTCTTTCTTTTTTTTTTTTTAAACAATGGGGGTCACCTGGGATTTTGGGCCTCCTTTCCTTTTTTTTTTTTTTTAATTTATTTATTTGACAGGTAGAGTTACAGACAGTGAGAGAGAGACAGAGAAAAAGGTCTTCCATTTGATGGTTCACCCCCAAAATGTCCGCAATGGCTGGAGCTACACCAATCTGAAGCCAGGAGCCAGGTGCTTCCTCCTGGTCTCCCATGCGGGTGCAGGGCCCACGCACTCAGGCCATCCTCCACTGCCTTCCCGGGCCACAGCAGAGAGCTGGACTGGAAGAGGAGCAACCGGGGCTAGAAGCCGGTGCCCATATGGGATGCTGGTGGAGGCTTAACCAAGTGAGCCACGGTGCCGGGCTCCTCAAAGATTGATTTTCCTCATTTGTAAATTGAAGGGAAACCAGTTACTTTGTAGGGCCAGGGTTTGTCTGTGATATATAAGATGCCTCCATCACAGTCAACATTTCACACGTGTCAGTTCTTTCTTTTCCTTTTCAGGGGGATCTTGTCAGTGTCGTGGAGTCAGGCTGATGCTGAACTACTACTCAGCAGTGCCAAGGACAACCAGATCCTGTGCTGGAACCTGCAGAGTAGTGAGGTAGGCTGGCGGGCGGAGATGAGATGGTCGAGGAGCCCCAGCTGAAGATGTTGCCTTCCCTTAGCAGCGTCTTGTGGACTGTGTGGTCCCTAATGGTTGTGTTTCCCTTATATTAGGTGATATACAAGTTACCCACACAGAGCAGCTGGTGTTTTGATGTGCAGTGGTGCCCTCGGGTCCCTCCGGTGTTCTCTGCTGCCTCCTCCGATGGCTGGATCAGTGTGTACTCTGTGATGGGTAGGAGCTGGGAAGTCCAGCACATGAGTCAGGCTGACAAGGTTTGAAGGGCTCAGTGGAGAATTCTGGAGGGAAGGGGCTGTTTCTCTTTGTGGGGAGAGAGAAGGACATGTGACCTGGGAAGAAGTAGGAGCTCTGGAGGCTGGGAGACCAGAGCCCTGGGTCTGGGAGGGCTGCACCTTTGCTTTGGTGCCTGTCTCCTGGGGAGGATGTCAGTTTCTGCCACAATAAGGAGGCCTTCCTCTTGACTCAAGTTATTGGATGTTCCCTATAGTAGAAGAGACATTGGCCTCTGTGCTGGGACCATTGTTTCAGGAGCGCGGACTTTCTCCCTCTCTCCTGTGGCTCAGTTTTTTGTCATACTCCATTGTAGACTTGGACTGTAGTAGACTTTCCAAGAACCTGCAGCATGGGAGTCCCACCCTCCCAGCGTCATCCCTATGCCCTGCGATGTGGGAGACTGGCCTTTCCAGGTCACACTGGGTAGCTCAAGGATTCTTCAGAATGGGCTTATGGGTGGGATTCCTGGCTGAGCCGCCACTCCAAGCTGGTGATACAGGTGTCCTTCCCCTAGACCTCCTCTTCCTTCAGCAAAGGCCAGCCTCTCCCGCCATTGCAGGTCCCAGAGCAGGTGGCACA
This sequence comes from Oryctolagus cuniculus, assembly GCF_051225735.1. Classification (NCBI taxonomy): domain Eukaryota; kingdom Metazoa; phylum Chordata; class Mammalia; order Lagomorpha; family Leporidae; genus Oryctolagus; species Oryctolagus cuniculus. The sequence goes on from NC_142881.1 coordinate 29,220,349, forward strand.
AGCATCACTGATACCTCCCCTGAAAAAGGCCCCCAGATGGATTAGAAGGCCAGCAGGCGTTTCATTTGCTGTAAGTGTGTGTGTGTGTATGGTTGTGCATGTGTGTGTGTTCGTATGAAGCCTCCCATGAGACCAGCATGGAGCCGAGTGCAGTGGATGTATCCCCACTGCCTCTGTCTCAGATCAGATCTCACTCTCCCTCTCAAGCACAGAGTTACTCCAGTTCATCTTTGTGCCCCGTTATCCCTCTGCCCTGCTTGCTCAGCCAGTCCTGTCTAAAAGGAATGATTGCTTTAGACCTGAGATGTGGAGAACAACCGGAGATTCCACCGAGTCTTCTCTAGCCCTTCCAAGTGAGGAATACGAAGGGGAAAAGTAGATTTCCTCTTGTCACTCCTCTGCTCAAAACCTTTGGGCACCTCCCCTCATTGCCTTATAGACTCAAGGCTCACCGTACACGGAGCTCCACTCACCTTTCCGGTTTAGCTCCATCGCCTTCTCACGTGTCCCTATGCTCCAGTGGCACGACTCCTTCCTGTTCTAGTCGTGACTCTTCACCTCGCCTGCCTCTGCTTGCCCCTGCCCTTCAGCTTCTCTGCTGGGCCATTGACTCCTGCTGCAGCCCTTTGTGGACCCCACTTAAACACCATCTCTTCCATGATGCATGTTCTTAACCCCAGGCCAAATTAACCTCCATTCTATAATGCTACAGAGTTATGTTCCTGTGACGTGAAATGTTCTAGCTATACTAAAGTTACAAGTATTTACATACATGTCTAGAGACCTGATTAAAAATTGGGTCCTTGAGGAGAGGGACCATGTGTTGTTTATTTCTATATTCCCAAGACAGTACATCTCAAACCTTAATGTACTTACAGATAATTCTGGTCCATTTGGTCTGAGGTAAGTACAAGATTCTGATTTTCTAGCAGTTTCCCAGGTGATGCTCTTGCTGCTGCTCTGAGCACCTGAACTTTGGGTAGCAAGGCCCTGAAGCATCTAGAACAGTGCTTGAAGTACACAGCAGGTTAAGCTGTGGAGTTCCACCTCCACTTCCGAACCAGCTTCCTGCTAATGCACACCCTGGGAGGTAGCTGGTGATGGCCCACGTACTTGGGTCCTGCCACCCATATTGAAAACTTGGGTGGAGTTCTTGGCTCCTGGTTTTAGCCTGGCCCAGCACTGACTGTTGTGGGCATTTGAGAAATAAACCAGTGGATGGATGATCTCTTCCTATATATGTATCTTTTTCTCTGCCATCTGCTTTTCAAATCAGTAAAAATAAGTAAATTTTATTTATTTTTTTAAAGATTTATTCATTTATTTGAAAGTTAGAATTACACAGAGAAGAAGCAGAGAGAGAGAGAGAGAGAGAGAGAGAGAGAGAGGTCTTCCATCCGCTGGTTCACTCCCCTGTTGGCCATAACGGCTGGAACTGCACCAATCCAAAGCCTGGAGCCAGGAGCCTCTTCCAGGTCTCCCACATGGGTGCAGGGCCCAAGGGCTTGGGCCATCCTCTTACTGCTTTCCCAGGCCATAGCAGAAAGCTGGATCAGAAGTGGAGCAGCCAGGTCTTAAACTGGTGCCCATATGGGATACCGGCGCTTTAGGCCAGGGCATTAACCCACTGCGCCACAGTGCCGGTCTCAAAAATAAGTAAACTTAAAAAAATAAATATGGGGCCGGTGCCATGGCTCACTTGGTTAATCCTCCACCTGCGGCGCCAGCATCCCATATGGGCACCGGTTCTAATCCTGGTTGCTCCTCTTCCAGTCCAGCTCTCTGCTATGGCCTGGGAGGGCAGTGGAGGATGGCCCAAGTGCTTGGGCCCTGCACCCGCATGACCAGGAGGAAGCACCTGGCTCCTGGCATCGGATCAGCGCAGCACCGGCCGTAGCAGCCATTTTGGGAGTGAACCAATGGAAGGAAGACCTTTCTCTCTGTCTCTCTCACTCTGTCTGTAACTCTGCCTGTCAAATAAATAAATAAATAAACAAACAAACAAACACACACACAAGATTTGAACTTAAAGCCTAGTTGTATAGAAATAGAGGTTCTTGTTTTCAGCACCAACAGTTTTATGGGGGCAAAACTGCTACTGTCAAGAGGCAGTGAGGGTAAACAAAGTCAGGGGAGTTGGAAGGTGAAGAACCTGAGGTCAGGAGGCTTGAATTCTTAGCCCTGGGCTGCCGTTTGTTAGCTGAGTAATCTTGAGCAAGTCGCTTAACCTCTCAGGACTCGAGCATTCCTATCTGTAAAATGTGGGGAGTGAATTGACGTGAACCTCAGGTGAGAATAGATGTAAGCAATTTGTAAAGCTGCCATGTATTGTACTTACAAAAAGTTAAAATGGGGGTGCTGGCGATGTGGTGTAGTGGGCTAAGCCTCTGCCTGTGGCGCCGGCATCCCATATGGGTGCCGGTTCAAGTCCTGGCTGCTCCTGTTCTGATCCAGTTCCCTGATTATGGCCTGAGAAAGCAGTAGAAAATGGCCCAAGTGTTTGGGCCCCTGCACCTGTGTGGGAGACCCAGAGGAAGCTCATGGCTCCTGACTCCGGATGAGCTCAGCTCCGGCCTTTACGGCCATTTGGGGAGTCAATTAGCGGGTGGAAGAACTTTCTCTCTGTTTCTCCCTCTCTCTCTCTATAACTCTACCTCTCAAATAAATAAATTTTAAGACTCTTAAAAAAAAGTTAAAATGGTTTTAACACTAAGTTGTGGTTTGGATTTTGTGTGGTAGGAACTGAGAAATAAGAATTCTGACTGGGAAAGTGTGTTAAGGAAGTTGGTCTTAGTAAAGGAAACTTAATAGAATGCAAAGTAGTAGTTGTCAATTTTGGCTACACATGAAAATAACCTGAAGAATATAAAAATACTGATGACTGCTCTTACTCCCGAGTTTCTGATTTTTATTGTATGGGTGTGCCTGGAGACTCTGGCTAGCTCCCTAGGTAGGTTTTTGTTTTGTTTTCAGATTTATTTATTTATTTATTTGAAAGGCAGAGTTACAGAGAGAGAAGGAGGAAGAGACAGCAAGAGATCTTCCATCTGCTTGTTCGCTCCCCAGATGACCACAATGGCTGGAACAGGGCTGGGCTGGGCTGAAGCCAGGAGTCCAGAACTCCCTCAGCATCTCTCATGGCAGAGGCCCAGGCACTTGGGCCGTCGTCCTTTACTTTCCCAGGTGCATTAGCAAGGAGCTGGATTGGAAGTAGAGCATCTGGTGCTTGTATGAGATGCTGGCATCCTAGACAGTGGCTCTACCTGCTGTGGCATACTCTGGCCCCATCTCCAGGTAGTTTTAATGAGAACAGCTTGAGTGGAGAACTTTGCTTTGTATAAAGTCTCTAATTGGCAAGGAGGATGCCCTGGGTGGTGGTGCTATGGGTAAAGAAGCAGGAATAAACCAGGCATTTTGGGAGGTGGAGCAGTTTCATAAATGAGAAGGAGAGATGCTGGAGAAGACAGATTTAGCCCTGATTTGGTGGGGCTTTGTGCACCACAGTCAGAGGAACTTGGGCTCTTTCCTGTGACCTTGTGCAGCCATTATAAGCTCCTAAGTAGCATTCGATGGTACAGGAATAGATGGTCATCTAATACTTAGATTGGAGGAAGGGAAAAACCAAAGGCTAGAAACTGTTTCAGTAAGTAGCACTGGGAATGGGGTAGAGGGGCCCGTAGGAGACACAGTGACAGGAAGGGGCAATGCTGCTGCTGCTTCTCTATGGGAATGAAGACTCTGATAATAATGCTGAGGTGTTCAGGTGGATGGGGAAATGGTGGTACCAGGATAGATGGAGAGAAGATGAGTATTGTGAAGTGAATTTCAAGCTGATGGTGAAGTTTTAAGCTAAGGGGGCAGTGTTGAAGCACAGTGGGTTAACTGACGCTTGTGGTATTCCATACCAGAGTGCTGGTTCGAGTCCGGCTAATCCTTTTCCAATCCAGCTTCCTGCTAATGCACTTGGAAGGCAGCAGAAGATGGCCCAAGTGCTTGGGCCCCTGCCACCTTCTGCCTTTCAAATAAATAAATAGATACATCTTTTAAAAAAAGTTTTAAGCTGAGGATGCAGAAGTGGTTTTGGTATGTAGACACACCCAATATTTAATTCCTGATATCCTATCGCACCCCCGGAAGCTTTCTTATTGATCTCCTATCCTTGAGTCAACCAGTAGTTAGCCTTGACCCTGCCTGTGACCCTGATATGGTATTCGTTTTTGGCTTGAATGTATGACTTTTTCTCTTCTTGCTTTTCCTTACCAGTTTGGGGGAAAGCTGGTTACCTTTGGCCTCCCCAGCGCCCCTGCCCATCAGGTGCCACAGCCTTGCCCCCGCCTAGTCTTCATCAGCCAGGTCACCACAGAATTGGAATTCCTGACGCGGTCAGCTGAGCTGCAGGAGGCCCTGCGGTCAGGAAACCTCCTGGGTTACTGTCAGAACAAGAGCCATCAAGCTGCACTGCGAAACGAGAAGATGCTCTGGCAGTTCCTCAAGGTAGGGAGCCTGAGAGCTGGCTGCTCAGAGGTGTTTCCCAAAGCCTGGCCCCCAACCCCTGTCAGCTCCAGGAGCTGCACATCTGTGCCGTGAGCCAGGTTACTGAGTTTTTCTACACTGCACCTGCCCTCTGGACACAGTCTTCTCCCTTTGCTAGGGGCTCAGAGGCCATTTGTGCGGTATCTAGGGAAGAGGGCACTATAAAAGATGTTTTCTTCTGTTGCTACCATTGCTGATGTCCTGAATACGTTACCAGAGCCAATGTGAGGGCTTTCACAGTGTTGTGCCAAAGAGCAGGGGAGGTGATGGGGAAGAAGGAAGGAAGGGAAAAGAAAGCGAGGGGGAGTATTTGTTGGAAGGACACCTTGCTGTAAGCAGGCTTGGGTTTGTTTCAGGTAAGCAGTGGCAAGTCCCTGTGGTGGGCCCCAGGGTTCAGGTGCTGCCCTGCCCTGGAGGCATGGATTCAGTTCTTGTCCTGACTTAACTTCAAGTTGCTCAAGCAGGACACCAGAGGAGTGCTGCACCTTTCAAAGGAGATGAGCAGATGAGAGAGCTGAAGGCGGGAAGGGAAGCAGCTGACTGCTCAGGCAGAGGGAGGAATGGGATTGCAAAGCAGGATGCAGAAGGAAAGACGGGGCCTGGCCCCAGGGAGTTGAGGGGGGTGCTGGTCTGTGCTTCAGGCAGGGTGGACTTCATGAAGGCAAACGTCAGGAAGCTGGGGAAGAGGAAAGGATGCGAGGAAGATCACGGACTATGGAGTGGAGTGTAGCAGAGAAACGTGCGGGAGAAAGCAGTAGGAAGTGATGTCCATTGTAAGCAGGATAGGCACCCCAGGAGTGAGGAGGGGGAGAACAGGGGAGCGGGCGGGAGTTCAGCCGTCGCTCCACTGAACAAGGAGGGCAGCAGTGCCTGCCGGAAAGAGGGGGTCTGATGTGAGAGCTGCTCGAGAGCTGACCGTCGGGTTGGCCCCTGAAGCTGAGCGTGGGCGAGCGTTTCCAGGGGAAGAGCGTTGAGTGAGGCCCAGAGAGACGACGAGAAACATCGGTCAGAATACATAACTCGGGGTGGAATAAATGAGGGGCCAGGCCAGCTAGCACAGATTAGGGGAACTTCTGAAAGGCTTGGTCCCAAGTATTCAGGATGCTGAGCAGGAAACTGGCTGCCAGGGTTCTTCTCAGCCAGGTATTTTGACGCCCAAGACTACTGTAGACTATACTTGGCACACGTTTCCTCAAGGCTAGGGAACAGGTGCCACAGCGCGTCAGCAGGCGGCACCAGGCGGTCTCTTCTGGGGGAGTCCCCACAGCGGTGCCTGCAGCAGCCCCGAGCTCTTCAGCGCCCCAGAAGCACCCCAGTGAAGACGATGAGACTTGCGCTGGGCAGGTGTGTAAGTGGCCCTCACTCGGCAGCCGCTCGCCTACGAGAGCCAGTGTTTTGTGTGCTAGATCCAGAAACATAGCTCCCAGAGTCCCTGCAAGGGATCTGTTCGGCTACAAGGGTCAGTGCAGTCCGTAGCTGCATCAGTTACTCACAGTTTACCTGTTCCAGTCCAGGCGCACTTTGCTAGCCACAAGCAAACAAACATTTTAATCTTAGAAACAGCTGACATTTTAATCTTAATCAGGTGACCAGGGTAGCAGAGTTAGGGAGTGAACCGAAGGTCAGATTCTCAGGCGGAAGGGACACGGGGTTTGTTAACTTTACCCACAACCCAGCAGCAAATTGCATCTGGGAAGGAAAAGGAAAAGATGGCATTGCCCTGCGGAGGGCGCCTGTGGGAATACGAAGAGCTGCAACAGAGGGTCCCTGGCTCGATGACGAGCTTGGTGCAGGACGAGGCTCACTCACGTTGTTTAATGAGACTTCTCTGTGTTCTTTGTTCCTTAGGTAACCTTAGAGCCAGACTCCAGAGTGAAATTCCTGAAGCTTTTAGGATACGATAAAGATGAGCTTCAGAAGAAGGTAAGCTGTTTTCCACATCAGAAACATGTGCTTGGGGCAGAGAGCACTAGAATCCCAGCAGGGGCTAATTATGCATATGGAAGCATTTCACCTCTAGAGTTAGACTTTTCCCAGGAAGGTAGATCAGGGGTCTTAGGGAGTCCACTTGGTAGGATACGGAGGTGGAAAGAGAACATAATGCTGGTCTGGAAAGAGTGGCACTCACAGTCTCTCCCTGCAGGTGACCACATGGCTGAAGAGTGACCTGGCGCGAGGTGACAGCCCTCATCCCAAGGAAGATGAAGGCGACAGTAATAGACAGCGGGCTTTCTGCAGCCAGGTGTGGTAGGAGCCCAGCCACTGACCCAAGTAGCACAGGAGACCTGTCTTAGGGCATCTTTCTTTCCTGACCCTTTGCTTTGCACTCAGTACGTGTCCAGCTTTTGTAGAAATCTTCAGACTCCTTCTTCTGTTAGAACCACAGTGAGACACAGAGCCCCCAAGCTTTTAAGCTGAGTGGAACTGTGTCTTAAACATAATCTAGGGCCTTTCCCAACTTATCTGCTTATCTATCTATCTATCTATCTAAAGTGAGAGTTACAGAGAGAGAGAGAGACAGGTCTTCCATTTGCTGGTTCACTCCCCAGATGGCTGCAACAAGCATGGCTGGGCCAGGCTGAAGCCAGGAGCCAGGAGTTTCTTACAGGTGTCCCATCTGCGTGGCAGGGGCCCAAACACTTGGACCATCTTCCGCTGCTTTTCCCAGGCCATTAGCAGGAAGCTGGATCAGAAGTGGAGCAGCTAGGACATGAACTACTGCCCATATGGGATGCCAGCACTGCTGGTGGTGGCTTAACCCACTACACCACAGCACTGGCCTCTGTTCTTCTAGTTTTACCCATTAAGGGCCAAATAGCAGAGTTTGCAGAGAGCGCCACAATGCCAGCTCTTTGTCTTCTGGGTTCACCTGCTAAGTTGTCACGTCCGTGCTTCCTTGGACAGGCCTCCAAACATAGCACAGAGGAAGCCTCTGCCTCGGCCTTCTTTGATGAGCTGGTGCCTCAGGACCTGGCTCCATGGGAGATCCCCGTCACAGAAGGTACTCTGACCTGGATGGAGAGAAGCTCTGCTTGGGAGTAGGTGGGCCCAGGGTTCTTGGACTTGAGACATTCCCTTCCTGTCTCCTGCCTCCTGCCTCCCTTCCGCCACCTCGAAGGCTGGGCAGGTCTCTTACCAGTTAGAGCTCTTTCTGGTCATGGATTTTCGTGTTTGGCTCTTTCCTACGGAAGGCCTTCTGCCAGGGTAGGTTTCCGATCTTTCTGTCTTCTTGTGGAAAGGGCCGAGCCCTGTCCATGGCGAGCAGCACCCCTCATACCTATGGTGCTGCCACGGAATCCCTTCCCTTGTCTTAGTCCTGTCTCTCGAGAGTTACTGTGAGACCCGGGCACCTTGCAGCACCCCACTACATATTACTGCCAAGGAGTGAAACCTGAGGGTTTGCTTTGGAGCAAGCTAGAGATGGAGGGGGTGTGCTGTGGGCCTGCGGGGCACAGAAAGCGGGGTTCTGAGGACGGGCTAATGCAGAGGGGCTGCCTTTGCCTGCAGACACTGAGGGGCTCCTGAGCCAGGCCCTCCTGCTGGGGGAGCTGGGCCCTGCCGTGGAGCTGTGTCTGAAGGAAGAGCGCTTTGCTGAGGCCATCATCCTGGCTCAGGCTGGGGGTGCGGATCTGCTGAAGCGCACACAGGAGCGCTACCTGGCCAAGAAGAAAGGCGGAATCTCTTCGGTAACTGCAGGGGCAGGAGAGGAAGGGAGGGGAGACGTGGCGCTCTCCACAGGATGCCCACACCTGAGGGGTGGTGTCCAGAGCTCCGGCCTGTCTTCCTGTCAGCTCTGACCACCCCTGCTCACCGCCTGCCCCTGCATGGTGGTCAGCCCTGTTCATGGGGCTTGTCCTGCACATCCTACTGCCCGTGCTGGAGGGATGGCTGAGGGCCTCCGCCCGGCTCTGTTCCTTGCAGCTTCTGGCCTGTGTTGTGCAGAAGAACTGGAAGGACATGGTGTGTGCCTGCAGCCTGAAGAACTGGAAAGAGGCTCTGGCCTTGCTGCTGACGTACTCAAGGCCAGAGAAGTTCTCTGAGCTCTGTGGTAGGTGGGCCCACGGCTTCACGACGCACGGTGTGGCTCCAGCACGGAGGCGCCGGCCACCAGGGAGGATCGCTCAGTGTCCTGTTTTACTTTTTCTGGTTGTATCCAATGCAGACTTTGCCCTTCACTGCAGGGTGGTGTTGGCGTCAGTGTTGTCTTCGAGCCCCTGTAGCTGCTTGTCCTGTGGCTTATGGTCCTCCACCTGCTTCCAAACAGGAGGAGGAGGAAGGGCACAGGGAAACAATGTCATTAACAAGGTTTCCGTCTCTCTGTAGACATGCTGGGGACGCGCATGGAGCAGGAGGGCGGCAGGGCACTCTCCTCGGAAGCCAGACTCTGTTACGTGTGCTCAGGGAGTGTGGAGCGGCTGGTGGAGTGCGGGGCCCAATGCCCCCAGGCTTCGTCCCCCATGGCTCTGCAGGTACTCCTCTGCAGGGGACTGGCCACTCTACCAGGCCCTTAGAGAGGCTGGTGGTGGGAATGCCAGGATGTCACAGATGAGTCTCTTGGATATGGGCGGAGCTAAGATGTCAGGGAGAGGTGAAGGGGCCCTCAATGTCTGGGGTCAGCTTGCCAAAGGAGACTGAGCAGCATCTGCTCGGCTATTACCCTTCATAATTTTTTTCTCATTATGCATTTGGTTATACAGGTTTATTTGATATTTGAGTAAGCGTGAGAGCCTGGCCTTTATATTAGTTGCTATGAAAGTTATGTGGATCTGAACTACCAGGAGCTCTGTCCAAGTGACCAGAGAAGATGTGGGTGGGGAGAGGGTCCCAGGTCCATGGTGAAATAAAAGTCACACAGGAAACAATTAGTTTAGCGAAGTCTGTGGTTAATGTTGTACTAGCAGAAAGAAAGCAAAAAGAGGAGGCAGAGGAATGTAGGAATCTAAGACCCGGACGGTCCACTGAAGCCTAACCCTAACAGTTAGGAAGGTGAGGCCAAGTGACCCTTCTCTGTCACATCTCCTGTCTCATCACCCACCGCCTTCACCTCTGAGAACTCCCTGGAGAGCTGCCTGGGCTTGGGTGTAGGAGGCGCCTTGAAGAGAGCTGACCACCCTCATCCGTGTCCCTGTAGGATCTAATGGAAAAGGTGATGGTCCTTAACAGGAGCTTGGAGCTACTGCGGGGTCCTGCTGCGGTGCGCCCAGGCCCTGCCGCAACCCACAGGGTCACTCAGTATGCCAACCTCCTGGCAGCTCAGGGCAGCCTGGCTACTGCTATGGACTTCCTACCAACCGACTGTGCTCAGGTGGGTGGGGCCATGTGGGGAGGGCAGAGCATTTCGTTCAGTCGCCTGCCGCTGAGAACGTCTGTGTTCCAGGCGCTATGCTGCTGCTGAAACTCCTAGGACAGATCAGAACCAGTCTTTCAGACAGCTTACAATCTACTGGGGGATGATCGGATGTCAGTAACTTATAACGACCTAACAGAACCTTTTACTAAATGCTGTGACACTGCAGGGAAGGGTTAATTTTGCCTGAAGAAGTAAAAAAAAGACTTCCAGTGGTTTAAACAGTTGAATTGCTACTTCAAAGCGAAGTCCCTTATCCACAGCTGTTGTCGCTCCCCGGCTTCGTGGAGGAACGACACTAAACCCTGCCTAGGCTTCATATGGCTTCGCGGAGGAACGACACTAAACCCTGCGCTGTTCTTTTGTCTGCTCGGCCCTCCCCGGGTTTGCTGCTGGTTCTTCCCGGGTTGGCTACCGACCCTTCCACCTCCGTGGAAGGGTGGTTCCCCCCTGCCACTTTCCCCACTTCCGCGGGGGCGCGGCACACCGCCGGCCGGCTCTCTCGGGGGCTGCTCAGGTGTTATTCGGATAGATGTTCCTTGTGCATGTTGTCTCTCTCCTCCTTTATAGTCCTCTTCCACCAATCCCAACTCTGCTACCCACACGCCGAGTACGCTGCTCTCCTCCAATCAGGAGCAGGTCCTACAGTTTATTGGTTGAACTGGAGGCAGCTGTGTAGAAGCTGTTTCCTCCTCTCCCAGCGCCATATTGTGGGAGAGCAGATGCATAGAATAAGTCTTAATTCCAGTAACTTAGTCTAGTCCGAGTTGCTCCCCACAGCTGTAGGGCACAGCAAGGAGGGTGGTAGCCATGCTGGGCTAGTGTGAAGGAACTTCAAGTCATTCCGAGTGCCTGCAATGTGGAGGGTCGGCCCAAGTTTGACTGCCAAATGGGCCAGGCTTATAGAGGGTGCTTGCTTGTTTTTTGACTTACTCAATACAATTCTTATTACAATCTCACAGCCGCCAGTTCAGCAGCTGAGAGATCGGCTTTTCCACGCCCAGGGTTCTGCTGTCTCAGGCCAACCACCTCCCCCTTCTCCCTTCCCCCGAGGTGTGGTGGGAGCTAATCACCACCCCAAAGAGACACCATCTTACAGACTGGAGTCGCAGCCCTCTTGCCAGGTAAGGCTTTATTTGTTAGTTCATTAAAACAACAACAACAACAAAAACAAACAAAACCTGACATGCCAGGCGTGGTTTTAGGCACATGGAATATGTGCCTAGAACAAAAACAATTTGACTTCATAGAGCACAGATTCAATTATTATTTGAAGTCAGTGTTGTGGTGTCCACCTCTCCATTGTCGATACAAAGAAATGCAATTGTTTATTTTTTTAAATAAAAGATTTATGTATTTATTTGAAAATCAGAGTTACACACAGAGAGAAGGAGAAACAGAGAGAGAGAGAGAGAGAGAGGTCTTCCATCCTCTGGTTCAGTCCCCAGTTGGCCGCAACGGCCGGAGCTGCACTGATCTGAAGCCAGGAGCCAGGAGCTTCTTCCGGGTCTCCCACGTGGGTGCAGGGGCCCAAGGACTTGGGCCATCTTCTACAGCTTTCCCAGGTCATAGCAGAGATAGCAGAGAGCTGGATCAGAAGTGGAGCAGCCGGGACCAGAACCGGCGCCCATATGGCCCCATGCAGTTGGTTTTTGTGTGTTGATCTTGTATCCCACAACTTTCTTGAACCCACTTAACTAGTTTTAGGAGTTTTCTGTGAATTCCTTGGGATTTTCTATGTAGACAGTTAAGTTGTCTGAAAATATTGACAATTTTCCTTCCTTCCTTCCCCCTCCCTCCCTCCCTCTCTCTCTTTCTTTTCTTTCCTTCCTTCCTTTCTTCTAATCCGTATGCCTTAATTTCTTTCTTTTGCCTTTTTGTAGTGGTTAGGACTTCCAGTACTGTGTTAAATAAGAATGGGATGAGAGAACATCCTTGTATGGTTTCTAGTACTGTTTTTAGTATTTTTTTAAATGTTTATTGTTTATTTGAAAGGCAGAGTGATAGAGAGAGGGAGAGACAGAAAGAGAAAGAGAGAGATCTTCCTTCCACTGGTTTACTCTCAAAATGGCCACAGTGGCTGGGGTTGGGCCAAGCTGAAGTCAGGAGCCAGGAACTCCATCTGGGTCTTCCCCCGGGTGGCAGGGGCCCAAGGACTTGGGCCGTTCTTTACTGCTTTCCCAGGTGCGTTAGCCAGAGTCACAAGTGGAGCAGCTGGGACTTGAACCAGGGCTCTGAGGGGATGCCGGCGTCACAGGCAGTGGTCTCCAGTCTCTGAGGGAAAACACTGGCTGTTTAAAAGAAAAAGAGAACTTTTCTTTGTTTTTTAAAAAATTTTATTTAAGTTATACAAGTTTCATGTATTTCATATATACAGATTTAGGAACATAGCAGTACTTCCCACCCTACCTTTCCTCCTGCCCACACTTCAACCCTTTTTCCTCCTCTGTCTCCCATTCCCACTCTTAATTTTTACAAATACCTATATTCAGTTTAATTATTGATTGTAAAGTTAACCTTACACTAAGTAAGAGTTCAACAAATAGTTTGAAGGAAAAAATAAACACTGTTCCTTAATGGAAGAGACAAGGGTCATAAACAATCATCAAATCTCAAAATGTCCATTTCACTCCAATACACTACATTTTAGGTACTCTATTTATTTGTTTGTTTTATTTGAAAGACAGGGAGAGAAAGAAAGGGAGAGAGAGAGACACAGAAAGATCTTGGTTGGTTGGTTGATTGATTTCCATCTACCGGTTTGCTCCCCAAATGCCTACAATAGCCTAGGCCAGGGCAAGCCAAGGCTGGGAGCCATGAACTCAAACCAGGTCTGGTGTGTGGGTGGCAGGGACTGAACCACTTGGACCATCACCTGCTAGCTCCCACGATGCACATTACCAGGAAGCCGGAATGAAGTGTGGAGGCTGACACTTGAACCCAGGCACTCTGATATGGGATGCAGGTATCCCAAGCAGCCACTTAACCGCTGTGCCAAATGCCCACCATTAAAAATGATGTTAGCTGTTAGGTTTTTTTCTATGTTCTTTATGAGCAGAGGAAATTCCCCTCTATCCCTTGTGTCTTAGTCTGTTTTGTGCAGCCATAAAGAATTTATACAGAACAGAAATTTATTCTCACAGTTCTGAAGACCGAGAAGTGTAAGATCAAAGTGCCAGCAAGTTCGGTCTCTGGTTGCAAGATGGCACCTTGTTGCTGCAGCCCCCAGAGGGGAAGAACTGTATCCTCACATGGCAGAAGGTTGAAGGGAGAGAGGGAGAGGGAGAGGGAGAGGGAGAGGGAGAGGGAGAGGGAGAGGGAGAGGGAGAGGGAGAGGGAGAGGGAGAGGGAGAGGGAACTCAGTCCCACAAACTCTTTACATAGTGGCATTAATCTATTGATAGGCAGAGCCCTCATGACCTAAACACCTCCCAAAGGCCCTACTTAGCAGCACAAGCATTAGGGATTAATTTTCCAACACATGTATTTTGGGGGGGAGAGCACATTCAGATCATAGTTAGCACTTGTGTACAGGATCATGAATGGAAATTGAACTGTCAGTTATTTTCTACATCATTTTATACAAGGGATACAAGGGGACTTCAAAAAGTTCATGGAAATTTTGCATTATCTTTTAATTCCATTTTTCTACTAACTTTTTAAAGCTCCCTCAAGTGATCATATAATTATCTTCTTTGTTGAAATGGTGGATTGCATTGATTGACTCTTTAAATATGTTGGACCAATGACCTGGGATAAATCTCACTGGGTTATGGAATATTATTTTATATGTGCATCATTGGATTTGATTTGCTCAGATTTTGTTGAGAATTTTTTTGTGTAAGTTCATGAGAAATATTGGTCTTTAGTTTTCTTTTGTGCTGTCTTTGGTGTTGATATCAGAATAATACTGGCCTCATAAAGTGTGCCTTCTATTTTCTAGGACAGATTGTGTAAACTTTGTGTTCATTGTTTGAATGTTTGATAAAATTCTCCAGTGAAACCATCTAAGCCTGGAAATTTCTTGGAAGAATTTCAATTACAAATTCGATTTCTTTTGTAGTTATAGGGTTATTCAGTTAATCTTTCATTTTGGCTGGGTTTTGGTTGTCTGTAGTTCTTGAGGAATTGGTCCTTTCCTTCTAAGTTGTTAAGTTTATGACTGGAAAGTTACTTGAGTATTTTTATAGTCCTTGTAATGGCTTCAGGGTCTGGTGTAACATTCCCGTTTATCCCCCAATGATTTGCATCTTCTCCTTTTTTATTTTTTTTTAAGATTTATTTTATTTATTTGAAAGACAGAGTTACAGAGAGAGGTAGAGCCAGAGAGAGAGAGAGAGGTCTTCCATCTGCTGGTTCACTTCCCAGATGGCTGCAACGGCCAGAGCTGTGCCGATCCGAAGCCAGGAGCCAGGAGCTTCTTCTGGGTCTCCCATATGGGTGCAGGGGCCCAAGCACTTGGACCATCTTCTACTGCTTTCCCAGGCCACAGCAGAGAGCTGGATCAGATGTGGAGCAGTCAGGTCTCAAATTGGCGCCCATGTGGGATGCCAGCACTGCAGGCCAGGACTTTAACCTGCTGTATCCTAGCACCGGCCCCCTTTTTTGTCTTTATCACTCTTTATAGAGGTTTATCCGTTGTACTGATGTTTCCCTCCAAGAACTGGTTTTTGTTTTGTTAATTTGCTCTGCTGTTTTTCCCTTGTCAGTTGCTTCCTTTCCAGCAGTTGACCCTTTTTTCTCTTCACAGGTTCCAACTCCAAGGCCAAAGGCCATGCCTCAGTCACTGCCAGTGACACCCTCGGCACCTTCCTATCCTGGCCCTTATCAGAGCTCTAGAATGCAGAATATAAGTGACAACAGCGCACCTGGGCCTCATGCCACCCAGCCTTTGCCTCTGGGCCCCGGGGGAAGACCTGGTGAGTGAGGGAGGGAATGAGTGAGTGAAGACCTGTCCAGGCAGGGCACAGAGATCTCTGGGAAGCAGCTGGCGCGCTGGTGTGGATATGAGTGGCATATGTCTGTCTAGTGAGAAGAGCTCTGAAGTTGGAGTCTGAGTTCCTAATACTGCTGCTTAGAGTCTTTGTACTTCCTGACAAATGATCAGAGTGATCAGGTTGGTCATTTCAACCTTACAGGATTGTTTGAAGGTCACATACGGAATTTAGTTAAAAGGACTTTGCAACTTCCTTTTACCTGTACACTCATTTACGATTATTGTTAGCTCATGGCTGCCCAGCTCCGCTCTGATGTGCTCTAGGTCCCTCCCAAATTGCAGTTTGTTGGCCAATCACCTGTTTCTGTTCTCCAGCTGGATCACAGTCACAGCTGTTAGCAGGGCGTGGGGCTCAAGCTCCTAACCCCGTGGGACTCCCTGGACCGTGGCCTCTTCCTGGTCCCCCTCCGCCCATGGCATCCGCAGACATCCTGCAGCCTGGCCTGGCCTCCCTGCCTGCGCCTCCTGGGCTGCTCCCTCTGCCCCCTGTGAGACCACCAGGCCCCAGCCCTCCGAGCTGCTGGCCAGCAGCCCTGCCTGGCAGCCCCCCCGGGGCACGGCCTCCCGGGGGGCCAGGAGCTGCCCGCCCCAGCGCCTTCCCTGCTGCTGGCATCCTGACTTCTCCTCCAGGTCAGTCTTCCTCCATGACTTCCTCCTGCATTGTCGCCTCTCCCTTCCCGCACCTACCTCGGCCCGGGAACTAGGTGCCCGGGTTGGAGGATGTCGGGGGCGTGACTTGTCTGCAGAGGGGGGTGTGGTGTCCAGTTAAAGTGACTCTTCCGTCCTCAGACCCCACAGTTCCAGCTCCCTGACTGTGCCTCCAGACCTCTGTCTTTTCTACTCTGCAGGTTCCCAAGAATTCCAGCGAGATGCTGCAGCCCCGAGTGGGGACCTCCAGAGGGCAGAGGTAAATGCCCCTCCCACCCCCATCCCTTCACCAGCCACCGTCCAGGTCCCTTGGAGGATTCAGCCCCCTCCTCCCCGTCCTCTCTTCCCACTCACTCTTCTCGGCGCTCTCCTCTTTGCCTCTTACATACACAGTCTGCCCATTTCCCACTCCCAACTCCCTGTTCTGTCTCCCAGTTGGCTCCAGTTTCTGCCGGTTCTCAAAACAGGGCCCGCGGCGTCTCATGTGCCTTTCTCTCTGTAGCTGCCAGCGACATTTATGCCCCCGGCACCAATCACTGCTCCAGTTCGGAGCCTCCCCGCTCAGCCCCCAGGGGTCCTCCCCTCGCAGCCTCCTGTCTCTGGGGTGAGTCACGCTCCCCCTGGAGCCCCAGCAGAGCTCAGTCTGCGGGTGACAGGGACAGAGTGTTCCCCGCCCCTGGAGCCCCTTTCAGCCCTCTCTGGGTGTAGGAAAGCGGGGGGCACAGTGGATGGGCCTCATTCCTCAAGGCGAGGCCGTCTGGAGGAGACCGGGCCTGGTGTCCCCACTTGCACGAAGGGGTGGGTGGCGCCTCCTCCCTCCGCTGGGCTCGAAGGGGTCAGTGAGAGCCTGAGTCCCCGGGCCAGTCCTCCGGGGAGCCGGGAGGGGGACAGCTCGCCTGTCCGACGTCCTCCCGGCTCCCGCAGCGGCACCGGCAGCAGCTGCGGCCTGAGAGGACGGGCAGGAGGGAGCTGCCGCCAGAGCACCGGTCCCTGAGGGCCAGCTTCGAGGCGCTCCTCCGACGCTGCTCCCTGTCTGCGGACTCGGTACGTCTGCACCTCCCCCCAGGCCCTCCTCACCGCCCCTGCTGATGCTGGCCCCTCAGCTCTGAGCAGTCAGCTCCCGCGGGACTGTTCTGCCCTGGGGCACGGTGACTGAATCGGGTACTTGTTTGGTGTCGCTGTGGAGTATGGGAAGCACGCGAGGTCTGGCGTGAGGTCCGGCTCCTGGGGCCTCGCAGGGAGGACGGCAAGGGGGCCGAGGCCCGGAGGAGGCAGAGTGACCTCCGCGGGCTGCGTTTCCCGCTCTGTGACAGCGCCCTCGAGCTCTGATACAGCGCTGCGACTCTCAGTAGCTCTGGGTAGTGCCGTTAGACTGAGGGGCTGGGGTCGCCGTTCATGTCCCTCCCTGCAGAAGACGAAGAGGAGGCTGGAGGAGGCGGCCCAGCGCCTGGAATGTCTGTACGACAAGGTCTGCGAGGCGGCGGTGAGTTGGCCTCGCCTTGCTCCTCCTGCCTCTGCCCTCCCACCGGTCCCGGGCGTTTCTCTCCGTAGTTCTCCCTCCCCGAGGCGAGTTCCCCACAGATGGCCTGCATCTTACCTCGTCTGAGCCCTCCCAGCCCTCCCATGCTGCCAGGGCAGGTGCTGGCCCGGGCCGGGCCTACTGAACTAAGAGGCGGTCCCTCCACAGCTCTCGCCTCACGTCCTGGCCGGGCTCCACGAGGTCGCCCGCTGTGCAGATGCAGGAAGCTTCGAGCGGGCCCTGGCGGCGCATGCCCAGCTGGCGGGCTGCAGCAGCTTCAGCGAGGTGTCCAGCTTCATGCCTGCCCTGAAGGCGGTCCTCACCATGGCGCAGAAGCTGGGCGCGTGAGCCGGGCCGCCTCTCCTGCTGCTACTGTCCTGCAGAAAGGGGGGGGGGGTTCCGACAGCTTCTGTTGGTTTTTCCCAGCCATCTTGCCTGGCTCCCAGATCTGTGACGCCATAGGATTGGGTGCCTGCGTTTTCCTCTGTATGCCTGGCTGTCTAGGATCTACCGAGACCCTGGCAGCCGCAGCGGCAGGGCGCGGAGCCAGCCCCTCCCTTTCCTCAGTGCGGTCTCCGCCAGGCCTTGGCCAGGCCCTCTTCTCCCCCAGGGACAGTCTGCTGAAGTGGCTTCTGACAGGGTGAAGACGGCTGTTACTTCCAAGCCTGCCTCTGCTGGGATCCGGCTCCTGGGTGTCTGGTGTGCCTTCAGCACTGTGATGCTGACCTGCCTCCTCCCTCGGGCCTCTGACTTCATTTCCCAGCTCCAGATTCTCCTGTAGCCCCAGGGGCCAGAGTTGGCTGTCGCTCACCTTTGAACAGGTCTTGGGCCTGAGGGGTGGATGCTGGTCAGAGCCAAGAAAGGAAACTTGGGTGCTTCTGAAGTGGAACTGCTCATGCGCCAGCAGGGTTAGGGTGGCTGGGGTGGGTGGTGGTAGCTGGGGAAGAACTGCCTCTTGCTGGGAGCCGACTGAGGCCGTAAAGGAGGAGCTGAGGGACTGCAGCCTCCAGGGAACGGCCTCACCCGAGTTTCAGCTTGGCTTCCGGCCTAGACTATTCGCTCAGTGAGTATACGCCCAATTCCGGCGTGGGGTTCACGGTAACGAAAGACTGCCAGTGCTGCTTCTGAGGGTCAGGCCCCGTGTCTCCCAGGGCCACCTGCTCTGGCTGCATTTTCACGGCTGAACTCTGTGTTTGATGCACTGATGTGCTTAATAGTGCAATAAAGCTACTGGATTTGGTTTCCTCGGTCGTCTTCCCATCATTTGTGTCTTCTGGGCCCATTTGGCTGCTCCACCCCTTTTTGGTCCCCTGCCTTTCTGCTTCCTGTGCCCTCTTTAGTCAGGGGAGAGGCTGTGGAGAGACACATTAGAAGAGTTGAATGACGGAAGCTGTCCGGTCCTGCTGACCCACGGATCAGGCTACAAGACTCCATGCAGCATGTGTGGCTACTCTGGTGTGTACGTGTGTATATGTGTGTGTGTGTGTGTGTGTGAGAGAGAGAGAGAGAGAGAGAGAGAGAGAGAGAGAGAGAAAAGAGAGAGAGAGAGCGTGAGCGAGCGTGCGCTGGCCTATCTGCCTGCATCCGTGCCTGCCGTTCAGCTCCAGGGTTTTCCCCAACCACTTCAGGGCTGCACAAAGGGCCTGGGTGTGAAGCCAGGGGGTACCAGGCCTAATCCTGTTGTAGATCCCATGGTGTCTGCAGGCTGGATGTGTGTGTTTGGGAGGGACGGATTGTTAGGCAGTATTTGTTTGTAAAGCCACTTGCTCTGCAGATAATACTTGCACTAACTTCTATTGACGGAGCAGTGTGAGCCCAGGCGAAGTCCTTTCCCAAAGTGTCTTTGAAGCCAAGAGCCCATTGAAGGGAAGAAAGGCAGGGAGAGGGGATTAGTTTGTTCAGCAGCTGTGAATTTCAGTGGGAGGTTGATGAACTCCGAAGTCTTTGTTTAAATTAAAGGGGGGTAGAAAAAAGCCGCTGCTGGAGCGAGAGCCCCGCTTGGGGCCCTGAACTAACACAAGGAGAAGTCTGAGCTGCGGGGAGCTGTGTGCCGACTGCGGAGACTTTTCCCAAACACTTTCCGAAAAGGTGTTGTGAGAAGAGAAGGGGGCGGAGTGGCGGATTAGCATGTGAAACCAAGTTTTCATGGACTCCGTGGGGGTAGAAGGCTGTTTTAATGGCATTTTGTTCGCCCATTTTCTCTCCTTGAGCCCTTTAGAGATATTGTTTTGCTAAGACAGGCTTTCTTCCCTTCTTTCCAGGCTGAGGATTGCCTCTATGGGAGCCAACATAAATATTTCTCCTCCAGGAATGCGGGTTAATTAAAAGGAAATGAATGAGTGGAAGCATCCAATCCAGACCCACAATAGGCGAGTGCCCTGGCCTGCCCTTCCCTCCCACAACCACAGCACCACCAGCGCCCGCCGACGACCCTGGCTCTGTCTTTGCCCTAACCTGCTGCTCAGGCCAGTGGAGGCTGGGATTCTTTTCAAGCAGAGAAAGCCCTGCCTGTGTGTAGGCTCGCAGGCCAGGGACAGGAAGGAGGCTGTTTCGCCTTGTCACTTCTCAGGACCTCCTCCTGCGTCTGCCCTCTGCCTGAGACAGATGGGCTCCTCTAGAGAGCAGGGAAGAGCCTGGCTTCCAGGACTCGCCCCGCGGTCACGTACCCTACCGTAGGGATAACAAGCCCGGCATCTTTGTGTCAATCTGTAAAACAACGAGGTTGATGAGCCGGCCTCAAAGCTACCTTCCAGGGACAGTTCTGGAGTTGTCCATATTTGTAAAGGGAAACACAGGAGACTGACAGGACCCTGAACTCCAGGAAAGCGGGGATGAAGCGGTGTTGCTCACCACGGGGCCTTAACTCTGGTGTTTGCTGAGTGGACAAATGAATGAGTAGACAATGCAAGAGGGGAGCAAAAAAGCAATGCAGACCCAAGGTGGCTCAGTGATGTTTTCTCTGTGGGCCGCAGATGGATCTGGGTCAGACGTGTCTGTTCAGGGGTACAAGACGGTCCCCTCTGGAAGCACTCTCTGGCTTCGGTGGCATGACCCGGAGCTCTCCGGCGGGGGCCACAGTAGATTTCCCCCTCAGGCCGAGACACCTCCCAAGCATGTGCGTGACCACATTGTCCTCTGACGCTCTCCAGGAGCCTTGCCGGAGCTGCTTCGAGTACCTGCCAAGTGGGACAGCTGGGCGGGGAGATGAGGACGGTGAACTAGGCGGTTTCAGAGGCGAGCTGGCGGTGAGGCTCCAGGAGACCCAGGTCTTTCTGCTCAGGAAGGGGAAGCTCTCAGTACAAGTCAGTAGAACCACAAGTGTAGGAGCTAGGCCAGGGCTTTGGGATCTGACCTGGCCGTGGTCTCAATTCAAAATAGGGAGACCTCCTCCTACAGGCCAGCCTTTGGAGCCTCTGCTTCCGCCACCTGCTTGCAGCCACACCTGCTTCCCCTGCTCTGGGAGATGAAGAGGAGGTTGTCTAGCATATGGCCTGCTCTGCTCCGGAAGAGCTGCCCAGTGCTAGACCCGGGACTGGTCTGGGGTATGCCCTAGCGCCAGGGAGCTGGTGGGAGGGCTCAGTACTGCTTCTCTCTGGGAATAGAACCAGAAGATTCAAGCACTACAAGCAACAAGCTCTTGGTATTAGTGGATGATTTACTGAAATCCTTGGCACAGTACCCTCAGTCAAGTCAGGACAACCTTGTAGGCCACCAGGGAAGCAGGTTATAGGGAGGATGGTTTCCTGCCAAGCCAGAGGGAGGAGAGAGCCCAGAGATTCTGTCCTCCAGCCCGTCCTGCCCACAACGTCCCCAAGAACAAGTTCAGTCCCTGGGAAAGAAGGGCACACATCACAGTGATTGCAATAAATTAAAGTTCAAGGTGCTAAACTTCCTATTAACAGTTTCATTGTGGGACGTTAACTTGGCACAGGAAGAGGCCCAGTGTCCGGAGTCCTGCCTGTTTGGGAAATCGGGGTAGCCACAAGGAAGCGTCCTAGCGCTGCCTCCCTAGGACCTGGCTTTAGAGGTGCAGAGCGAGGTCTGGCTGGGAAATCGGCTTTATTTACCTCAGCCTTGGCCGGGGGAAGAAGAGGCAAAGTCAGCTGCTCTGGGAGGAAGTCACAAGCAAGGAGAAGGAACCAGAAAGGGCAGGGAATGACTAGCGGTCTGCCCCTACCTAGTTCCCGGACCTCTGGGGGTGTCTGGAGTCCCCTGGGGGCCCGGCCAGGGAAGTCAGTCCTTCACAGTGGCGCCAAGGCGGGTGAGGAGCAAGGCAGGGCGGGGCCTGCCCCTTCTCCCACCCTCACTCTCGGCCTCCAGAAGCCAGGCCTAGAGGCTCTCTCTGCCCAAGGCCACCTTACCCTGCTTCTCTATGGGGAGAGAGGGGAGGGAAAGCATCAGATCCGCGGGTGTCTAAGTCGGCAGTCACCAGAGAACCAAAGCGTGGGGTGGGCTCCGCACGAGGCAGAGGCAGCTGTGGGGGGCCCTAGTGGGAGACAGCGGCCGAAGAGGAAAGCCATAGCTTTACCGGGGCCCCGCGTGAGAGGGTTGCTCCGCCTCCTAAGGCTAGGCCAGGCGGCCGGGCAGCCAGGAACCGGGAGGAAGAGGGCCTGTTCTCATCCCCGTCCCAGGAACAGCAATAGCTCAGAACCTAGGACAAGGAGAACTCAGGCCCGAGTGCGGCTGTGAGGTCAACGCAGACAGCTCTGGGAGAGCCCAGAGGAACCGGGGAAACTGGTTGCAACCGGCAAGCTCCCAGGAGACGGCAGAGTCTCTCCCTCTCCGGGTTGCTATGCTTGGGCGTGCGGGGTCCCCGTCTCCTGGGTTCCTCTATTACTGGGGTCTCTAAACGATGCCAGGGACAGACGGTGCGGCGGCGGGAGGGGAGCCGCCTAGGGCTTCCTCCCGGCCTTGTGGGCAGCGCCCCCCCGCGGCCGCTCCGCGCGGCTGCAGAAGTACTTGGTGATGCGCCGGCGGCACTGCTCGCAGCGGACGGCGCAGCACCAGTGGAACTTGCAGTTGCAGCTGGACACGGTCTCGGCGCGGCGCTCCTCCACCGCCAGCCCGCAGTCCCCGCACAGCCGGCGGCAGCTGCGGCGCTCCCAGCGGCCCAGGGCCCGCCCCCGCCGCAGGCACTCTCGGCCCTCGGTGCCCAGCAGCCCTAGCGTTTTGTTCTCCAGGCAGTAGTCCGGGGAGTCTTCCAGGTGCACGAGCTCCCGGGTGGAGATGGAGCGGAAGGTGTCGGCGATGGCGCCGCGGCCGGCCGCGCTGTTGCCGGCGCCCTGCAGCAGGTCCACCTTGAGCGCCGCGTGGTACTTCTCTTTGAGGTGCGCGCCCACCTCGCGGAACTCGGGCAGCTGCAGCCAGCAGGTCTGCGTGGTGCAGCTGCCGGACACGCCGTGGCACTTGCACGTGCGTTTCATGGTGCCCTTCACCGCCTGCGGAGAGAGCCGGCAGTGAGCGGCCGGGAAGCGGCCCCGGGGCTGCGAGGCGTCAGAGCGCGCTCCGGGCCGGCCCGTGCGTGCGATCTGCGCAGCGACTGCAGAGCGGCCCCCGGCGGGACAAGCGGGCCGGCCCCGGGGCCGCGGACCCACCTTGCGGCCGGCCTCGTTGTTGTGCAGGTTCATGGCCGCCCGGGCGTCCTGTCCTGTCTCCAGGGCATCGACGAACTGCTTGGAAATGGCCTCTCCGAAGCCCACGTTGTCACTGCAGCCTCCCCAAAGCCAGCCTTGGCCCCCTGGAAAAGTGCAGGCACAAAGGCCGTTCAGCAGCGGGCGCCGCGTCTCCTGGGCTGCTATTTCTAATTGGGCTTGGGGGGATCAGAGGTGGGCAAGGATGAATGTTGGGTGAGTGCCCTGTACCCGGATTAGTCTCAGTCTAGATGTATTTTTGCCACCTTTGCGTGCCCGCTTCCGGCCTCAGCCAATCCTCTGCTCAGGACTCCGTGACGTCAGTAGTTGCCAAGTAGATTCTCTGTAAAGGGCCCGCGCTTTCCTCCCCTCCCTATAATGTCCCCATCCAAGGGGGCACAGGGGGCACGTGCCCGACTGGTAATGGAATGCGAAAGGGACAAACCGGGGCGGGAAAGGGTGAGGGCAGCTCCAGCACTGCGGCGAAGGAGGGCATAACGGTTGAGACCCTGGTTAGGGCACCAGTGGCCAGTATCAGGAGGGTCTGGGTTTGGGTCCAGGCTCTGCTCTGGGTTGCAGCTTCCTGCGGGTGCAGGCCCTGGGAGGCTGCAAAGACGGCTCAAGTGCTTGGGTTCCTGCCACCCCCATGGGGGACCTGGATTGGGTTCTCAGTTCCTGGCTCCCTTGTGGCATTTGGGGAGGGAACCAGTGGGCGGGAGTGTTCTGTACCCCCTTCCCCTGCCTTTTAAATAATTTTCTAATTTTTAATTTAATTTAATTTTTAAAAGAAGATTATGGAACCCCAAAGGCAGGGATTGAGAGGGAGACACAGCGGCTTCGAGGTGGCAGTGGAGGTGAGTGAGCGCAGGTGCCGAGAGAGGCGTGTGGACGGCCGGCAGCCTGTGTGTGGGAGGAGGGGCACGGGCTTGGGTCTACAGGGAGCGGCGCTCCGCCGCCGTTAGGTGTGTGTGTAAATGGCCGGGCTGCGCTTGGCCGGTCTGTCGCTGAGGGCTTGGGCTCGGCCTGATCAGCCGTCTCCAGCACGGTTTTCCTCACAGTCACATAGTCCCCCTACCCCACTCGTCTTCCCCGCGGCGACCTCAGCCGGCCGCGCGGCCATCCCCGCGCACTGCTCACCCAGCTGCCCGTTTCGGGAGTCGTCACAGCCGCAGTTGTCAAAATCGCCCAGGCTGCAGTTCCTGGTCAGGGTGTACATGACGCCGGCGGAGCTGATGGCGTGCACGAACGCCGTCTCGCGGTTCGCTGACGGGAAGCCAAGTCCAGAGTGAGCGAGCGGCGGACACGGCGGCCGCCTCCCTGCCTCTGACGCCAGCGCCACCACCGCCCGCGCGCCCGCGGCCCGGCTCCCCACTCCTGTCTTTTCAAGGCCGTCGTTCTGTGACGTCTGTGATTTAGACGGACTTCGGGGGAGCAGCGGGGAAGGAGATGGGTCTGGGGGCAGACTGCCGGAAACCCCATCCCCACTCCCTGCTGCAAACGTCGGGGCCGTCGGGGCGGGCGGGGGCCGCGCGCAGTTCCTGGTGAGAGCGCGGGAATGTGGTCTCCAAGTCAGCTGCGCCGCGCCCTGCCCCTTGGCTAGGCTCGCTGAGGCTCGGGGCTGAGAGGCTGAGGGATTCTGGCCCCGACCTACCTTTGGAGGTTGCTTAGATTGTGAGGAAACCTGTAGCCAGCTCGAGGGCCAGCAAGGCAGAGAACTGGGGTGAGTGGGTTTGTGGCGCGGTGAGGATGTCGGGGAAGGAAGGAAAAATCCCTAAGTAAGAAAGAGGTGCAGAGAGGGGAAAGAAGGGCCAGAGAGGGAGGGTGTGGTGGAGGCAGGGCCTGCCTGGGGCTCTAACCTGGGACCAGGGGCCTGGGGAGCCGGCCGAGGCTTCCTTACCACTGCGCAGCCCGCCATGGCTGGACAGCTGCAGGGCGCGCTCCGGGCAGTTCCAGCGGTCCCAGGCAAACTGGTACTTGCATTCCTCAATGCCGCTCTGGGCCCCAGCCGCCACGCTGCTGGAGTAGATCAGGTATGCCTGCGGGGATGCAGGCCGCCATTCAGGCCACGTGGGCAGGGGCTCCTGCCCACTCCCTCCACCCAAGTGCTTTAAATGTGCCAGCTCATTTGGCATCACGGCCTTGTGAGGTAAGTACCAGGTTAGAGAAACAATTTACCCAAAGCCCCGCAGCTGGGAAATGGCAGCCTGGGGTCAAAGTGGGTTTTACCCTCGGCCCCTCTAACCTTGATTCATTGTACTACACGGCTGCGCCAGATCACACACCCAGGACACTGCAGCCGTTATCCAAGCACACTCTTGGAAAATACTGTCTCAGAGCTGGCAATGCCCTTCCACGGAGAAACCAGGCAGTGCGACCTCAGCACTTTAGAGACGGGTAGCCACCTCCCTCCCCTGCCCTGGGAAGGATGGGGCCTTGCAGCTGTGAAAGACTGTTTCTGCTCTGGGAATTCTGGCCAATCAGCATGAGAGCTCCTGAGTTCTCATCTCAGCTCTGACATTAGTTTGCTGTGTGATTCTGGGCATGTCTCTAACTGTCTCTGGGCCCTAGGTTAGCCATCTGTAACGTATACTACAGCATCATAAAAGATGTGGCTCTAATTAAAAGAAATCCACATGGAGGAGGGTGCTTCAAAAATTCATGGAAAATGGAATTAAAAGATAAGTTCATTCTGATGAAAAACTTTTTGAAGTCCGTGCATGATTTGTTCGTAGTATCCATTTTCCACAAACTTTGTATACTTGATCTTCAGTCAACAAGCTAAGGTTAGTGAATTGTGTGTTAATCAAAGGAACTGCTTCTTACCTTTGGACCAGTCATCAGGAAATTGTTCACGGACCTAGGAAAAAGGAAAGTCACCAAGGATTATGGAGAGACATGGACCAGTTCCTACCTCAGCAAACAGAATTGACAGGAAGAAAGGGAAATGGGTTTTGCCAAGGAGGCATTATGCATCGAGAGCCTAGTAGGGATAATTTCTTTAGTGAAAAGGAATGTGAATACAATTGGTATGGTAGCTTTGGAGTTTAAAGTCAGTTACAGTTTCCAGTGCCATGAAAACCAGAAGCAATGTTTGATGACTGTTTTGCCAAGGAGGCTTTACCCACTATGCCACAGCGCCGGCCCCCAGGGAATGCACTATTGGTGTGGCCAACTCGGGAAATTACCCTGAGTGCGGGAAGCCAGCCTCAGAAGGAGGCGCTCCGCATGGGCCTATGTATGCAGTGTTAGAGCTGGGAATGGACTGGGATCTCAGAGGTTTGGGAGGGGAGTGGGTGTGGCTATAATGAGCCTTGGGGTGTCCATCGACCTTGACTGGTGGTGGTTGCACAAGGCTGCACCTAGGGCAAAATTACATTCAGCTATATACACCCGAGCACATGTGTGTACAGGTGTATGTCAAAATGACCCCGCCCCTCAAGTAAATTAAATTTTTAATTGGCAAAGTCTGAGTAGGCTATGAACATTATACTGTAGTTGTAAGATGTTAACAGTGGGGGAGGTTGAGGAAAAGGCACTTGAAACTTCCTTGTACATTTCTTTGCCATTTTTTCAAATCCATAATTATAGAAAATCAAATGTTGAATACACACATATGTGCATATGAGCATATATGATCTGCAGTGTTGGAAATTTGGGGAATGAATTCAGAGTAGGCATTTGAAAATTATAAAAATATATTACCCATCATCTTCTTTTTCCCACTACGAGATAAAAGATAATCTGGGAGTCACCTGTATCGTTCCAAGAACGTTGCTACACTCCTGCAGTTCTGAAGGCCAGAGGGCACTGAGCACCACCAGGAAGGTCTTGGAAATGAAATGGACTAAGAAAGTTCAGTCTCTTGAGGGTCCAAAAGGGCTTGACTGGCTCTCTTCACATAAAACGTACCTAAGATGTGCATAGTTTCTCCCCTCCCCACCTGTTTGAAAGGCAGAGCGCACACACACACAGAGATTCCATCCTCTGATTCATTCCCCAAATGCCCCCAACAGCCAGGGCTAGGGCAGGCCAAAGTTAGGAGCCTAGAACCCCATCTGGGTCTCCCGTGTGGGTGGCACGGGCTCAAGTACTTGGGCCATCATCTGCTGCCTTCCCAGGTGCATTGACAGAGAGCTGGATGGGAAGCCAGGTAGCTGGACTTTAATGTGGGTGCAGGTGTCCCCAGCAGGGGCTTAACCCACTGTGCCATGAGGCCTGCTTCTCAAAAGACCTTCTGGATTTGGGGCATTTTTGAATTTCAGATTTTCAGGTTAGAGATGCTCACCCTGTTGTTACCAAACTGGGAGGCCACAGATAAGAAGACAAAAAAGATTCTGAAAGAGCTATAATAGAATTTTAGAAAATCGCAGAGGACTACTACATCTAACAGAACTAACCGTCTAAAGTCAGGCAGACAAAATTAAGTCAGCTGGAAAGAAGCACTGCTGTGTGGAGAACAGGGGTACCGCAAAGCACAGAAATAAATTCAGAAGAATTGAAATGACTTCACAGTGGCCGAAGACATTATGGGTTTGGAGGCAAATTTCTGAACCCTAAAGGTTGGTGTCGGAGGAGTTGGCAAGGCCCTTTGACTCCCTTTGACCCAAGGAAACGAGCCTGAGCCTGCGCTGACTCAGCAGGGCAGTCTCTAGGTTAGGAATGATGTTCAAAGATTTTGGATGGTACCAAGCCAGAGAAAAACTGGTTACCGTTTCATAAGACAAACATCCAGAAAGGAAGCAAAGTAACAACAACAAGAGAAAAGGAGTGACAAAGGAGAAAACTGCCGTAAGCCAGGTGAAGATTCCTCCTATGAGAGGCTTCTAGACTGGAACTTTGGGGAGTAATGGGCAGAGGTTCTAGAGGACTCTGTATTCCTAGAAGACCCTATGGTATGTAAAGATTTGTATGTATGATATTCGGACCTACCCCAAATTAATGAATCAGGTATAACTGAGCACCTGTTGTGAGACAGAATGTAATCCTCATTTGGACAAAGTTCTCGTAGAGACCCTTGAGCTATCTGCAGACATATTTGAGTCATATCCAAAATCTCCAGTATTAAGATCGTGTCCTGTGGTGAGCACCCAATGAGGCTTTTGCTCTTGATTAATGAGACAATGGTGTGATGTCACTTGAGGGAGAGGTAAAACAGAGATTGCCAAAAGCATGGTTAACGTGTCCTGTGAAAGAGGCAGAGGACCCAAAAGGAATTTAAATATGTGCATGGGTGCACCTAGGGACAGTCATATTATTGGAAGAGCTGTGCTAACAAACATGGCCGATGGAAAGTTCAACAGATAGAGACTCCCTCCAGATAGAGCATAGTACACCCAGTATGTTCCCAGGGGGACACAGCTTCCCATTCCCCACAAGTAGCTTCAGCACTTGCTGAGATGCCACCCAGACTGGCTGCCATTCAATGGGTTTATACCTTTCTGCACCCTCCCAACTATTCCTAGATCCCTTTTCTTGAACACCAGACTTCTGTAGTCAGCTGTATTTCTTTTAAAAAATTTTATTTGATTTATTTGAAAGGCATACACAGAGGGCAAGAGGGATATATATATATATATATATATATATATATATATAGAGAGAGAGAGAGAGAGAGAGAGAGAGAGATTTCTCATCTGCTGGCTTATTTCCCAAATGCCAGAAATGGTTAGGGCTGGGCTAGGCTGAAGCCAGAAGCCAAAAATGTTCAACCTGATATCCCATGTGACAGAGGCCCAATTACTTGAGCCATTAGCTGTAGCCTCCCAGGGCCTGCATAAGTAGGAATCAAGAGCAGAGCCAGTTCCTGCAGCGCCGGCACACCGGGTTCTAGCCCTGGTTGGGTTGCCGGATTCTGTCCCGGTTGCTCCTCTTCCAGTCCCGCACTCTGCTGTGGCTCAGGAGTGCAGTGGAGGATGGCCCAAGTGCTTGGGCCCTGCACCTGCATGGGAGACCAGGAGAAGCACCTGGCTCCTGGCTTTGGATCATTGCAGTGCGCCGGCCATAGCGGCCATTTAGGGGGTGAACCAACGGAAAAGGAAGACCTTTCTCTCTTTCTCTTTCTCTCTCACTGTCCACTCTGCCTGTCAAAAAAAAAAAAAAAAAAAAAAAAAAAAAAAAAAAAGCGCAGAACCAGAACTTGAACCCAAGCACTCTGATATGGGCTGTGTGCATCCCACACAAATGCCTGCCTCCCTAAGCTACATTCTTGTATTTCCCCTTTGTTCTTTTTTTTTTTTTTTTTTTTTTGACAGGCAGAGTAGACAGTGAGAGAGAGAGACAGTGAGAAAGGTCTTCCTTTTGCCATTGGTTCACTCTCCAATGGCCGCTGTGGCCGGCGCACCACACTGATCCGAAGGCAGGAGCCAGGTGCTTCTCCTGGTCTCCCATGGGGTGCAAGGCCCAAGCACTTGGGCCATCCTCCACTGTACTCCCTGGCCACAGCAGAGAGCTGGCCTGGAAGAGGGGCAACCGGGACAGAATCTGGCACCCCAACCGGGACTAGAACCTGGTGTGCCGGCACCGCAAGGCGGAGGATTAGCCTAGTGAGCCGTGGCGCTGGCCCCCCTTTGTTCTTAACAGGCATCTCAAACATTTGTCTGAACTGAAGCTCCTGCTCCTTGCTGTCACTACTCTAACATGTTCTTTCTCCATTTAAGGTCTCATTGCTTAGACAAAATTCTCAGAAGGTCATCTTTGATTCCTTTCTTTCAGATGGCCTCAAGTCCTCCCAGCTCTACCTCACCACATATCCAGAATCTAGC
Organism: Oryctolagus cuniculus; assembly: GCF_051225735.1. Taxonomy (NCBI): domain Eukaryota; kingdom Metazoa; phylum Chordata; class Mammalia; order Lagomorpha; family Leporidae; genus Oryctolagus; species Oryctolagus cuniculus. Next base: position 29,249,783 of record NC_142881.1, read on the forward strand.
CAGTTCTCCATGCGTTACTGTTACCCCCGGGGTTTAAGCTGTCATCATGTCCGGATTACTGTAAAAGCCTTCTGAATTGATCTCCTTACTTTCGCCCTTATTCTTCCCCATTCTGTTCTCAAAACGATTGGTTGCTGTAAAGATTAGCTCCAAAAATACAAAGAAAATCTTGTCATTGTTTGCTTCAAATTCTGTAATAGGTTCCTATCCCCTGCAGTGTAGAAGTCAAAAGCTTATCAAGGTTTGTGAAATCCCACACGAGCTGGCCTCTACTTATCCTTCTGACCCAGTCTCCCGCTACTTGCCCCTCGCTACTCTGCTGCAGCCATTGGGTCTCCTCGTTGTTCCTCAAACACACCAGGACTCTGCGCTCCCCGGGTCTTTGCACTTGCCATGTTCTCTTCCTGGGAGACTCTTCACTAAGGTATCCATATGGCTTGTTCTGTCATCGACATCAGCCTTTTAATCAAAGGTGCCATTCTCCTTGCGGCTTTCCTTCATTATTCTGTTTAAAATTTCAGCCTCCTCCACTACCCATTTGTTTTTCCTAGGCACGGTTTATCACTTTACTCTGCATGTGTTAGGTATTTATTTGCTTACTGTTTGCTTCCCCCCACTGCACAATAAGCTCCGATAAAGCAGATTTTGGGGGGATCTGTTTTGTTCACCAAGTATTACCAGTGCCTGGAAACAGCACACATTTAATAAATACTTGTCGAGTGGGAGAATGAAGGAGCCCACCTTTAGGGTGGGAGTAGGAAGACATATCACCCGAGGACTTGGAAGGAGAACAGAACTATCCAGAGAGACAGGGCGACGGGAGCCTCTCTTGTTCATGCCCACGGCTTTAGCTGTCATGAAGACACATGCCTCCTGAGTCCTTCCCTTCAGCCCTGACTTCTATTTTGAAAACCAGAGCTGTATTTCCAAATGAATGCTAGGTTTCTCCATCGGGAATGTTTGAATTGTCAAGACAGCATATCTAAAAGCCAGCTCATCTTCCCTGCCAAACCGGCCACTTCTCCGGACTTCACTACTCTTTGTTAAAGAATCGTTTTATTCCCAAGTCTACTCTCAGCATCCAGTTACCAGTTCCCTCTCCCTATTCTCATCATCACAGCCCAATGCTTCAAAGGTACCATTAAGAAAGTAAAGGCAACTCACAGAATGGGAGGAAAATATTTGAAAAGCATTTATATGATAAGTAATATCCAGAGAACTCTTTAAATTCAACAACTGATCAACCAACCAATTTAAACATGGGCAAAGGACTTGAACAGACATTATCCAAAGAAGATGTACAGCTGGTCAATAAGCTGGAGGATGCTCACATTATCAGTCATCAAGGAGATACAAATAAAAACCACAGCAACAATCACATCCACTAAGGCGGCCAAATTTTTAATTTTTAAGATTTATTTATTTACTTGAAAGTCAGTTACACACAGAGAGAAGGAGAGACAGAGAGAGAGAGAGAGAAAGAGAGAGAAAGAGAGGTCTTCCATCCGCTGGTTCACTCCCCAATTGGCCGCAATGGCCGGAGCTGTGCCAATCCGAAGCCAGGAGCCAAGAGCTTCTTCTGGATCTCCCATCTGAGTGCAGGCACCCAAGGACTTGAGCCATCTTTTAATGCTTTCCCAGGCCATACCTGGGATCAGAAGTGGAGCAGCTGGGACTCGAACCGGTGCACATATGGGATGCTGGCACTGCAGGCAGCGGCTTTACCTGCTATGCCACAGTGCTGGCCCCCGTGGCTAAACTTAAAAAGAGAGATGACATCAAGTGTTGGTGAGGATATGGAGGAATTAGAACCCTCAAACGTAGCTGGAGGGATTCTAAAATGCACCAGACACTTTGGAAAATAGTCTGGCATCAAAAGGTTAACCTCAGGCTCAAAAGGTTAAATATGGAGCTCCCATGTGACCCAGCAATTCCACTCCTATTCAAAAGAATTGCAAGCATATATCCAAGAAAAGCCTGTACTTGCAGCAGCATTGTTCATAGCAGCATTGTTCATATTAGCCACAAAGCCGATGTCCATTGACTGATGTGAACAATTAAACTGTAGTATATCCATAGTGGAATATTATTTGGCCACAGAAAGACATGAAGGTGGGGCTGGCATTGTGGCATAGCAGGTAAAGCTGCCCATGTGGGCCCTGGTTCAAGTCTCAGACGCTCCATTTCTTCACTTTTTTTAAAAAATTTTTATTTATTTTATTTGAGAGGTAGAGTTACAGACAGTGAGAGGGAGATACAGAAAGATCTTCCTTCCATTGGTTCACTCCCCAAATGGCTGCAACAGCCGGAGCTGTGCCAATCCAAACCCAGGAGCCAGGAGCCTCTTCCTGGTCTCCCACGTGGGTGCAGGGTCCCCAGGACCTGGGCCGTTTTCCATTGTTTTCCCAGGCCATAGCAGAGAGCGGGACTGGAAGTGGAGCAGCTGGGACTAGAACTGGTGCCCATATTGGATGCCAGCGCCACAGGTGGAGGATTAACCTACTGCGCCATGGCACTGGCCCCTAGTCCACTTCTGATCCAGCTCCCTACGAATATGCCTGGGAAAGCAACAGACCTTGCCACCTATGTAGCAGACCCAGAGGAAGCTCCTGGCTTTGGCCTGGCCCAGACCTGGCTGTTGTGGCCATTTGTGGAGTGAACCAGTGAATGGAAGACTCTCTCCTTCTCTCTCTCTGTAACTCTACCTTTCAAATAAAGAACTAAGTCTTAAAAAGAAAAAAAAAAGACATGAAGGACTGATACATGCTATAACATGAATGAATCTTGAAAATCTCATTCTAGGTGAAGGAAGCCACACAAAAGGTCATTAGTTATCTATATGTAGTTCCCAGAATTGCAATTCCACAGAAACTGGAAGTAGAACAGCAGTTGCTGGGGCTGTGAGGAGGAGGCGTGGCACGTGGCTGATAATGGATAAGGGGTTTCTTCTTGGGGGGCTAAAATGTTCCAAAATTGATTGTGGTGAGTGTTGCACAAGTCAATAAATTTACAAGCCCACCCCCCCCTTTTTTTTTTAACACTTTAAAGATGAGTTTATGGGATGGGGATTATATCTCAATAAAGTGGTTATTTAAAATCTTATTCCTGAGTAAGTATTTAGTTCAGAAGTCACAGCCAGCACTTCTGGAAGCTTCCCAGCAACTTTTTCCTGTCTCATTTTAAGGAGGCTCTTCACTCCCTTATAGCTGACTGCGGGGAGAGGCCGTCTTCATTAGCTTGGGATACTCTTCAGCCCCTAACAAAGAAAGTCCTCCATAAAAAGGGATTAAACTGGGCCAGTGTCGTGGTTTAGAGGGTAAAGCCACTGCATGTGACACCCACATCCCGTTTGGGCACCGGCTCGAGTCCCAGCTGGTCCACTTTTGATACAACTGCTCTCTGCTATGGCCTGGGAAAGCAGTGGAGGATGGCCCAAGTGCTTGGGCCCCTGCACCCATGTGGAGACCTGGAAGAAGATCCTGGCTTCCGGCTTCGACCTGGCTAGTGAACCAGTGGGTAGAAGATTCCTTCTCTCTCTATCTCCCCTGTCTCCCTCTCTCTGACTTTCAAAATAAATAAATAAATTTTTAAAGGGATTGAACCAAGGGATTTGGGAAAAGTGGAGGGGAGGATCATCACACGCACCAGAGAACTGGAGGAGGAAGGTTTGGGATGTGGGCAGGGAGTCTGTGGGGAGCCTGTGCTTCCGCTCCCTTTTCCATGCGGGGAGCAGATGACTGCTCCCAGCAAGATGGCAGACGGTGAACATGGAGCATGTGGACAACGTGCACACAGAGGGCAGTGTTAGAGTCCCACCTTGAGCAAAGTCAATGGAACACATGTGATGCTACACCATTAGGGTTGTTCTTCACAGTAGTCAGGTGTAAATGGTAAGCAATTTATATACACAATTCTAGTTGTGCTTTTACACTGCCAAGTAAAAATTTTATAGCTGTTTCTTGTCCTATTGCTAGCATATATATGTATTTGTTTGCATATAGTTATATATTGATACCATAGGCATTTTAATGTATAAAGCATAAGAATAACATTTACTGAGACTGACGCTGTAATGCAGTGGGTTAAAGCCCCAGCCTGAGGTGTCAGCATCCCATATGGGTGCCAGTTCTAGTGCCAGCTGCTCCTTTTCCAATCCAGCTCTCTGCTATGGCCTGGGAAAGCAAAAGATGGCCCAAGTTCTTGGGCCCCTGCACCCGCGTGGGAGACCCGGAAAAAGCGCCTGTCTCCTGACTTCTGATCAGCTCATCTCCAGCTGTTAAGGCCATTTGGGGAGTGAACCAGCAGATGGAAGACCTCTCTCTCTGTCTCTACCTCTCTAACTCTCTCCCATGTGGGTGCAGGGGTCAAGCACTTGAGCTATCTTCTGCTGCTTTTTCAGACACATTAGCAGAAAGCCAGATTGGAAGTGGAGCAGCCAGGTCTCGAACTGACACACGTATGTGATGCTGGCGTTGCAAGTGGTGGCTTAACCCTTTACACCACAGTGCTGGTCCCAATTTTAGTATATGTGCTGCTGAAGTGAGCACTGTTGACTTTTTAGAAGTATCTTCTATCCCCCTTTAGAGTTGTGCTTTTCCACTTGATTATTAAAACTGTCATTTGTGTACAAAGCTCTTCCGGGATCTAGTCACACAGTTCTTCCAGTTTTGGCCTGCAGCCTCCCCTCCCAGGACCCTTGCAGTCCCCTTTGTTGGACGGGCACTGAGGGGCTTGCTGACATTCACCGCAAGCCTCGTCACTGCCCCTTCTTGGCTCTTCCTTTAGAGGGAATGCGCTCTCTGAAGGATTCCGCAGATGCTCATTTCAGTAAACTTCCGGAGCCTGCAGTCTCACCAGTTCTCCTGACGTGCCCAGAACCCAAGCGGTGGGCGCACCATGGAGCCCCTTCCAAGGATGCAAAGACACAGGAGCCTGGGAGAACGGACAACGGTTGCTTGGTGCTCTTGAGCTGCCCTTCCTGGGCTTGGCCTTCAAGGTCTTGTGCTGAGTGCCCAGCTCACCCAGGGGCAATGCGCACCAGCCTTGGCACACTGCCATCACCGACTCACCCATCCTGGACCTCTGCCACCCCCATGGTGACTCTCTGGAGAAGCAGCATCAGGGCACGTGCTGATTCCCGGGAGGACTCTCTGAGGCCCTTTAGTACCCTGGGTGCCGTCAGCTTCTATTGACTAAAAACAAAACCGCGGGGCTCAGGGCCTGGGCAAGTGAGAGAATCCCTCAGCAAGGCTGAGCCTGAGACGCCAGCTCTGCCACCGTCCCCAGCTGCCTGAAGGGCGGCCTTTGGTGAGATCGCCTCCCCCAGGACTGCCTCTGGCCTTGCTGTCAGCCCTGTGGAGGACATGAGCGACTGCCAAGCTCCACGGAGTCCCATGAACTGTCAGGTGGCCATGGTGCCTGGCCCAGACCCGACTGTACAGTGCATGGGTGTGCTCTGGGAAGGTCCCTGGGCCCTGGCTCCAGAGATTCCGGGTTGGCAGTGGGTACAGGGGAGGATGACAAGAGACAGAGGAGGTGGCAGGAATCTGCATTACCACTTCCTGCGAGGGCTGTGTTGCAGGCGATCCTCAGACTCCAGAGGGAGAGGACAGAGGGGCCTCCAGCACCTGATTCCTGAGTTGGCATTTGAGGGTCTGGGAGACTGAAGTTCTTTCTTTCGTCTTCTGGAAAATGGCTGCTCTGCCTGCACCCATCTCAAGCCTGGGGGTGGTCTCTCCTTTTTGCTGGAAGGAGCACCTTTTGGTTCTGGCCGCTCTCAAAGCCCTTGCTGAGGTCTACCTGAAGGCTGGGCCTCTGCACTGGGCCAGGACATCGCTGATCTTCCCTTCCCTGCAGGTCTCCTCTGTAGCCCAGGGCATTTCCCCAGCAGCTGCCGCTGACTTGCTGCTTGCCATCTTCCCCATTCCACAGGGAGGTCTTCCTGGGTGGAATACGAACTGGATTCCTGGTTTTCATCCTTGTGCTCCAGCTCTTCTGCTCCCTCCCTCCACTCCCAGGAGCCTTGAAGGCCACAGCTCTTCTACATTTATGGACTTGGTCCTTAAGTGGATCTTTCACTCACTCTTTGGCCCATGCTTTGCCCTATAAGCTTCAAAGGCCACCTCATTAACCAAGTTAATTCACTAACAGCCATCAGATTCTCTCTCTCTCTCCCCCCTCCCCCCTCCCTCCCTCCCTCCCTCCCTCCCTCTCTCTCTCTCTTCCCTTCATGCTGAGCATTCACAATAAGGCCCCACTGTAAGTGGCTTCTGCTGTCACCTGCTCCACCTAGGCTGATTAGCCCAGCTGTGTCCTCCTGTCCTTGTGGTCCCACCTTCTAGCCTGGCTCCTCTAACACCTGATCTTACGAGGCAGCTCTTCCCTGTCCTGTCTTCATTACCATCCTTTTGCTGGGTGTTAAGCCACTATCCACAGATATGGATGGGTTAGCAGTGTGAGGCTGTGGGGGATCTCCAAGACAGAGCCCTGCAGATCTTATGTCATTTTCCCCATTGCTGCACTCTCTCGGAACCTTCAAACCTGGTGACACCTCAGTGGCTGTCCCGAGCCATAGTTGAGCCACATTTAAAAATGCTTCTATCGAGGGCACTGCACCTCCTCAATCACCCCCTGTCCTTCAGCAACACATAGCTTCTCCCCAGGCCGCACTGCCTCCCGAATTGCCTATTCCATAATCAGCCTGATCAGGCACTTGTTGCCCCAGGGAGCAGAGCCAGGAGGGGAGGGACTTTGGATCAACCTAAATACAAATGCCATTGCTTCTGTTTAAGTTCTTGGAGTGTCTCCAAGTTTTTCTTCCTTTGTTTGTTTGTGTGATTTGGTTGTGTGCGTCTGTGTATTGCTTTTAACTTAACATTCATTGTTGACAGATACACACACACTAAGCTCCTCTTTGTCTGATACCATTTGAAGAAGCTGACATGACTTTACCACCTTAGGAAGTTCCCAGAAAATTGCAAGTTTCCCTTCTCTGTCAATCACGCCTAATTGTGCACAAGGAGTTTAAGCCACTATCCAATTAGTTTCAACCATTTCTTCCTATTTTTGGAGCAGTTCTCCAAGCTAGCAAAGCCCACGAAACAGTCTGCGCCATACATCAAATTGTATGGCTGGCAGTGTGGAGCCATGGTGAGAACACACACACCTCTGGCACAGGATGGCAGTGGACAGGAGCGCCAGGCACCATGCTGCTCCTCACACCTGCTGTGCCCCTTGCACCCTAGGACCTTGTTACTAGGCCAAGTGCCTGAACTGCACTCCCTCTGCAGAAGCTGCTCGGTTGGGTGTAGCGAGCTTCTTGCGGGCCAGCCCCACGCACCGCCAAGTGAGCCCCCATCGTCTGTACCAGTGGCTGATGTGGTTTACGCTTAAGTTAGGATTCCCTTTCTCTCTGCCTCACAGGTATTGGTGTTTTTTCAAAGCAAAGTTCCTGAGTATGCCCAGAATTTGACATTTTCTTTTTTCTTCTTTTTAAAAATTTATTTGAAAGGCAGAGAGAGAGAGACACAGAGATATTGAGAGACAGAGACGCAAACAGAGAGCATGCATCTCCTGCTTCACTCCCCAAGTGTCTGCAACAGCTGAGGCTGAGCCAGGTGGAAGCAAGGAGCTGGCAACTCAATCTGGGGTCTCCCACATGGGCGGCAGGGACCCATTTACTTGAGCCGTCACCCACTGCCCAGTCAGGGCTGGGCCAGGCCAAAGCCCAGAGCCTGGAACTCCATCCAGGTTGCCGCTGCGGGGTTGGGGGGATTTAAGTACTGAGCCGTCATCTGCTGCCACTCACTGTGCTCATTGGCAGGAAGCTGGAATCAGAATCAGAGCTGAGACTCAAACCCTGGCACTCCTTTATGGGATGTGGGTGGCCCACTGGGCCAAAGGCCCTCTGCAGAATTTGAGGTTTTCCTCCCTGAACACAGAATGTTTATCTTAATGCCCTCTGATCCCCTCTGTGGTGCTGCCTTTCTCCACTCGTGCCCCCAAGTCCTTTGCGTGGCACTGCTGGCTTCTCCCTAACCTTCAACATCATCTCTCCATGTCCATATGAAGTCTCTGGCCTGAGGCTACAGTCAGCCTGCTTCAGGGGAGAACAGGGCAGGCGACCTTCCTGCTGGGATTGGGGAGAAGAGGATGCATGGGAGTGAACATGGCTGCAGAGCTCGTCTGCAGATCTGACTAAGAGGGAACACACAGGAAGGGGCAGGAAGGTCAAGGGGAGGGTCCAGAGGAGGAGAGCTGCCAGGGCTATGGCTGGAAGGTGCTCCCGCGTCATAACTTTCTCTTAGAATGAATCTCTGGCAGCTGCTTTGTCTTCCAGAGAACTCTCTGGATGCCATGACCCAGGGAGAGTCCAGACACAGCCCCTCTGAGTGAGTCTCCTTGGATCTCACTCTGTCCTCCACAACATGTGACCCACAGAACACCTGTGCACAAGCACACACAGATATACACACACCAAGACACAGAAGGCAGGTGTTACTGATGATGTAAAACAAAATTCTATTGGTCCAGACATTTTATTCACACCCCTTCGCTGACAATACCCAAGAGTATCTAGACTAGGTACACGTCACTTTCTGATTAAGAGTTCAGCTGGAAATGCAAAATTGTTTTCAAGGGCGAGTGGCATGGCTAACTCTTGCCCACTCTAAAGCATCAGTCATTGCCATCAGGCTGTATCCTGTTGACTAGACAAAGGGATTAGGAAGCTGAAGGCACAGATCCCCAAAGTCTTGCAGGGAAGAGTACTTAAAATTTCCAAGCCAAGTCTCCTCCCCCTTCCAGATGTGTGGAGAGGGAACAAAACTGGTGTCAGTGGAGAGTTCAACCTCAGGAGGGCAGGGGAACAGCTGGCAGACTCAGAGTGAGGAGTTACGAAATGAAGTCTGCTAGTGTGGACTCGGAGGAGTGTGGCATTGAAAGGAAGGAAAGGAGAGTGGTGCCCAGGGCCTGGTGAGTTTTGTAGATGAGTAGAAAAGGAAAAATCCAGGGAGGAGCAGCCTGTGGTTACATTCCTGTGTCGGTTTCACTGATTCTAACACCATCTCTTTCTTCAAAAGGAGTTCATCTCTGTAAATAATTCTAAACATATTTTTATAAGTGTGAATTTTCTGTATAATAATTCAGTGCCCTAAAGTATAGAGATAGAGAAAGTCTTCAAACCAATTGACAAAAAAAAAAAAAAAAAAAAAAAAGTGAAACAGGCATGTCCATTTTAGTAGTAGTCCTTCTATTAAAATCCCACATTATCCCAAATCCAGCTCTTGCCAAATAATTACTGGAAAAGGCCCGTGGGACAACTGTGTACCACGGAGCTCCACAATCTCAGGTGGATTCCTTTCTGGGCGGATCACAGCTTTTCAAGAGAGAGTCTTTTCCCCGAGACAGATGTGGTTTGTACTCCAGGATATTTTATACAGCAACAGACCGTCTTTCCTCGTCCTCATTTCCCCTTCTTTATGCATTGTAGGGAGCTCTGCTGAGAAACACTGAGCTGCAAGAAAGCACTTTAGCGCTTAGCATTTAAATGAGGATTCTGAGGGGAAGAGCTGGGCTGGCTCCCTTCCCTTGGTCTCTTAGAGAAAACTGCTAAGGGCCTCAAGTCTGTGGCACAGACTTTAGAAAGTGCTCATCTTCTCAATTGCGTAGATGGGTGCAATGCCAGGACATGTCAGCCTCCAGAGGTGGGTGTACATGGTAACTCTCAGAATTAGCTGTAAACAATGAGGTGAACATTTCAAGGGAGCAAAATTGACATGCCTTGGTACACTAGTGCATTCTCACTGTCCAGTGGAAGTTGACTCAAACGGATGGCGACATTTTTTCAACCTGATCCAATCACCAATTTCTGCTGCCTTTCCTAACCAGCCACAGCTCCAACAGAGCTAAACTCAACATGTATTTGAATGACTTATCTCCTTTTATTAACCTGTATTCTTGATTTTTCTCCCCAAGAGCATACAGATATGGCGGCCCAATGTTCCCCAAGATTCAATCTGATTTCTGGCCCCACATCTCTCAGCCACAGGATGGAGATTCCTTTTCCTATCTTTCCTCTTATTTTGACCCATGGTAGTATTTGGAAGATTTATGCCAAGAGTAATATATGCAGTTGGAAATCCTACAGAAAGCACAGATGAAAGATGACTGATCAGGGACTGATAACAATTGAAGCTGAGTTACAGTTTACCATTTATCATTATGTATATGGTCATTCTACAGTTATTGAAAATGAAAATTTCCATTATATAAAATTTAAAAACTAACAGAATTCTCCTGGAGCAATAATCCATGGATTCTGGGATCCACCGGACACCATGGATTAAGATGTGGAAATGCCGGCTAGGAGCAGGTGGACCAGGTATTGGCTCCCTGTTTATCATCCTGGACATTGGCATGGAATGAAACTTCCAAGTCTGATTTTGTAAACCTGAAGAGTCTGGAAAATGACAAAGTGCAGGAAGATGACAAAGACTTGCAGCAGCAACTGGCCTGAATGAAGGAAAAATCCCCCCCCATACTCAGGATGATTGAAGTGTGTCCTGAAGCCTTTCAGAATTTCATCTACGGAGTGCATAGAAAGAAGGAACTACGGGGCCCTCCGCTAGGGTCTGATTGGGTCTGCTGGCACATAGCCTCATAATGTGCTCGTACCACAGGGTGCTGACGTTGGAAAAACAATCTATTAAAATAAATGAATTGGATTGGCCAGATAATGGTGATTCAAATGACCCCATTATGGTCTGAATTTCTCTTGGGCTAGAGAAAACGCTAGTCTAAGAAGCATACAGGGGGGGGTGATATGATCAATAACAGGGGCTTACCATAAAGATGGAGAAAAACAAACCATAAAAGTGTGGCCTGTAATGAGACTGGAGGGTCCAGCTGAAGCGGATGGCATTTCTTTCCAGAGGCCCTTGGAGTGTGGGCGTATTTCAAGTGGGAGGCAGTGGGGAATGCTATTTATGTGAGCCAAGCTCAGAGTTCCCCTAACTGTTAACCTAGCCGAATCTTTTACCTCATAAGAACAAACTGCTTTCTGAAAAATAAAGATTTATCCTAAGGAAAATGGTATGGACCTCATTCTCTAAGCCTATGACTTCTCCTCTGCCCTCTTGGGGGAAGTGGATACGAGTCCTTGGGGCCCGGGGATAAAGGGATTTTCCTGGAAGGAATAGCGGTATCTAACAGAGAGTAGCATTAAACCCATTGTTCCAGCTGGGAAAAAAGAAAAGCAAACGTTTAGTTATCATCTGTTTCCATGAAGAGGGGACTTGAATTAAAATTCTTTTCCTCTGGTATTTTCGTATGCCCTGTTTGTCTCTGTGTAATAGCACAAAAAAGAGATCCTTCTTCCTGACTTCTTATTCTCCAGAAAAGCACCTAGAGATGGAAGATGCACCCCCCTGCATCCCCAGCATGGCTTACAAACTGAGGTCCAGGAAAAGCTGCACTCATGGTGTCTTCCCAGCACCACACAGCCTTTGTTGTGGAGAGGAATGATAGCAGGTGGTAGTGGGACTAGTAAGAATTCCTATTGTCTTTCAGAATGGGACAAAGAGAAACACAGGCTGTTGAGGAAATCAACAGTCACACTGAGCATTAACTGGCTGGGCTTGGGTGGGCTTCAGCCTTGCCGAGCAGGGGAGGCAGCTGATCCCCGAGCCCAGGCTCTTCTGCGGACCAGGAAGGTGTTAGGTTTGCGAATCTCTTATGTTAGTCCCTTACTCTCCAGATTCCAAAGCAGCTCCTCACACTTTCCTCTTTTTTTTTTTAATGTCTCTAATTTCAGGGATTCCCAACCTCTTCAAGGAAGAGAATGCCTTTCATATGTGACACAGTTTAGAAGACTCTCTCTTAACTGTTACTTGGTTTTTTGTATGTGTTGGTGGGAAAAACTCAATATGAGAAAAACCAAATGTAACCAAAAACAGTTATGAATTGAGTAAGTTTTATAGGGTTTGTATTTTCTTGTTGATGATACACATTTGAAAATAGTGGCACCTGTGTAGGAACAGTACTTTCAGCTGTGTGCAATGCCTGGCAAGACCATGGGTGCAAACAGCTGGATTCCCTCCCCAGCTGCGAATATTACATGTGACTCTCAGATGCGAGCTCTAGAGCCACGGAAGGGTTACTCTACAATCCTCAGTGTACAGAACCGAAGCATGCTTCAGGACCACCAAGGTGTGCTATAAAGACCCTACTGCAGGAGAGAAATGGGCCCTGGTTAGATCCCCACTGGAGACCCCTGGAAAGAAGCCAGTACTGCTCTCGGTTGAGGAATGAGACTGGAGCCCTGGTTCATCTCTGTGCGTCTGTCTGAGTTAGTGACCCAGTTAGGGAGGGAGGGAAGGAGAGAGGGAGGATAGGAGGGAGAGTGAGCCAGAGAGAGAAGTGGGTAAGACTCAGTGTGTCTAAGGGACACCATTTGGAGTAACATGGAGTTAACAGTTAAGAAAAAAGATTTTCTAGGCTTGTTCATTCCAGATGAGTAAATGCGCAGAGAGTGAAAAATCCCATTGGTTTACCTCTGGCCCCAGCTATAACCATCCTGTCTGCCTGGCTGTCTCACGTATTCCTTTCTCTTTCTTGGGAGCAATAGGGTTAAGAGAAAATAAATTCAAAGAGAAGATTTTTCCCAAGTCACTACAGGACAATTCTCTTCAGAATAGTAAGAAAGTATGGCAAGCGCTTTAAAAAATGCTGTACTGATTTGCCTAAGAAACTCCATATTGTGGGTGAATGTCGATTGTTCTCTTTTTAAGCCCAGGAATTTCTGTGGATGGACTCTTTCAGACAGTAGGTTCATGCGGGCCTACAATTGAACAGCCAGGCAGAAATTGCGGCTCCCTGTTTGTTAAATGCTTTTGAGGCTCTTACATAAAAGATTGATAATAAAGTATTAAGAGAAACATCTCGAAAGCTGTGATTGGTTAGATCTCTCTGCACAGCACAAAGGGGCTGATGACCTTCTGCAAAACCCTGATGGCATCATTATAGCAATCATCGAGACTTCATGTTCAATTTAAAAATCACTTTTCCACCGCTACCGAAAACAGATGTTTGACAGAATGTATATGTTCCATCCAAATTGGGGCTTATCGGAAAAAGCAATTAAAATCTAATTGCATGATACGGGAGATTTGTACATCATTTTCTCCTTAAGGTCAGGCAAGGCGAGAAAGGACTCCTAAGCCCTGTTTTTTAAATTAGAACTTTCTTTCACATCTCTTTTCTCTTTTCTCTTTTTGCATCCAGACACTTGAATTTGGACAGACAAGCAACCCAGCCACCTTTCAGTGTGGCTGTGTCAATATAGGAATGGAATGAACATGACCCCTCCAGCAGGGAAGGGAACACACAGTAAAGGTATTTTTTATGGAACAATTCTTCACACTGCCCTGGTGACTGGGGAAAGGAATCTCGTGTTTCTCTTTCGCTGATACTGAAGCAGCTGAAGAATACCATGGGCATCAGCAGAAACGCCCTGCAATAGTCTCCTGGCCCTTTTGTCTTTTTGTTCTCGTGAGAGAGAGAGAGGAGATGTTTTTTTTGTATGTTGAAATTTTTAATTAAAGTGCCAATTAAAAATCGACCAATTATTTGGTGGTTCCATTTGTAATCAGAAATGCCACAAGTGATTACAGTGATTTGCAAATAGTCGCATTAAGTTGGTATACTTTCTATTAGCACTCCAATAAACTCATTCGTTATAGGAATACACTCTCAATTAGCACAGGAAGCTTATTTCAGCAAAGAGATTCCTATTCCTTCCTTCCTCAACAGTTTCTGTGGCAGTTGGGTTAGTATCTTGGGTAAACAGAACCGATGAGCGGAGAGGCTGAAGTTGTATCTGACCTGGGGAAAGACTGCCAATGCCCCGGCAACACGCTTTTCCCAGTTGTGCTTCCGGGCGTTATTGTGTACTTGCTGATTAACAACTGCATGTATGGATGCTTTATGTGGTTTCCAAGAACTAAACGAGAAGCATGATAATAGTATCTACCATTTGTACAGTGGTTTACCAAGCACACATTATTGTACCGTCTGAACAATTTAGAAATGTTTGTTAGTCAAACAAATCCAGTGTGTGGAGAAGTTTAGATTTCTAAAATATTTGATTTCAACTGTGTTTGTTAAGCCAGGACAGATACAGTGGGTCAGACAACTTGTTCATGTCAAGGAAATAACAGTATGAGCAGCTACTTCAAACAGTCCAAGGAAAGTACAGGCGCGTCACAACGTGTAAAATAAGATCCTGCTGAATCTTGTCCCCAGCCCTCACCTCAAGATCAGATTCAACACCCAGTAGAACTTGTTTCGAACCACTTCCTTTCCTCCACAATGCTGACATCAGGATTTGACAAAATAGAGCTATTGTCCACTTCTCCCCAAATCACTAGGAACATTTTGTGGTACAGCAATTTATAAAAACAGGAGCCCCTGCCATCTTTTAACCTACTGCTTTATTGGTAGAAGTTCCAAAGATTTGCTGAAATCAGCCATACAGTTAGGATGAGCCCTACTCTAGAGAACAATTTCCCCCCTCCTAGGAGAGGCTCAAGGCTTCTGGAAGTGAAAATAAGCTTTCTCCAATATATTACATACATTTACCTAGTCTCCGGCCCAGGCTACTTACCAGGTGTGGCTGAGCTGGAGGACACAGGTGAACAGAAAGACACACACACAGGGCTTCTCCCGAAACATAGTCCTCTGGAATAGCAGGAGAGCAAATTCTTAAAAACGGGGAGACAGGGAAGGAAGATGGGGAGCAGTCTCCCCAGTGGTAGTGGAATGGAATTCTCAAAGCCCCACTTCCTTGGCCTGTAAGCGATCCCAAACAGAGTTAAGGGGAGGTGAAATGGAGCTGAGATTATCTACTTAATTAAAGTTTTTTTCTCCTCTAAGTCCTTCAGCCAATCAGAACTCAAGTGCCAGAGAAAGATTGAGTCGGTCAAAAGAACTCTCCAGGACCCTCCCAGACAAACGCAGAAGGGGATGAGGAGAAAGAGGACAAAGGAGGAGGGGGAGACACGGCAAATCCCCTCCACAGAATCACTGCGTGGAGTCCCTGCCTGCCCCCGCCTACCACACCACAACCGCCCCCACCCACGCACACTGACCACAGACAGCGCCTGGTCCCCAAAGGGATTCTGAAGGGACCGGGCTTCCCGGGTTGTCCTTTGTAGCGCTCTGAGCCGGGGTTTACTTTCAGGATCACTTTCCCAGGGGGAAAAACAGATCATGTGCAGGTGAGCCTCAGGCCCTCTGATCTGAGCGTGGGGTTCCCCCCACCCTCCGGGTACTAAGTGGGAAGGCACAGTGGGAAGCAGCAGGAAGCCGGGTGATTTCTTCCTTCACCTTTTCCATTCCCGTGCCTAGTACATCTTAGCCCTCCACTAGGCATTGCAGACATTCTAAAAACTGAGACGTGATTTCCACCCTAAAGACCGTCACAACTGGGTCCGGGGACAGCCAAAGAATGTAATTTAATAAAGCGTTACCTTGCTAAAACCGACTAGAAATCGCATAGGCTTATTTAGGGGAGCATTTTTAAGAAGGTAGACTTGCGTTCTGAAGAAGGGAGGAGAGCGGTTTCGATGGCAGAGCAAAGCGACCTCACCATCCTATCCTCCGGAAGGCAGACGGCGGAGCCGGGAGGGCACGCACCTGCCCCCTGCCCTCACCTCTCTGACTTCTGTGCCTCCAGGTGCCCGGGGCGGAAGGACTGCTCCTCAGAGCCGCTGCTCCCCACTCCCCGGTGGCCACACCTTCTGTTCTGCAGTTGGCAGCACCTTTCTTAGGGCTCCTGTCTTTGTTCCCTTCCCTCGTCCGTGTTCCTCTTGATGTAGCATCGTCTCCGACCACGTCTACGCTGGCAAACTGACCTGGCAAATAAAGCCTCATTAAAGTTTCATTACTTAGGTCATGCAGGCCAGACGACTTAGGGGTCTTGACTCCAGTGCTTTGATTGGGTAACTTTGTAGTCTACTTGGGCTCTTCCAGACCGCATTGTGAGAGAGCTGAGCAGTTTTGACCCCCGCACAAACTTCAGGTCTCTTCTCTGTCCCCTCATTCAGAAAGGGAGCAGCAGAGTGGATTGGAGAGTAAGGGTCCAGTGCCTGGAATGCAGGGCGTGGTGATTCCTGCCCTCGGTTCTGGCTTCTCTCCCAACGACGGCCGCTGCGGCCAAGAGCTTGCCTTCGCCTTGCCTAGGGAATTCCCAGGAGATGGGAAACTTTGGGCGATTTTTGTGAAAAAGTGGAGAACTAATTTAAAACAAGTTCCTTAAGGCACCATCTCATCCCCTCAGAATTTCTCCCACTAAGGAAAAATCTGACACTTCATTGTTTTGTACAAAATCACTTCATTTTTAGTACGAAGACTTAAACATAACAGAAATATACAAAGCACGAAGGCAAGTCCCCTTTGGTGTGTCTCCTTCCTTTTCCAGGAAAACTACTGTTAAGTTCTGGATGCTCTTTCCGGTTTTTCATATGCATGCATGAATAGTAATATGTATGTACACATTATTTACAAAAATGAGATTGCATAGAACATACTTTGCAAATGGCTTTCTTTTAATATTATGTACAATTTACCATGTTAGGGACTAAAAATCTCTCTCTTCCTTTCTCAAGAATGGGTAGTATAAATTGTCAGGTGTACTAAGTAATCTTATTTTGCTGATACTAAGGTTGTTTTCAGTCTAATTTAGATAAGTATTGCTAATTCAACCACTTGGATACTGGTTAATAAAAAAATAGGAAGACTCCTTAAATGAAGTATCTCTCAGGGGTGTAGATTATAAATAAAGTTAACATTGCTTTCAATGTTATTTTTTAAAATTTATTTATTTATTTGAAAGTCAGAGTTAACAGAAAGGGAGAGATGGAGAGAGAGAAAGATCTTCCATCTGCTGGATCAGGCTGAAGCCAGGAGCGAGGAGCTTCTTCTGGATCTCCCACATGGGTGCAGGGGCCCAAGCACTTGGACCATCTCCTGCTGCTTTCCCAGGCACATTAGCAGGGAGCTGGATCAGGAGTGGAGCAGCCGGGACTTGAACCAGTGCCCTATGGGATGCCGGTGTTGCAGGTGGCAGCTTTGCCCACTATATCACAATGCTGGCTTCCGTTTTCAACTTTACAATCCTTCCCTTTCCTTCCCTTCCCTTCCCTTTTCTTTCCTTTCCTTTGACAGGCAGAGTTAGACAGTGAGAGGGAGAGAGAGAGAGAGAGAGAGAGAGAGAGAGAGAGAGAGAGAGAGAGAAATGTCTTCCTTTTCTGTTGGTTCAACCCTCAAATGGCCGCCACGGCTGGCATGCTGTGCCGATCCGAAGCCAGGAGCCAGGTGCTTCCTCCTGGTCTCCCATGCAGGTGCAGGGCCCAAGCACTTGGGCCATCCTCCACTGCCTTCCTGGGCCACAGCAGAGAGCTGGACTGGAAGAGGAGCAAATGGGACAGAATCTGCCGCCCCAACTGGGACTAGAACCCAGGGTACTGGTGCTGCAGGCGGAGGATTAGCCTAGTGAGCCACGGTGCCGGCCTACATTCCTTTTCATCTCTACTCATCATCTTTAACTTCTAGCTCTGGCATTTCCCCGTGCTGCCCTCAAATCAGGAGTCCCATGTGAAAATGAACTACATTTGCATTATTGCCCCCCAAATGAACTACAGTACCTGATTCAATACCCATTACTATTATAGATATTGAAAAATAAGATATTCTGAGCTCTCTAACATTTCGTATTTCTTAATCTTCACTCAAATTTCTGAATCTTTTCTATTCTAGTTTGTTTTCTGAAGGTGTTTGCCTGAGAATATTCTTTATACCTAAAAGTGTGGAAATTAAGGCAGAGGGCAGAAAAGCAAAACAGTTAATATCCCTAGTGATATTACTCTTAAATTGTTAATGTGCTGGCCTCTGCTGTATTCTTTCCTCTTTATTTAAAACTTTGACAGTGGCACATTTGCTTTGTTATTTTTTTCCTGAGAAAGCATGAATATGATAATTGTTTATATGAGGAGGAGGTTGCTTCAAAAAGTTTGTGGAGGGGCCAACACTGTGGTGTACAGTGGGTTAGGCCACAGCCTACAGTGCAGGCATCCCATATGAGTGCCAGTTTGAGTCCTGGCTGTTCCACTTCTTTTTCTTTTCTTCTTCTCCTTCTCCTTCTTCAGATTTATTTATTTACTTGAGAGGCATAGCTACAGACAGAGAGAGGAAGACACAGAGAGAGAGAGGTCCTCCATCCACTGGCTCTCTCCCCAAATGGCCGCATTGGCCAGAGCTGCACTGATCCAAAGGCAGGAGCCAGGAGCCAGGAGCCTCCTCCAGGTTTCCCACGCAGGTGCAGAGGCCCAAGCGCATGGGCTATCCTCCATTGTTTCCCCAGGCCATCAGCAGGGAGTTGGACTGGAAATGGAGCAGCTGGGACTCGAACCAGTGCCCATATGGGATGCTGGTGCCGCAGGCAGGTGCTCAAGCCCCCTGCTCCACTTCTGATCCAGCATTCCTGTTAATGTGCCTGGGAAAGCAGCAGCAGAAAGCCTAAGTGCTTAGGCTCCTGCACTGGCATGGGAGACCCTGAGAAGGCTCCTGGCTCCTGGCTTAGGATCAGCCCGGCTCTGGCCAATGTGGTCATCTGGGGTGTGAACTCGTGGATGGAAGATTGATTTCTCTCTCTCTCTCTCTCTCAATCTCTCCCTGTGTCTCCCTCTCTGTGTAACTCTGACTTTCAAATAAATAAATAAATTTTTTTTAAAAAGAAGTTACCAGTAAGGAATTCGAATTAACATATGATAAATAACATCTATTTCACAGTTCCAATGCCAGCTACCTGGCTTCCAATCCAGCTTCCTGCTAATGAATCCTGGGAGGCAGCAGATGATGACTCAAAGCCTTGGGCCCCTGCCACTCACATGTGAAACCTGGGTGGAGTTCCAGGCTCTTGGCTTTGTCCTGGCCCAACCCCAGCTGTTGCAGCCATTTGGGAGAGTAAACCAGAGGACAGAAGATATCTCTCCCTCTTTCTGTCTCTGTCACTGTGCCTTTCAAATAAACAAATATTTAAAAATAAATGTGTATACATGCAATCTTATGCTATGCATAGCTCTACATCTTCCTTTTTTCTTCTTTAGATTTTTTTTCATGTAGATTAGATCCATTTAACCTAGTTTCTTCACTCAAACTTCAGTGTGGCATTTCTTTTATGGATCTAATAAAAGTACTCATCAAGTCTCTTTTGGTGGATTTAGCTTTTCTTTTTGTACGGACATCCTTATCCCTTGTATCTCAGATATCAGAGTTCGTGAAATTAAAGGGAATATGGGGGCCAGCACTGTGGCGCAGCGGGTTCATGCCCTGGCCTGAAGTGCCAGCATCTCATATGGGTGCCGGTTCTAGTCCCGGCTGCTCTTCTTCTAATCCAGCTCTCTGCTATGGCCTGGGAAAGCAGTAGAAGATGGCCCAAGTCCTTGGGCCCCTACACCTGCGTGGGAAACCCGGAAGAAGCTCCTGGCTCCTGGCTTCAGATCAGAACAGTTCCGGCCATTGCGGCCAATTGGGGAGTGAACCAGTGGATGGAAGACCTCTCTCTCTCTCTGCCTCTCCTCTCTCTGTGTAACTCTGACTTTCAAATAAATAAATAAATCTTAAAAAAAAAATTAAAGGGAATAACCATCATGTTTAATCATGAAATAAGATAGTTGATGTGACATTTTTGCTTAATGATATTCACACCCCAAAGCTGAAGAGGGCTGACCTGTGAAACAGGATATTGTAGAAACAATACTGTGTGACTTCTGAGGCTGGTTCAGAAAAGATACTCTGTTTGCACCCTGCTCTTTCTTGGTTCCCTTGCTGTGGGACCCTCAAGCAGCCCAAGAAAAAGTCGCTGCAGCCAGGAGGCCTCGCACATGCAGCCAGCATCAGTTTTCCAGCTCTGGGAGTGAGCCACACTGGAGGAGGTTCCTCCAGTTCCAGCCAAGCCTGCAGACGAGTAAACACTGGCCACACTCTGGACTGCATCCTCAGGAGAAACCCTGAGCTACAACCACCCAGCGAAGTTGCCCTGGATTTCTGACCCATGGAAACTGAGTGAGAACAGAAACATATACTATTGTGTTAAGCTATTGAGCTTTGGCATAACTTGTTACGTATCAATGGATAACTAATACAAAGAGTTTTTTTTTTAATACAGAGAGGTTTTATAGAGGCGTTGCCAGGCTAACACAGTTCACATCTATCCTTAGTTTTATAGGATATTTTTTAAAAATAATGAATTGACATTGAATTTTACCATATGCATTTTATCTTTGTATTGAATGAACATACTATTTTTCTGCGACGTGAAAATGTGATGAATTATATTGGTTGACCTTTTTGAATGTTAAACCAAGTTTTCATTCCTAGGATAAACCAAACTTGGTCATAAGGTATTGTCACTTTTGTATATTATTAGAGTTAGTTTTCTAACATTTTATTAGGATTTTGCCTCTATGTTATTGAGTGAATATGACACAATTTTCTTTTTTTAAAGATTTATTTATTTGAAAGTTACACACAGAGAGAAGGGGGCGGGCAGAGAGAGAGAAAGAGAGAGAGAGAGCAAGCGCTTCCATCCGCTGGTTTACTCCTTAATTGGCTTCAATGGCCAGAGTTGCGCCAATCTGAAGCCAGGAACCAGGAGCTTCTTTCAGGTCTCCCACGTGGGCGCAGAGGCCCAAGGACTTGGGCCATCTTCTACTGCTTTCGCAGGCCATAGCAGAGAGCTGGATCAGAAATGGAGCAGCCAGGACTCGAACTGGTGCCCATATGGGATGTCAGCACTGCTGGCGGCGGCTTTACCCACTATGCCTCAGCACCGGACCCGACAAAATTTTCTTTCTTGTAAAGTCTGCAAAACTTTGGTATCAGGAAAGGCATTGAGGCTCAGGGGGTTAGGCCTCCACTTGCAATGCCCACATACCATATCAGAGAGCTGGTTCGATTCCTGGTGACTCTGGGGATTCCAACCCAGCTTCCTACTGATACATCCTGAGAGGCAGCAGAGGATGACTGAAGTACTTAGGTCCCTGCCACCCACGTGGGAGACCTGAATGGAGCTCCAAACTTCTGTCTTCAGACTGGCCCAACCCTGGCTGCTACAGGTATTTGGGAAATAAACCAGCAGATGGAAGATCCTCTGTCTCTCTGTCTCTCTCTCTCATTTTCTCTCCCCCACCCCATCTATCTATCATCTATCCCCTCCCCAATTTCCATTATATTTTTAAAAAACTAAAGATAATTTGGCATTTGGACATCACAAAACTTTGCAAGTGATTTAGCCTTTTCTGTATGTTGCACTGATTTATGTAAGTTTCAATCATTTGGCCTTTAAATGTGTGGACAGTGTTTTAACTATTGTTTCAGTGCCTTAATGGTTATAGGATTATTCATAGTTTTTATTTCTTCTTGACTCAGTCTCTCTTTTTTTTGACAGGCAGAGTGGACAGTGAGAGAGAGACAGAGAAAAAGGTCTTCCTTTCGCTGTTGGTTCAGCACATTGCACTGATCCGAAGGCAGGAGCCAGGTGCTTCTCCAGAGCCCAAGGACTTGGGCCATCCTCCACTGCACTCCCGGGCCATACCAGTGAGCTGGCCCAGAAGAGAGGCAACCGGGACTAGAACCCGGTGTGCTGGCGCCACAAGGCGGAGGATTAGCCTATTGTGCCACGGCGCCGGCGGTTCTTGACTCAGTCTTAGCAAGTTATATTTCTTCTGGAATGTGGTTAATTTGGTGTATGTTTCCAAATTTGTTCCCAATACATACTTATTATTTATTTAATCTCTTCCATATCTATGTTTTTCTCACTTTCACACTTATTATTGCCTGGACACACTGCTCCCTACCACCCCGCCTCTTGCTGCCCCACATACACTGGTTGTGTTCAGTCCTATCAGACATTTGTAGAGTTTAATGACTTTTTTCCCCTTAAAAACAAAATTTGATTTTGTCGATCTTCCCTGCTGTATCATTTTCTTAAGTTAATAAATGCTAATAATTTAGAATAATGTCTGGCACATAGAAGTTGCTTTGTAAAGTATGATGAGTATTTTCTGATTTTATCATTTCCTTTATTTTATTCAGTTTCTTTGGGTTTGTTCTATTTGTTTTTGCTGCACTTCTTGAGTCATACCCCATTTTGTTCTTACTCTCCTGTCACTTGCCCTAAGAGAAGCCAACTGCTACGCTGGAAGGACACTCAGGCACATTATTCTGACCATCTTGTCAAATACAAGCATTTAAGTATATAAATTTCATTGCTCTGCTTTAACTGTACCCCATATGTGTCATAATTATGTCACTTGGTTCTAAATTCTTTTTGATTCTCAGAGAATATAAACTTCATAACTGTTGAGTATCTTCTGCATAAGTCCAGTAAATCAAACTTAGGAATTATGTTGTTTAGAACTGTTAAACTCTCCTGATTAATTTTTTTTTCTCTCCAGCAATGCCTTTTCCTTAAAAACTATGTCTGGGGCCAGTGCTGTGGAATAGCTGGTAAAGCTGCCACCTACAGTGCCGGCATCCCATGTGGGCGCTGGTTCAAGTCCTGGCTGCTCCACTGCTGATTCAGCTCTCTGCTATGGCCTGGGAAAGCACTGGAAGATGGTCCAAGTCCTTGGGGCCCTGCACCCATGTGGGAGACCCAGAAGAAGCTCCTGGTTCCTGGCTTTGGATTGGCACAGCTCCAGCCATTGCAGCCATTGGGGAGTGAACCAGCAGGTGGAAGTGCTCTCTCTCTCTCTGCCTCTCCTTCTCTCTCTGTGTAACTCTTTCAAATAAATAAATCTTTAAAAAAAAACTATTTTGTCTGATACTAATGTAGCAAACCCAGATGCTGTTAGTGTATTTTTTCTATCCTCTTACTTCCAGACTTTCTATATCCGTATCTCTTATGTGTCTATGTAAACCTCACTTAGGTAGACTTACCTTCAGTCACTCCATCTTTGCCTTAAAGGGGCCAATTTATTCCATTTACCTTTATTGTGATTACTGAAATACTTTGATTTCTGCCTACCATTATTTTGGTGTTTTTCTATTTGTTCCATCATTCCCTTCACCCATATAATTTTCTTGTCCTTTTTTGCCTTAAGTTGTTTAACTTTTTTTTTCATTTCTAATCTCCCTCTAGTAATATGGAAGTTATATATTCTCTTTACTCTTTTAGTGTTTACCCTTGATATTTTATCAGCTGCACTAGACTTTTCCAAGTGGAGAGTTAATTAATGTCTTCACCACATTCCTGACAATAAAAGTACTGCAGAGAAGTTTAAGGTCAATGACTGGCCTCCCAACTCTGAAGCTTTTGTTGTTATGGGCTTCAGTTCTATTTTGTTTTATTTAAGCCTCACAAAACATGGTCATTATACTTTCATCTAGTCATTACATTTTTAAGTTCATGCACTTATTTGTCTTTTTTTTAAACTTTTATTTAATGAATATAAATTTCCAAAGTACGATTTATGGATTACAATGGCTTCCCCCCCATACCATCCCTCCCACCCACAACCCTCCCCTTTCCCACTCCCTCTCCCCTTCCATTCACATCAAGATTCATTTTCGATTATCTTAATATACAGAAGATCAGCTTAGTATACATTAAGTAAGGATTTCAACAGTTTAAAAATATGGAACACTTCACGAATTTGCGTGTCATCCTTGCGCAGGGGCCATGCTAATCTTCTCTGTATCGTTCCAATTTTAGTATATGTGCTGCCGAAGTGAGCACTATTTGTCTTTTTTTTTACTACTGTTTTATCTTTTGAATCTAGAAATAGATCACTTTCCTTCTATCTAAAGTATACCTTTTAAAATTCTTGTAGTGAAAGTGGGCATTTAGCTCATTGGTTAAGACACCCTCATCCCAAAGCAGTATTAGAGTCCTGGCTCCAACTCCTGACTCCAGCTTCTTGCCGACACAGATCCTGGGAGGCAACAATGATGTTTCAATTACTTGGATTCCTGTTACCCATGTGGGAAACTTGGACTGAGTTCCTGGCTCCTGGCTGCAGTTCTGGCCTACCTCCAGCTGTTGCAGGCATTTGGAACATGAACTAGTGGACAGAAGCTCTATTTGTGTCTCTCTGCCTTTCAAATTAATTTTTTAAAAAAAGTTTCTAGGAGTGAGCATTTGGCGTAGCAGTTAAAACACCATCTGTGGTATCTGCATTGCAGTGGCTAGAGTTAAGTTCTGGCTCTGCTCCTGATTTCAGCTTCTTGCTACTGCACACTCGAGGAAGCAGCAGGTGATGACTCAAATAGTTGGGTCCTGCTACCCATGTGGGAGGATTAGACTGAGTTATAGGCTCCTAGTTTGGCCTGGCCCAATCCTGGATGTTGAGGGCATTTGGGGAATGAACTAGTGGATGAGATCCCTCCATTTATTTCTGTCTTTTAGATAAAATAAGTAAATAAATAATTTTAAAAGGATGAGCTCTTAAAGGATGGGTAAAATTTTTAAAAAGTCCTTGTAGTGAACATGTTGACAACAAAATTTCTCAGTTTTTGTATGAAAATTTTCTGTATTTTTTGTTTTTAAAAGGTAGAGTCACTGAATACACAATTGTAGGATTATATTTTATTTAAGCATATTAAAGAGATTATTCCACTAGTTTCTGATTTTCATTGTTCCTCTCAAAATGTCAGCTGTAAGTCTAATAATCGTTCCTTTCAAAGTCGTGGTTTTCTGGCTGCTTTTAAGACATTCTTTTTGCTCTGGGTATTTTGCAGTTTCACCATGCTATTTCTAAAAGTGGATCTCTTTTTACTTAACTTTACTGTAATTTTTAAGATTTTGTGAATCTGTGACATTGTGTTTGTAAATTAGTTCTAGAAAATTCTCAGGTATTATCTCTTCAGACATTTCATTTGCCCTATTAGTTCACTCCTCCTCTTCTTTAATTGTGATTTAATGTTAGTAATTTTTTTCTGTATCCTCCTTTATCTCTTTTTCATTTTTTGCATATCTTTGTCTTTTTTGTTTTTAAAATTTTTATTAATATGAAGAGAACAGATTTATGTACTTCATAAAATTCTAAGATAACCATATCTCCCTCTCTCCCTCCCTCAATCCCCCCTTTCTTCTTTTTTCTTTAATTTTTATAACATAATTTCTATTTACTTTAAAATCAGACTTATTACATTTTAGATAATTTATTTACATCTGTCTTACAATTAACTGGCTCACTTTTTCTTGACACCTCGTATGCTAGTAAACATTTATGTTGAGTTTAAATTTCAATATGTTCATTTCATTAAGTTTTATCTGTTTATAATTATTGTTGTAATTATTTTTATGAGTTTCTACTGTGAGACTGTTTTGCTTCTAACTACATCTTCTGAAATCCTCTGAGACCAGTCTAAAAGCTTTTGCTTTTGCCAGGTACCTGAGAGCACTTTCATTGCAGACACACTTTAAAATAAAATAATATTCATGTGGTGGTCCAGGTGAAAGATGGTGGTATTTCACTAAAGGAATGAACACACTGAACACATAGGAAAGTGGACAGAGCAGATTTTTCCAGTCTTTGGTTCCATGATTTTCCAAAGAAAAATCATGTAGAAATGCAAGAAACAGGAATATTTCACTCTTAGTGCCTGTGATTTCACAATGGTGTGTATACTCACATTGTTTGGGGACAGGAAAGGCATTCTTTGAAATAAGCACTAATCCAATCAGTGTCACACTGGTGTTATGGCAGTGCCTTGCTGGAGACGCATTCCCTGCTTTGTACATCGACAATGGCCCTTTCTTCTAGGCAATTCCCTGAAGTCACACCATGCAGACTGGCTGCAAGGCTAGATAGATAAGTCAGGGCAGATTGTACGGCAGCTGGGATGCTGGGCAGGGACACTTCATTTTATTTCATAGGGGGAGACACTGAAACTTTGTCTGAATAGAGATAACATGACCAAAAAAAATTATAGACATTGAATTTGGTAAAGAATGGGTCAATGGGGAGAGATTTTAGAGACAGGAAAATTGCTTATGAAACTGTCCATGAAAGAAGTAATAGCATTACACAAGGACAGAGATACAGGGACTGGAAAGGAAGGGAAGGAGGAGATGAAAGACATTCGGAGGCTGATTAAAGTAACAGAATTTGCAGGTGGAACTGATAGGAGTTAGTAAGTGGGGTACAAGTAGTTGAGGGTTGATGCTGAGATTCTGAATCTGAATGACTGGTCTGCCTACTAGGAGAAAATGGGGGTATCAGGAACAAGATAGTTTGGGGAAAGAGGGCAGAGGACAGATCTGTTTTACAACCATGCGTATATCCTTAACACTACTGGGCTATACACTGAAAAATGGCTAAAATGCTAAGTTTTATGTGCTTTTTAAAAATGTTTAACCACATTAGAAGGAAAGAATAATAAAGGCAAATTCTTGTTGCCAGCAACAGCAACTGCTAAGGGCCAGGCTGCAGAGAAAGGGGAGGAGGCCTGAGATTGGTGAATCGCAGACAAGTCTAGGAGACAGACAGATGCCAACCACTCAGCTCAGATCCTGCTGAGTACACAGGAGGTCTGGTGGCCCCGCGAGCTTGTCCAAAAACCAGCTCTTGCAGAACCCCTCTGGGGTTTTATTTCACTCTGGGCCTCTGAAGAAGTATGCTCCGCATTTTCAAAAAGACGAGCACCAAGTAATACCCAAAGTTGCCCCACCTGCTACTGCTAGGACCACTGCTAGTGAGCGAGGGAGGAGGGAAGCAGTCACACCTCACCTGTGCATGTCAGCGGTTCCTTGCCTGGCCACTGTCTTTATCGTTTAGCAACCTAGATCCTCCTGAGCCCCAGCCTGGACGGCTCCCAGTGAGAGCGTTTCAATGCTGGGTTTCCCATCAGCCACGGCTATTCCTTCTCCTCAGACACTCCCCAGGCCCTCACTCTGAGAACACTGCAATCCCCAGATGGAGATCTGGGAAGTGGGTGAGACGCTCTACTCCCATCAATGTTGTCTTCCAAAATCACCTGTTTATTGAGCTTCTACAAAGTAAATGACCATTGTTCCATAGGCATTAGCTTTCTAAGGAGAGCCATGTTAGTTCGTTTCTAGTAGGTAACCATCTAAAACTCTGAGAAGATAAGAACTCCCACGAAGCAGCGTATCGTGTGAAGTAAACGTTTGGTTCATTTCCAAAGGAAGGTGTTTAGCTGAGTCCACAACTAGCTAGCATAACAACCTGCAGATGCATGGAACGTTACACGGACCTAGCTGGCACAACATTTAGGTTGCATGCACCTGGAAAGTTCTGAGGTAAACAGGATGCTAGGAATGGCCAAAACAGCTGAAGCAAACGCTGGGAAGATTGTAAGCCCACAGTTACCCAGCCAGTGAGGAACTGGGGGAGGGACCTGCATGCTAGGAAATAAATAGCCTACCAGGCACCCTTGTGGTGGAATGAGAAGGCCATGTCAAGGTGGCCACTGGCAAGCGAGTGTCAGTTACTCAGGAATGGCTTTGAAACCCACCTGGCAATGGAGCCTGCCGGGCAACAGGCTGTGATTGGTTGGGGCATAGACCTCCCCTTGACCAGATAGGCTGGTCTTAGCTATATAAGATGTTGTTCCAACTGTAATAAACGAGTCTGCGGGCTGCTCGCCTCAAGCCTGCTTTCACCCGACTCCCGGGGTCTGTGTGGTGACTCCGCGCCTCTTGCCCCCACCATGCTGCTCCTCTCAGAAACAAATCCACTGCAACATTGTTGAGAAATCAACAGCAACTTCTGGTGCACCAATGTGACTGAGAGAAAGACAGCGTGTCCCCCCTGGATTTTGGCAAGAAGGCCCCTCAGTGTTTTGTGTGCTGTTTGGTTCTGTGAGGGTGAGCACAGAACCTCCTCCTATGCCCCTTTCCTTGTCCATGTCCTCGGTCTAAGTGACCCCAGGTTAGGCACACACCGCCCAGAAGCGTATGTCACTTCTCGGCTCCTCCTTTTACTTTCGGTTCGCTCGTCGAATTCACATAAGGGACTGATCATCCCAGAATTCAGAACCAAGTCATCTTCCCTCACTTGAGAGAGGTGACACTCTGGAGACACCGTGTGGGCATACGGCCTTGACCTAACGAATCAAGAAAGTCCCCCACTAAGCACAGGACATACTTACGATCTGATACACCACTATCTGTTTGTCTAACGTAGGGAAACCTGCAAAATGCCATAAACAGCTGAGGTGCTAGGAATTTAATTTTGTTATGGCAGCAGTGCTGTACGTGTTTTTCCTTTGGCTAGAGTTGGCATGCTGTGCCGCTCTTAAGCGCTCAGACATGGGAAAGATACCCCCCTCTCAGAATCCTGTGCAGATTATCAAAGATAGTGAATCTGTGAGTGAAAAGAGCCTGACACTCCAGGTCCCTGTCTCACAGACAATGGTTGATGACTTAGGGAGAGAGAGCTCCCACAGTGAAAAAAACAAGGTAGCAAACAAGGTAGCAATGCCTAGTCAGCTACCCCCCACATACCCGTGGGATGAACTTAGAGGACCTCTAGACAATAACTCATTCGAGGTCATCCCATCCGCACCCAGTGAGGATCCCCACATTTGTGGCAGTACTCTGGCACCCCAGGCTCTCAGGGCAGCCACTAGACCCCATCCCACCTGCACATTTACTGTTAATGTAGGAGCGGATGCAGAATTCAGGCCCTGGATTCCAACACCCATAAATGAACTTACTATGCTAAAAAAGGCTTCTCAAGAGTCAGGTCCTGACTCTCCCTACTTTGAACAAGTGCTCACACAATGGGCAGCAAACCTTCAAACTCATTTTGACTGGGTTGCACTGCTCAAGGCATGTTTGTTGAGATCACAGTTTTTACAGTGGAAAGCCTCCTATCAGGAAGAGGCTGAAACTGTGGCAAGGAATAATGCTGCCTATGGAACAGCAGTAACCTTTGATATGCTTACAAGCCGTGGCACCTACATATATCCTCAAGAATAGGCCCACATTGGAGTAGTTGCCTATTTTGATCAGGTCAGAGATTTGGTGATTAAAGCCTTAAAAAATATAAATCCTCCTGATTATAGTCAGCTCTTTAGAAATCTAGTTCAAGGCCCAGGCGAATGGTTCCCCAATTTCCTTGCCAGAGTCTTGGAGGCAGTAGAGAAAAGACTACTGCTTGGCCCCGATCAAGACAATTTGGTCAAACAATTAGCTTGGGAAGGTGCTACCAAAGAGGCAAAAGCAGCAATCGCCCCAGTCTGTAATGAAGACATTTCTAAATGGATAGTAGCCACAAAGGAGGTAAACCTTGCTGATACACCCATATAGGCCCTGACTGCAGCCATTAACAAATTGAGCACAAAGAAGTCTAATGACCCTCCAGTTTGTTGGGGATGCCAGGAAATAGGACACCTACGGCGAAACTGCCCAAACGCTGCAAAATGGGGCAAGCCCAGAATGCTGTGTCCCAGATGTAAAAAAGGCTTTCACTGGGCAAAAGATTGCAAGACCAAACCTTTCAACTCCCAGTGGGACGGCCCTCAGCCCAGCAAGTAAGAGGGAGTCCCACCACCATTAACTGGTCGTTGCCTATCTTCAATCTGAGGCTGAAATTGACCCTATATTTAGATGACATTGCCTTTGTGGGTTTAATTGATACAGGAGCAGATGTTATTGTCTTAAAAGCTAGGGACGCAAGAAAAATACAACATTGGAAGACAGCACCCGGACCTGACCTCCAAGGTGCTGGAGGATTAAAATTGGCTGATCAGGTCATCACACCTGTAACTTGGTGAGATGACAATGGAGATACAGGAACCATCTTTCCACTAATTGCTGAGGTTTCCATGACCTTATGGGGGAGAGATGTGCTCTCACAAATGCAAACAGTCCTTACTACAGATCACAAATCTCCACAAGTCAGCAGCTTTAATGGAGAACCTACAAGTAAGAGTCCCCCCCAATTCTAGGGACCACTGCTCACCTCATACAAAAGCCAAGCCCAATCCCCATTGAATGGGAAAAAACAGGAAACATCTGGGTAGAGCAGTGGCCAATAATACAACCCAAACTTAGCATCCTTAAAGAATTAGTACAGGAACAACTGGAAAAGGGACACATAGAACCCTCTATTAGCCCTCATAACACACCCATTTTTGTGATACAAAAAAAAAAAAAAAACCAAAAAACAAACAAACAAAAAAAAACAAAAAAAAAACATCAGGGAAAATATAGGCTTCTACAGGATTTGAGAGCCATTAACAAAAATATAAAAAAGATGGGAACATTCCAGGCTGGCATTCCCCATCCAGGGGCCATTCCTAATGGATACCACATAGTTTACCATTGATATCAAGGATTGCTTCTTTTCCATTCCCATTGTGGAGCAGGATAAGGCTTACTTTGCCTTTACAGTGTGGGAGCCCAGTTTCCAGCTCCCTGCAAAGAGATTCCAGTGGACAGTACTCCCACAAGGCATGAAAAATAGCCCGGCCATTTGCCAAAGGTACGTTTCTCATGCGACCAGCACACTTAAAGATCAGTGCTTGGTCATACATTATGTGGATGATATCTTACTTGCTCACAAGAATGCAGCAATTCTGAATGCCTGTCTAAGTGAGACAGTAAGAAATTTACAATTCCTGGGTTTATCTATTGCCACAGAAAAGGTACAACATTTTCCTCCCTTTCAATTCTTGGGTTATCAAATCTCCTCCCATATGTCTCCAATGGACCCAAACCTAAAAGTCAAGCATAAATACTCACTTAATAAACTTCAGCAACTATGTGGCCATATCAATTGGCTGAGGCCCTTCCTTCCCCTAACACCTGCAGAACTTAGACGGCTATACGATTTACTAAGGGAAACAGCCCTTCTTCAAAAATCACATTGACACCTACAGCCAAATCCACTATAGAAAAGATTAACACCCAGTTATCAAATTTAAAAACCTTTCGATATGACCCTCAGGTGCCTCTATTTGCCATAACCATATCTACCCTCAAGGCCCCCTTAGGAGTTATTTGGCAACAACACGGAACACTTTTTTGGGTGCACATAGCCTGGAGCTATTGTAAAATAGTAAACAAAGTAGATGCCATCCTTATGATGGGACTTAAATTAAGATATTATACCAATAAGATTTTTTTTTTAAATTTTTTGACAGGCAGAGTGGACAGTGAGAGAGAGAGACAGAGAGAAAGGTCTTCCTTTTTGCCGTTGGTTCACCCTCCAATGGCCACCGCGGCCGGCGCACCGCGCTGATCTGATGGCAGGAGCCAGGTACTTATCCTGGTCTCCCATGGGGTGCAGGGCCCAAGTACTTAGGTCATCCTCCACTGCACTCCCTGGCTACAGCAGAGAGATGGCCTGGAAGAAGGGCAACCGGGACAGAATCTGGTGCCCCGACTGGGACTAGAACCCGGGGTGCCGGCGCCGCAAGGTGGAGGATTAGTCTTGAGCCACGGCACCAGCCAACCAATAAGATATTTAACACAGAGTCAGACATAGTGGTCCTACCACTATCACAATTAGAACTGTTGACATTGATGCAGAATAGCACACTCTTTCAAATTTTAATGATAAAATTTCCAGGACAGATTGACAATCACCTGCCAGCAGACAGGCTACTCCAGACACTACAAACCTTAGAAATAGACTATCCAAAACATGCTTTCCCTGCTAATCAACCTATACCCATGGCACCATGTGCATTTACGGATGCCAACAAGTCACTCTTTGGAATAGTGATCAAATCTTTAACAGAAAAAGATAAGATCCATGTAGAACCCCACGGGGGATCAGTACAGTTGGGAGAAATAAGAGCAATAGTCAAGGTTCTACTCCTTAGCCAAGATGGACTGGTAAATATATTTTCGGACAGCAAATACTCAGTACAGGTAGCAAAGACGATCCCTTTTGCAGTCTTTAACCCGACCAATAAGCCAATTGACCAGATATTCACAACACTTAAAGAGCTAACTGAAAACAGAAAATACCCATCACACGTAAGATCACATACTGGATTACCTGGCTTTATTTTCCAAGGCAACAGAAAAGTTGATCGTCTTATCTCCTGCAACACGGCTTCCATTGGACACTTAGAACAAGCCCGTATTTTGCACCAAAAATTTCATATGTCAGCAAGCAGCATAAAATTGCTTTTCCCAGAGCTAACAATGAGCCAATGCAAACACCTAGTGCACTCTTGCAAGAATTGTGCAACCCTCGCCCCGTTAGGCCCACTGCAACAAGCAGGAGTGAACCCGCGAGGCCTTGCTCCTAATAAGCTATGGCAAGTGGCCATCACCCACATTAACTCCTTTGGTAAACTTAAGTTTGTCCATGTGGTGGTAGATACTTATTCAAAGGCTGTATTTGCAACAGCCCAATCCGGAGAAAAAGCTAGTAATGTGATAAAGGTGGTTAAATCAGCCATGCTGGTCCTTGGTGTCCCCTGGACCATAAAGACTGATAACGGGCCAGCGTATACATCACAGGAATTAAATTCCTTCCTGAAATCTTGGAACATACAGTCTACCACAGGTATCCCATACAACCCACAGGGACAGGCAATCATTGAAAGAACTCATAGGATGATTAAAGATCTCTTACAAAGAAACAATCATATGCCTTCAGACCCACAGGCTGCTCTGACTGAGGTCCTTTTCACTATCAATTTTCTTACTTTTGATTTCCAAGGGATAAGCCCAGCTTATAAACACTGGGGACCCTTTCCATCCAAGACCCCAGCCCCTATGGTTAGGTGGAAAGACCCCCTGACAGGAGAATAGAAAGGACCACACCCTCTGCTAACCAAAGGTCGAGGGTATGCTTGTGTCTTTCCAGAGAATGCGGAACAACCCATTTGGGTACCAGCCAGAAACATCAAGCCTGCAACGGACAGCCAATCAGAACCAGCCGAACAAGACCGAGACTCCACCTTGTTAGCAGACGCACCTGCCCTATCATCCTACCCTGAGAAACTGCCCATAGCCATGCCTGTTACTGTTTTATACCCCACTAGCTCTGGTCAGCCACTCAAATGGCCCACAGCCTGTGTGCGGTCATGCCATTCCTGATAACCATTATTCCTCATTCCTACCCCTATCTGAGCAAGCAATCCTGTGGACTCTCGATTTGAGCGCTGGTTAGTCAATGACGGGTAAGATCCCCTGGGGGACAGCCTAAGACAGGCACAGCTGCGTACGGAGACCACATGGAAACGGGGTCAACAATGGTATGGCCAAGAATCATACCTCCCGTTGCTCAAAAATAAACAAAAAGTGGGAAATATGGTGGAATGAGAAGACCATGCCAAGGTGGCCACTGGCAAGCGAGTGTCAGTTACTCAGGAATGGCTTTGAAACCCACCTGGCAATGGAGCCTGCCGGGCAACAGGCTGTGATTGGTTGGGGCATAGACCGCCCCTTGACCAGATTGGCTGGTTTTGGCTATATAAGATGTTGTTCCAACTGTAATAAATGAGTCTGCGGGCTGCTCGCCTCAAGCCTGCTTTCACCCGACTCCCGGGGTCTGTGTGGTGACTCCGCGCCTCTTGCCCCCACCACGCTGCTCCTCTCAAATTAATCCACTGCAACATTGTTGAGAAATCAACGGCAACACACCCTATCTTGGAAATCGCTAGTAAGTCTTCCTTTCTCTGCCTTTCCTGAGTCACGGTCCCTTAAGTGGACATGCATGGTTGTTCTCACACATGTCACCTATAACTACGCAGTTGGAATTATGACATTTTATTATTATTATTATTTTTTTGACAGGCAGAGTGGACAGTGAGAGAGAGAGACAGAGAGAAAGGTCTTCCTTTTGCCGTTGGTTCACCCTCCAATGGCCGCTGCGGCCAGCGCGCTGCAGCCGGCGCACCGCGCTGATCCGATGGCAGGAGCCAGGAGCCAGGTGCTTCTCCTGGTCTCCCATGGGGTGCAGGGCCCAAGCACCTGGGCCATCCTCCACTGCACTCCCTGGCCACAGCAGAGAGCTGGCCTGGAAGAGGGGCAACAGGGACAGAATCCGGCGCCCCGACCGGGATTAGAACCCGGTGTGCCGGCGCCGCTAGGCGGAGGATTAGCCTAGTGAGCCGCGGCGCCGGCCAGCATTTTATTATTTTTTCAAAAAATGTAATAGCTTTAAGGTAGGCACAGTTGGTATAGTGTCCAATTTGTAAGTTTTCACACAGGTGTGCACCTGTGACTCCATCACCACAATGAAGAAGTCAAAGACATCCATCAAGCCTCGGCTTCCTTATTCCTCTTCGCAAATCCTCCTTCCCATCCCGCATCCCATCCCCAGGCAACCACTGATGTGGCACTCCGGCTAGGTCTGCATTTTCTACAATGTTAGATAAATGGAATCATGCAGTGTGTTCTCTTGTCGTCTGGCTTCCTTAGTACAATGTATTGAGATTCTTGCAGGTTGTTGCCTGGGTCAGTGGTTCATACTTCATTGTACTATTCCATTGTATGACTGCACCATGTTCTGTCCTATCCACCTGTTGATGGTCACTGGATTGTTTCCAGGTTTGTTTGCTTTTAGCCATTAGGAACAAGTCCTGTATAGACATAAGCTTTCATTTATTTTGGGTAAATACCTAGAAATGATGGAACGGTTGAGTCACAAGGTAGGTGTGTGCTACATATTTTCAGAAACTGTTAAGCTTTTCTTTCCAAAGTGATTTTACCATTTTACATAGCTACCAGCTGTGATGTAACGTCCAGTGGCTCCATGTCCTTGCCAGCACTTGCTATGGTTGGTCACTGGATTATAGTTCTATATCACTAAGGTTTTCATTTGCATTTCCCTGCTGGCTAATGATTTTGAGCACCTTTCTGGGTGCTTCCTTGCTATCCATGTATCTTCTTTTCTCCATTTTAAACATTGGGTTGTTTGCTTTCTTATTACTGATAGTTCTCTATTTGGGACACAAGCCCTTTTTTATAAAAAACAATTAATTTTTCTGAGAGGCAGAGTTACAGACAGAGAGAGGGAAAGACAGAGAATGGTTTTCCATCATCTGGTTCACTCCCCAAATGGCCACAATGGGTGGAGCTGGGTCAATCAGGAGCCAGGAGCTTCTTCCAGGTCTCCTACATGGCTTCAGAGGCCGAAGAACTTGGTCTATCTTGCACTGCTTTCCTAGAGCATAGCAGAGAGCTGGATCAGAAGAAGAGCAGCAAAGACTTGAGCTGGTGCCCTTATGCTGAGGCTTAGCTCACTACATGACAGTGCTAGCCCTGATATAAGTCCTTTTTCAGATATGTGAGTTGTAAATGTATTCTCCTAGTCTCTTGCTTATCTTTTAAAGAAGAGCAATTCTCAATTTTGAGGAAATTCAAGTTATTTTTTTCTTATATGGAATATGATTGGAAGTGAGGAGCTGAGGCACCAGAGGATTCCATTAGGTTCTGAGAATACTTGTTGGAGGCTCTGGAGAGACAATGGCCGAACCACACTGAGCTATTGCTTCAGCCCTGACAGTCAAAGACAAATGTTCTCTGTGAAGAAGACTGTTCCAGGTGCCCTGAAGTGTGCTTTCAGAAAATCGAGGAAGAACAGTGCAGGCACTTGGCCGCCACACTCGCTCAGCCCGGAGGCTCTCCTGCACTGCACCTGCCCCTGAGTGCATTGGCGCTGGCCCCGGGGCATGCAGGGTGTGATGCCCTGGGGCTGGGTATTTCACAGGCCAGTTTCTCCCAGGTGTCAGCTATTCAAGTGCAGTTCCCGGGCTCCACGCCACATTTACATCATCAGGACAGGGAGTCACTGGGATCCTGCGCCTCCACTCACGCCCCTGGTGACCCCCTTGCCAATGTTGGCAAACTCCTGCTAAGTGAGTTCTAGCACCGCGTCCTGACGGCCAGGGGATGGAGGACTGAGACACACCTCTGTGGCCTCCATCCGCAGGGATTCCAGGGAGGGACCAGCACTTTCTTCACTTTGCCTTCTCTGCAGGTTCTGAGAGGCGAGGCCAAGCAGACCCCTCAACACAGGCATTAGGACAAGAGCGGAGCAGGCGCCTGGGGCTCAGATGAGCCAGGTGGGAGTGGGAGGTCTGGAGACCCAGGCACAAGGGGACCATTGGGGCGGACACCGCTCTGTTCACAACTCACACTTCCCCAGCACCACGTGCAGGGCAGGGCACTAAGGACCTTGTCTTGGCTCACCTGAGTCTCTAACAGCCTTCAGCAGCAACAATGGTCACCTCCTGTTACAAATAAGAGTTCAGAAAGGTCAGGTGACATTTTCATTGTTGCACAGCAAGCATGTTGTTGAGTGAGGAGTCAAACCCAGTTCCGAAGGACGCTGAACACAGCTGATGCCCCGTTCCCTCACCAGTCCCTGGGCGGGAGTGGGGCCGGCACGCAGGGATTCTAACGTGCTGGGCCAGACATTTTGCCCACAGCAGGCTGGAGGAAGCCCTGGACAGAGGCCCGGGGAGGAGGCAGGTGCTAAAGGCCGTCCATGACACACTTGCCCACCACGCTGTGTGCCTCTGTCCTGAACTCACTGGCACGCAACAAGGCCTCTGTAAGTCTGTCTTTTGTGGCTGCTGAATTGAGAACTGGAAGCTGTGCCCATGAGTCCTGGGAGGTGATTCCCCTTGAAATTACTTTTCCCCCGAGGAGCCTGTGTTGTGGCACCGTGGGTTAAGCTGCTGCCCGCTACACTGGCATCACATATGGATGCCAGTTGGTGTCCTGGCTGCTCCACTCCCAATCCAGCTCCCAGCTAATGTGCCTGGGAAGACTGCTGAGGATGGCCCTGTACTTGGGGCCCTATGCTCCCATGGGAGACCCGGATGAAGCCCCTGGCTCCTGATTTCAGGCTGGCCCAACCACAACCGTTGGCAGCCATTTAGAGAGTGAACCAGAGGATGGAAGATATCTCTATCTCCACCCCTCTCTCTGTTGGTAATTCTGCCTTTCAAATAAGTAAATACATCTTTTTAAAATGTTGTATAAACAGTGATGCTCCAGGGAGGGTTGCTTTTGTTCCCTTTTTCCCCCCTAAGGCTGGTGAAGTGAGGCAGTGGGATGGAGAAGGAACAGTCTGTACCCTGAGGGAGTGGCTGCGACCCCACTGCTCTGGACCAGCCCCCGATTCAAGGCCGATGACTTTCCCAGCATGTCCGGTCACGGCTTCCTGGGATAAAGTCTGGGAATCTGCGTGTATTGCAGAGCTGGCCAGGAGGTTCTCCTGGTCAGGAAGTTTGGGGACAACACCTAATGGCTGACACCAGCCCTTGGAGAAGGGGGTACCTTTCCTAAACCAGTGGGTCAGACTTGGGGTGCCAGGGAAGCCCCACCTGGCAGGAAGAGCCCTCGACTTCCTTCTTTAACCTCTCCCTTCTACTTCCTGACCCCCTCCTACCTTGTCTTTCTCGCTGTCAGCAAGTCCCCACCACGCTGAAACGCCTGTAAAGCAGCACTTGGAGCAGCAGCGCCCCATCGTGGACAGGAGCAGTGCAGCGCTAGGGCGGCGCAGGACGCTGTCCCAGTAGGTCACTGGGGCTGCAGTTACCATGCTGGCCGGCAGGGGGCAGCACTTGTCTACATTTCCGTGCGGATCCGCCTTGGCCTCCCCACACGGGTGACTCCGTGAGCATCCCCCGGAGCGGGCATGAGGTGCAGCCTGGCCCGATCTGGAACAACACCTCCACGTGACACGAGGTGAGTGAACAGCGGAAGAGTGAAGCGCGGGGGCGCAGCACGCTGTGCCGGGGGGAAAGCCGGCCTCTGCGGCACTGGCTGGGCTGAAGCTGGCGGTCCCCTAGCGCCCGTGGCATCGCATGGGGTGGCCCCCGCGGTCAGTGTGCCTGCCACCGAGCTGGATTTCCTGCCGTGCGCGAGGAGTTGAGGAGCAGGCCGGGCTCTGTGTCTGAGGAGGCGCGGGCAGTGGCGGTGGAGGCGCGGGCGGGTGGCCGTATTGGCCGCGCCTTTGAGGAGGCCTCGCAGCGAGGTCTCCGTGTCCGTCAGTCCCTCGTCCCTTCCACTCACAGACTGTGCTGATGTTTGTATCGGACAGGCCTCTTTCTCTAAAACCTTCCTTTACTCAGAAGGAATTCAGTACCCGTGTACTGCGTGTGGTGGTCACATCCGGGCAATGCGGTGGTCACATCCGGGCAATGCGGTGGTCACATCCGGGGAACGCCTTCCCGTCTGTTGACCGTTCACCTTTGCTATGCACTGGGAACCTCTAGAATCTTCTCATTCCTTCAGAAACTGTCCAAAGTTGTCGTGTGCTGTAGTTGCCCTGCTGCGTGGCGCCCTTCGGCGGAGCCCTCCTGGCTGCCCACCCCGGGGCCGCGCGCCCTCCCTGCGTGAGAACAGCGCGGCTCCCGCGGATGAGGGGGCGGGGCGGCGTTCCCCCCGTGTCTGCCCCCAGGTCCATCCGCGTGGCCCCGGGGTTCCTTCTGCTCGTGGCTGAGCGCTGTCCGGTTGCGCTCACAGCGCTGTGGGTGGCAGATCCGTTCCGAGGTTAGGAAGTGTGCGGACCCCGCCAGTCGGCCTCGCTCTCGGCCTCTTGCTGACTTCGAGCTGCACGTGCCCCGCGGCGGGCGGGCGCGGAGCAGGCTGTGTGCTGCAGATTTGCCCGTCTCCTGGCCGAGGGCCGCCTGGGCTTTGTTGCTCTGCTTCGCCTGTTCGTGGCGCGCGCCCCAGGGCTGCCAGGATCACGTGCCCCGTGCCCCCCCACCTGTCTGCTGTCCCCACCGCACTGAGTCTGGAGGCCCTGGGCCCAGACCCCCTGTGTCCCGGGAACCCTCCCCTCCCACACCGTTGCACCGACACCGCGTGCTCCATACAAGGGTCTAGGCTGAGAGCTGGAGCAGCGAGGAAGGCTCAGTTCACAATAGCTAAGACATGGACTCCACCTAAATGCCCACCAACAGTAGACTGGATAAAGAAATTATCGATATGCACTCTATGGAGTTTTTTACTGAGGTAAAAAATAAATGAAATCCGGTCATTTGCAACAAAACGGAGGAATCTGGAAAACATCATGCTGAGTGAAATAAGCCAGTCCCAAAGGGACAAATATCACATGTTCTCCCTGATCTGTGACACCTGAGCACCTACAAGGAAACCTGTAGAAGTGAAACTGACACTATGAGAAACAATGACTTCATCAGCCCTTGTCCTGACTGTCTAGGAACAGCTTACTATTTTATTCTTTTTAGTATTTTCTTTTTCTACTTAATACCATTGGTCGAACTCTTTACTTAACACAGAACTATTCTTAGGTGTTTAAATCCAATTGAAAATAGATCCCTGTTAAAAATAAGAGTGGGAATAAGAGAGGGAGGAGATGTACAGTTTGGCACTCGCTCCTTCGGACTTACTTCTAAGGGTAAAGCTAAAAATTTGCCATGGACTCCAAATCCCATTAAGCTGACAGGTACCAATGCCATCTTACTAAACTGATCAGTTTTTCATAACTGATCATAAAGATAGGAATAAGTGTCAAAGGGATCACATAAATAAGACCAGTGTCTGCTAATAATAATTGATATAATTTAAAAGGAGAGAATGGTCCAACATGGGAAGCAGGATACATAGCAGACTCATAGAATGACAAATGCCCTAAACAGCAGTCTGGCCTCAGAATCAGCCCTTATGGCATTTGGATCTGGCTAGAAAGCCCCTGAGAGCACTTCAGGAATGGAAGCCAAGACACTGTGGCAAAGAATGACCTACATGAACAATCTCTGTGAGTGCGATCCTGGTGGAAAGAGGGGCCATCAAAGAAGGAGGTACCTTTCTCTGAATGGAGGAGAGAACTTCCACTTTGATCATGGCCTTGTCTAAATAAGGCTGGAGTTTGTGGACTCAAGAGGCTTCCATAGCCTTGGCAGCTCATGACAAGAGCCTCGGGTGATCATTGACATCATAAATAAGAGTGTCAATTGTTAAATCAACAATAGGAGTCACTGTGCACCTGCTCCCCACGTAGGACCTCTGTCCTTAGTGAGTTGTACTGTGAGAGCGAACGGACAGTACTTGATACTTTGTGTGCCTGTGTGGGTACAAACTTTTGAAATATTTACTTAGTATAGAATTGATCTTCTGTGTATATAAAGATAATTAAAAATGAATGTTAAGAATGGGATGGGAAAGGGAGTAGGAGATGGGATGGTTGCAGATGGGAGGTTGGTTATGGGGGGAAGAACTGCTATAATCCAAAAGTTGTACTTTTGAAATTTATATTTATTAAATAAAAGTTATATATGTGTGTATATGGTTATATATGTGTGTATCTATGTGTATACACACGCACACACACACACACTTCTTCCTTTAAGGCACACTTTGACACACACTTCCTTTAAGGTTGATGGTTGGTGAATCTGGCATGAAGAATGAGGGGCTTCCACTTCTTCCCTTTGCACTTTGACTTCACCCCCATCCCCAGCCTGCTGGAGCCCACCCCTGTGCCGAGACCAGTGGGCTCGCCTATGCTGTGCACATTCTCAGATGCGAGGACACACGGACTCCACCGTGGTGCTCGGGACTCCGTCCCCCAAGGAGTCCTCACAGTTGTCTTCCCAGAGCGCTGCCCCCGCCTCTCCTCTCCTGCTCTACTTGAACCCGGCCACTCAGGTGTGCTGTCCATGCTCCTGACCACTGCCGCCACCTGAGGTCAGGGTCCCCTCCCCAGTGGCTGCAGGACTTCAGAGCTTGGGTGTCTCCCAGCTCCTTGCGCTCTGCGTGGTCCCCGCCACGCTCACCCCTCACTCTTCTCCTTCCTCCTCCAGGTCCCTGCTTGGTCAAGGGCACACCATAAGCTCAGCGGCTCATCACCAAAACAGAACTTAGCCAACAAAGGCTCAGGGGACAGTGCATGGCCTCCCTTTGCTGGGGCGCATGCCCAGAGGACACGGTACTGAAGTGGGTCCCTGTCCTGGGGGTGCATAGAACCTGAGGGGAGGCAGAGCTGACGGAGCTGAGACTGGCACAGCCAACTGCGTGCTCCACCACTGGAGGTGCTACCAAGGGAAAGACAGGGAACCAGCAGGACTCGTCTCTCTCCCCCTGCTGAAGCACCTGTCCCCGCCACGCTGCCTCCCCACGGCTCTCATCGTCCTCTTCTCTCCACCACTGCCCTCCGCGTCTCTCGCCAGGACCCCTGCGATACCGCCCTTGCCTCTGCAGCGCGTCGCTGCGTTGATTTCTGTCGCCCTTGGTGGGGCCCCGGCGCGTCTTCCCTTGGCCACAAGGCCCTGTGGTTCCGGCCCCGGCCCGTCCAGCCCCTCCTGGTGGCTGTGCCTCATCTCTGGCCACCCCTGCTCCCTGTCCCTCTCCTCCCGGGGTTCCTGTAGGGCCGGGGGCTCTGACCCTCTGTGGGGCGCACTCGCCGCCCTGCCCCTCGCACTGATTCCTGCTCCCTCAGTGCCCAGGAGCTGGCAGGCAGCGCTCTCCACCACAGCCGTCGCGGCCCCTGTGGTCTCGGGCGTCGGGCACTCGTCATACTCCACTGGCAAGGCCCGGGAGGACAGGAAGCTCCTCTCCAGGCGCACGGCCACCTCCCCTCAGCCCGGGCCCGAGGGGCCTTGGCGGCAGCTGTTTGCTCACTGAACCTGTGCCATGAATCCGAGACGGGTGTTTGAGGCTCTCTGGCCTCAGTGCCCGCTGCCTTGGGGCAGCGAGCACATGCGTCAACACAGGCTCCCTGCAGCTGAACGCAGGGCCATGCTGCCGCTCTCGGTTTACTTCCCCAACTGGGCGCCGAGTCACGTGCGTTTCACAGCCTGCAGAGGGGCAGTGCAGATGTGACAGGTCGGTGGGACTTTGTTGCCAGTCGGTATTTGGGGCTCAGAGCAGCCCTCCGCCACACTGTACAGCACTGTCTATGTCTTCCAAATGCGAGACAGGAGCCAGCCAGGCCAAGGTAACGGAGCAGAGGTGGCAGTGGCCTTGACTGCCAGTGTTTCATCCCAGCCCAGCAAGTCATTGCCATGTGACCTAGAGAGATTGCGTTCTCATTTAACAGGGTCAGTGAATATCCCAGTGTGGGCTCATCTTATCAACAAAGAAGAACGTAAGATGTGCCCAGTGCCACTTCCAGAGCCTGCGTAGGCCTCTCCCTCGCCTCAGTCCTTCTCCGGGGGACTGCACTGCCCGTGCATACCTGGCCAGGCCTAGCGAGTGGCTGTGTGCAGGCGGTGTGGCTGGACTGAGCCATGTGAGCTACAGGGATCCCAGGAAAGAGGTGGGGACCCTCCCCCTGTGCACGGCTGGGGGTGGGGAAGGGAGCTGGCTCCAGGGCTGGGGCCGGCTCCACCCATGCCTCTACCTTCTGGTGTGCATCTCTGAGCAGTTTGAGAATTTCCACCCCAACCTTGGCTTCAAGGCCCTGCGGGCTCCTGTGTCAAGGTATCAGGAAAGGATAATCTTTGTCTTCTTTTAATAAAC
Source organism: Oryctolagus cuniculus (assembly GCF_051225735.1). Lineage (NCBI taxonomy): Eukaryota > Metazoa > Chordata > Mammalia > Lagomorpha > Leporidae > Oryctolagus > Oryctolagus cuniculus. The sequence goes on from NC_142881.1 coordinate 29,292,219, forward strand.
ATTTTGATTGGTTTGTAATCGCACACATTTAAACCCATGCTCGTGGGCCTTCTATTTTCTCTTCCTGTGGCCTTGCCAGTGTTGGGACAGATTTGGGGTAATGCTACTGGGTCCTTTGTTTTCCTCTCCGTCATCCTAAAAGGGAAAATTGAGCAATTGTGGATTAAGAAGCCCACTGGACCTGTCTGTGTCTATGTCACAATATCTTAAACTGCTGGTGCAGCTTTCCTGTGCCAAATTGGCATGGGAATGTCAGCACAAGCCAAGCGGTCACTCAGGGCCTAAGGCCAGTGCCTGCAGGTGGCCTGACACGGGAGGCCCAGTCCTGACTCCCTCCTGCCTCTCAAGGTGGGCGCGTCGCTGTCGCATTCGTCCACACTGAACTGAACTGTGCTCTGTGACAGCGGCCTTTCCGGTCCTTCCTCTGGCTCTAAAACTTCTCTCTCACCTTCCCTTCCTTGTCTCCTTCTCTCTCTTTTTCTTGACATGGCACATAGGCATTTGTTCCCAGGAAAAGAGAGTTACTCGGTATCATTTTTGTCCTGGAAGTCCACAAGCTTGTTTTGTTTTGAAGTAACAGCTTGACAGTAGGGACTCCATTTTGGAGCACCTGAGACTCCATCTTGAGACAGCACCCCTTCCCCCCACCGTGAGACTCTGGTCTGAAACTATGATCTAAAGCACTCGGACAGTAGCAGTCCACTACATCACACCTGGCAACCTGCGTCACACTTGGCAGAGCATAGAAACCCCCTAGCATGATTGTTCAAGCTTGGGAGTGGGTAGGCTGCACCTGGGTTAATGATGAAAATGTAGTTTGTCTATGTCCTACATATGATTTAAGCCAATACCTGGATTAATGTCAAGATTATAATTGAAATTGTTAAGATTGTAACTGGTATTGTCAGGATTATAATATTAATTTTGCATAGGTTTTAGGTCAGCTTGACCTCAGTAACCATGTATTCCCCCTTGATCTTAATAGCCATGTATTCCCCTCCCGATTTTGTGGTTTTTGCCTTTAAAGACCCTGTTGCTTTGGGCTTCGGGGTCATGAGTTCTTTAGGGCATGAGCCTACTCTCCACCGCAGGCAATAAAGGACCATCAGATTTTATCATTGTGGGTACTCCTTTGTTTGCACTCACTCAGGCACAACAGTTTTTTAAATAAATATTAATTTATTTGATTGATTGTTCGATTGACAGAGTGTCGCTCCCCGTCTTCATGGAGGAACGACACAGGACCCTGCGCTGTTCTTTTGTCTGCTCGGCCTTCCCCGGGTTTGCTGCTGGTTCTTCCCGGGTTGGCTACCATCCCTTCCACCTCCGTGGAAGGGCGGTTCCCCCTGCCACCTTCCCCACTTCCACGGGGGAGCGGCACACCGCCGGCCGGCTCTCTCGGGGGCTGCACAGGTGTTCCTTCAGATAGATGTTCCTGGTGCATGTTGTCTCTCTCCTCCTTTATAGTCCTCTTCCGCCAATCCCAACTCTGCTACCCACACGCTGAGTACACTGCTCTCCTCCAATCAGGAGCAGGTCCTGCTGTTTACTGGTTGAACTGGAGGCAGCTGTGTAGAAGCTGTTTCCTCCTCTCCCAGCACCATATTGTGGGAGAGCAGATGCATAGAATAAGTCTTAATTCCAGTAACTTAGTCTAGTCCGAGTTGCTCCCAGTTGCTCCCCACAGACTAGATGCACATGGAATCCTCTCTGAGGCGATAAGATCCTTATTAGGATATGCAAATACTTGTCCATTTTCTTCCTCCATGAAAGAGGGCTGTTTCCCATCACAGCTCTTTGAAAGGACTCCTCCCATGGACCTGTGGGCAAATTTTGATTACAAATCCAGCTCCCTGGTCCAGCATTGTGGTGTAACAGTTAAAGCCACAGCCTGCAGTCCAGCATCCCACATGGGTGCTGGGGTTTAGACCCTGCTGCTCCATTTCCCATCTAGCTCTCTGCTAATGCACCTGAGAAAGCAGCAGAAGATGGCCCAAGTGCTTGGGCCCCTGCACCCACGTGGGCGGCCTGGCCCAGCCTTGGGAGTTGCAGCCATTTGGTGAGTGATCCAGCAAATGGAAGATCTCTCTCTAACTCTGCCTTTCAAAGAAATAAAAATGACATCTTTAAAAAAAAAGTTTTTAAAGTTTGCAACTCCCCAGTGTTCAAATAAAACAAACAAACAAACAAAAAAAAAAAAACCAGCTTCCACAGAGGTGTCCAGGTGACCTGTGTGACCCAGTAGGTAGCACAGAGTCTAAGGGATGTCTTTGGTGTCTCTGCTCTGTAGGTTAGTATCTAACACAGGGGATTTGTTAGCCAATCTGGAAGAAGTTTCACCTAGATTTGTAAAGCGTTCTGACTTAACCTATTTAATGTCAGTAAGTAAATATGTATAAAAGTTATTCATGCAAATCTATTCTATATCAGCCTTTAGTTAATATATATCATGTGTATTTCTCACAAAACCCTTTAGCACAAGCAAATTCCCTGTTTTAATATGGAGTGAGCAATTAGTTTGTAAAATTATCTAATATGGGCCGGCGCCACGGCTCACTTGGCTAATCCTCCGCCTGCGGTGCTGGCACTCCAGGTTCTAGTCCTGGTTGGGGCGCCAGTTCTGTCCCACTTGCTCCTCTTCCAGTCCAGCTCTCTGCTGTGGCCCGGGAGTGCAGTGGAGGATGGCCCAGGTCCTTGGGCCCTGCACCCTCATGGGAGACCAGGAGAAGCACCTGGCTCCTGGCTTCGGATTGGTGCAGTGCACCGGCTGTGGCGGCCACTTCGGGGGGGAGGGGGGGGGTGAACCAATGGCAAAAGGAAGACCTTTCTCTGTTTTCTCTGTCTCTCCCTCTCACTGTCTAACTCTGCCTGTAAAAAAAATTATCTAATATGTAGGAGACACTTTTTTTCTTTTCTTTCTTTTTTCTTCTTCTTCTTCTTTTTTTTTTTTTTTTTTGGACAGGCAGAGAGAGAGAGACAGAGAAAATGGTCTTCCTTTTTCCGTTGGTTCACTCCCCAAATGGCCTCCACGGCCGGAGCTACGCCGATCCCGAAGCCAGGAGCCAGGTGCTTCTCCTGGTCTCCCATGCGGGTGTAGGGCCCAAGCACTTGGGCCATCCTCCACTGCACTCCCGGGCCATAGCAGAGAGCTGGCCTGGAAGAGGGGCAACCGGGACAGAACCGGCGCCCTGACCGGGACTAGAACCTGGAGTGCCGGTGCTGCAGGCAGAGGTTTAGCCTTGTGAGCCGTGGCACCGGCTCATAGGAGACACTTAAAAAAAAAAAAAAAAATATATATATATATATATATATATTTGCTTGAAGGGCAGAGTTACAGAGAGAGAGAGGTGCTCCATGCACTGCTTTACTCCCCAGATGGCTGCAACTGCACCGATCTGAAGCCAGGAGCCAGGAGCTTCTTCCAGGTCACCCATGAAGGTGCAGGGACCCAAGGACTTGGACCATCTTCTACTGTTTTCCCAGGCCATAGCAGAGAGCTGGGTGGCAAGTGGAGCAGTCAGGTCTCAAACTGGTGCCCATATGGGATGCCAGTACTGCAGTTGGCAGCTTTACCTGCTATGCCACAGCGCCCACCCCCCACTGTTTGTTAAATGAAGCCTCTGCTTTGTTCAATTACTAACTCCTTATATTAGTTTCTGCGCTCTCACGAGCACCCCCAAAGTCTAATGTATGAAGGGCCAAACATCTGGGTGTATGGAAATTCTTTGTTTTAACCTTTTATTCAACAAATATTAACGAACACACCCTAGGTGTCGGCAATATTCCAGATGTATGGAGGTACAAAGATGTACAAGAGGACAAACCATCCATTAATGAGCTTGTAATATAGTAGTGGAGGTAAGGCACATACACAAATATCCTTAATTGGAAACACGAATTTGAGGCTGTAAGAAAAAGCACAAAGTACTTTCCTGGAGTGATTGGGGCATGAAGTGGGGAGTGGCAGCAAATGACAGGAGAAAGGCTCTCCCAGGCAGAGCTAACTGCATGGGTGAGGGCTTGGGCCTGCTTCCTCCTCCATGAAGTCTTCTCTGACTCTGAACTCACCTTTGAGCTCCTTCCCCCACTGAGGTAGCTTTCTTGCTCCTTCTACTTTCTACAGTCTGAGATTTTTACATACTCTCACTGTAACATTTACATTGTGACCATTGTTTACAAGTCTCTCCCATAAACTAGAAACTCCTTTAGGGCAGGGGCCAGGTCCTTCCCTCTTTGTTTTCCTAACGGAGGTTTCTCAATAAATACTCACAGGAGAAGGAAAATCAGTGGCAGACTATGCTCAGGGATCAGTGAGTACACAATTTGCCTGAAATCTCGGATTCATGAAGGAGAACAGTTGTAATTAAAGCTACAAAGGAAGATACAAGTGTTTGATGCAGCGGTTAAGCTACTGCTTGGGACGCCTGCATTCCATATTAGAGTTCCTGGCTCCTCTGCTTCTGATCTAGCACCCTGGGAGGTAACAGGTGATGACTCACTCACCTAGGTCCCTGCCACCCACATGGGAGATCTGGATTGAGTTATGGGTTCTTGGCTTCAGCCTGGTCCAGTTCTGGCTGTAGCAGGCATTTGGTGAGTGAACCAGCACATGAATGATCTCTGTCTATCTCTCTGTTCATCTCTCTGCCTTTGAAATACATAAAAATAAATAAAATCATACATGCATACATAAAAACTGTTTTTAAAAGCTACAAAATACAAAAGGATTCTGGAAAGAAGTTGATAACATCAGTGCTGGTGAGGAAGTAGTGTGATGATTACTCTGAAACCAGGGGTCAGCACTCTGGCGCAGCAGATTAAAGCCCTGGCTGGCAGCGCCAGCAACCCGTATGGGCATTGGTTTGAGTTCTGGCTCCTCCACTTTCAATTCAGCTCCCTGCTAACGCACCTGGGAAAGCAGTGGAGGATGGCCTAAGTCCTTGGTCCCCTTCACCCACGTGGGAGACCCAGAAGAAGCTCCTGGCTCCTGGCTTCAGATCAGCTCAGCTCTGGCCATTGCGTCCATTTGGGGAGTGAACCAGTGGAGAGAAGCTCTCTCTCTCTCTTTCTACCTTTACCCCTCTCTGTAACTCTTTCAAAGAAATAAAGTATATATCTTTTTCACAAAAGAACTCTTAAACCAGGAAGACTGCATCTCAGAACCATTTGGGAGAACAATTTGTCAGCATCTAATGTGAGAGATGTTCAGAGCCAGTGATCCAGAAATTTTAGCGGTAGAGAAGCTCTTCTATGCATGCATATACAAGGAGAAAGATATAGAATATTCATAGCAAAATTTAGTAAATAAACTCAATGGCCATCAGTAGGACAATGGTGTGACTATATAGGTACATGTATAAATGTGGGTGAATATTATAAATCTAATCTCAGTGGAGAAAAAAAATCCAGGGCTGCAGGAGAATTGTTTTTTTTTTTTTTTTTAATAGTTATCTGAAATGCAGAGTGACAGAGAGGGAGAAAGAGAGATTTTCTATGCCCTAGTTCATTCCCCAAATGGCTATAAGGGCCAGGCTGAAATCAGGAGCTAGAAATTCCATCCAGGTCTCCCACATGAGTGTTAGGGGCCAATTACCAGGAAAATGGATTGGAAACAAAACAGCTGGAACTCGTTGCAAGAAGTGGCTTAACTTGCTGCACCACAATGTCAGTCCTGTTTTAAAGTATTTTAACTTGTATACAAAGGGTACTGGGGGTGGGTCGGGGTGTTGCGGCCTTATGGGGTAAGCCTCTGCAGGCCACATGGCCGTCCCTTACTGGAGTGCCAGTTTAAGTCCCAGGGACTCTGCTTCCCATCCAGCTCCCAGCTAATGCACTATGGAAGGCAGCAGAAGATGGCCTAAGTTCTGGGGTCTCTGCCACCCATGTGGCTACAGGATGGAGTTCATGGCTCCTGGTTTCAGCCTGGCCCAGACCTGCTGTAGTATCCATTTGGGGAGTGAACCAGCAGATGGGAGTTCTCTCTACCAAATAACCAATCTTTAAAAAAAGAATAAAAGATTCAGTAAGAAAGACTTCTTTCTCTTGCCTGTCTCTGAGCTGCAGCATTAGTCTTCTGCCTTCACACTGAGATTTGGAATGGAACTTGCTCCATGGGCTTTCCCCTGGACTTGAATCAGAATGTGGTATCCACTCTGTGAGTGTGACCCCGATGGAAAGAAAGGGCCATCAAAGAAGGATGTACTTTTCTCTGAAGGGAGGAGAGAACTTCCACTTCGCTTGTGGCCCTGTCTAAACACTGATGGAGTTTGTGGTCTCAAAAGGCTTCCATAGCCTTGGCAGCTCATGGCAAGAGCCTTGGGTGATCACTGATGTCATAAATAAGAGTGTTAATTGTTAAATTAACAACAGAAGGGGATGGCGCTATGGCGCAGCGGGTTAAAGTGCCAGCATCTCATATGGGTGCCAGTTCTAGTCCCAGCTGCTCCTCTTCCCATCCAGCTCTCTGCTATGACCTGGGCTATCAGTAGAAGATGACCCAAGTCTTTGGGCCCCTGCACCCATGTGGGAGACCCAGAGGAAGCTCCTGGCTCCTGGCTTTGGATTGGCACAGCTCTGGCTGTTGTGGCCATCTGGGAAGTGAACCAGTAGATAGAAGACCTTTCTCTCTGTCTCTACCTCTCTCTGTAATTCTGTCTTTCAAATAAATAAAATAGAAAAAAATTAACAACAGAAGTCACTGTGTACTTATTCCCCATGTAGGACATTTGTCCTTAATAAGTTGTACTATGAGAATTAACTGCAAAACTTGTTCTCAAGTTGTATACATTGTGTGTGTGTATGTGGATGCAAACTGTTGAAATCTTTACTTAGTACAGAGTTGGTCTTTTGTATATAAAGTTAATTAAAAATGAATCTTAATGAAGAATGGGAAGAGTGAGGAAGTAGGAGGTGGGACGGGAGTGGGGGTGGGAGGGCAGGTATGGGGGAAAGAACCGCTACATTCCTAAAGTTGTACCTATTAAATTTGTGTTCATTAAATAAAAGCTTTTTTTTTTTTTTTTAAAGAATGTGATATCCAGCTTGCCAAGCACAGAACGTTGATTTCTCTGCCTCCATGATAACATGAAGACAGAGGTGACACAGTAGGCAGGGCCCAGGCTGTGGCTGGCATCACTGATAGCACTGAAGTCAAAGTCTCCAAGGGTTCTCCAGAACTGAGCAGAACTGAGAGACTGAGTCTGAATCTCACTCACAGCCTAAGCAAATCCTGACCTCAGTCTACACTCCTATTCCACTTTCTGCAGATAGACCCCTCACCACACTTTCAACCCAATCTGACAGAGCAGGTGCACAGGCAACTTCAGTGCACACACCAAGGCTCTCCGAGACTCACACAGCTGCTTTAAGCACCAACACATCTACACACATCTCATTTTCCCAAGGACTGGGCATGAGGGGCAGAACACACAGGCACTTGATGAAAGTGTTAAATTTTCTACTTGGGTCCCAGAAAGTAGGTAGTCAAACTGGGCATGGGTAAAAAGACCCAAAAACCAAAACAACCAAAACAACGAAGCAAACCCCGGGGTATCCTTGGTACCAGGGTGGGCCAGGGTGGAGGAGAGCTGGGTCATGGTTGAATTGAAGCTGGTTTTCTATACACGGTGTGAATACTTGATTTGTTATGTTGATGTATGTGCTGAATGCTAGCTACTGTTTATAAATGTTTTCAAAACAGCTGGAGAAATTCATTGGCAGATGTCTAAATATCTAATAAGAGCCCTGGAGATGAAGATCTACTGGGCCATATTGAACCAAGCAGTAGAAAAGGAAAAGAGAAACACACTGAAATTCCACTCCCAGGGCCTGTGGAGGACAGAGATGCCAAACTGGAGGCAGAAAAATGAGAAATGTATTGCAGAAGGGAGAATGAGTGTCCCGACAGACCCAAGGGTGGCTGTCTCAGGTGTCTTGACCCAGGCAAAGAAGAGGTTGACAGCGTTCATGTTGTTGTACTGTGCCTGCCAGAAGGCGAGGAACTCGAAGTCTGCGTATGTGTTCGGCTGCTGCAGGAGCTTCCCCATCCAGGTTTGGAATACGTGGAAGCCCACGGCCATGATGGAGAGCTGTCACACCGAGGTCATGGGGTGTCAGAATAGTCACGAGGATCTCAAGGGAAGTGCCGAGATGAGGTCCCAGGGGAGAGCAGGGGCAGGAAGACAGGTAGGAAAGACACTTCCTACCCTGCTGAGGTGTCCACTGGCTCAGGTTCAAATGGCCAGACCAGGGTGATGGGGGAGCAGCTTAGGTGTTCCAGAGCCCAAGGGAAGGCTTGTAAAGGTCACAGGGACCTGGAGCCAAGGACTCTTCCTCCCCCACCCCCACCAGCCCTGAGCCTTGGTCAGGAAATGAATGTGTCCTGCTGATAAGAGGCAGATGGAGATGAAGGGGCAGAACCCTTGAATAGGAGGGAAGAGAAAAGGCAAGGGTACCCAGGGACGAGGACAGGTCATACGGGCACAAGACAGAAGGGCAACAGAATATCAAGTACCTGAGAAAAGGCACAGGGCCTGGATCGCAGGTAAGGAGGAGAGGAGACATGGAATTCAGGGCTTCCCAGGGGCTGAGTTGGGGGGCATCTGCCTCTTGCTTGGAGTTGCTGCAAGTGACTGACAAAAGTCAGAAGGAGGACTTGGGGCCCAAAAGGGAAGAACCTGGAGCAGCTGCCAAGGTTCTAGTTGCTGCTGAGTATCAGAGCCCCTGAACATGGTGCTCCAGGACCTCCTCCACCGTGCATTAGGTGATGAAGATGCAGAAGACGGCCTCACAGCCAATGACGAAAAGGTCCCAGTTGCTAACATAGCAGATCAGCTTCACCGTGTGGATCTGCCAAGATTGGATGGCACCTCCTGTGGCTGGAAACTCCACCAGCAGTCTAGCTATTACTGGTGTAACTGGTGAAGTTGTAGTAAGATCTGTTCATCAGATGATGGTACTCAATGATAATTTCCTGACTTTGGAAAGATATAGTATTTTTAGAAAATACACACTAAGGTATTTAGGAATAACAGGGCATTATGTCTGCCATTTATTCTCAAACAATAGAGGTGTGTGTGTGTGTGGGTGGGTGTGTTTGTGTTTGTGTACAGAGAGAGATCTTCAATCCACTGGAGTTCACCCCGTAAGTATCTGCCAACAGCTAGGGCTGGGCCAGTCTGAAGCTGGGAGATAGGAGTTCCGTCTTGGTATCCCACATAGGTGGCAGGGACACACATACTTGAGCCATCACCTGCTGCTTCCCAGGGTGCTCATTAGAAGGAAATTGGCTTGGAAGCAGAGGCGGGACTGGAATTAGGAACTCAGACATGGGATGTGGGCATCCCAAGTATCAGCTTAACCCACTGCCCACAGTGACTCTCCCCAACATGATTTCTAATACCCTTAATTTTGATACTTAGTAAGCCACATTATCAGTCTCTTTTTTTTGTTTTAAAGATTAATTTATTTATTTTAAAGATAGAGTTACAGAGGGAGGGAGAGTTACAGAGGGAGGGAGGGAGGGGGAAAGAAAGAGGTCTTCCATTTGCTGGTTCATTCCCCAGTGGCCACAATGGCCACAGCTGGGTCAATCTGAGGCCAGGAGCCAGGAGCTTCTTCCAGGCCTCCCATGTGGGCAGGGGCCCGAGCACTTGGGCCATTTTCTGCTGATTTCCCAGGTTAACTAGCAAGGAACTGGATCAGAAGTAGAACAGCTGGGACACAAACTGGTGCTCATATGGGTGCCAGCTTCGCAGGTTGTGGCTTAACCACAACATTAGCCTCCACATTATCAGTCTTAATCTGAGTTATTTTAAAGACACATAGATTCATTAAAGGAATATTACTCAAAATCTACCAGTATGAAAGATACCTCTTATTATTTAAAGATTTCTATTTAGTTATTTGAAAGGCAGAGTTACAGAGAGACAGGGAGAGACAGAGATTGAAAGGGGGAGAGAGATTCTTTCGAGACTCTTTCATCTACTGCTTTACTCCCCAAATGGCTGCAATGGACAGGTCTGAGCCAGACCTAAGAAGGAGCCTGAAACTCCATCTGAGTCTCCCACATGAATGACAGGGGTCCAAGCATTTGGGCCATCTTCTGCTGCTTTCCCAGGTCCATTAGTAGGAAGCAGAATTGGAAGCAGAGTGGCCGGGACTTGAACTAGAACCTATATGGGATTCTGGTATTGCAGGTGGCTGCTTAATTCACTGTGCCACAACAGCAGCCCTTGTGTAAAGTATCTTGCTAGGTGTCATGGTTTCTACCCTCAGGAAGTCCTGTTGAGGCAGACATTTCCCAGAATGAACTTGCTGTGGCAGGATGAGCATGAGCTTTGGAGCCAGACAGACCTACCACTTACAGTATAGGTTGGCTCTGTGGCTTGCTTTTCATTTGTAAAGTAGGGAATATAGTATCTTATAAGTCTACCCACCAACAAATACTGTGTGCTCCTCAGGGGTAAGGTGTGGGTTTTATTCATTTAGCATAATGCCTGGTACTTAGTTTTTCAGCAAGTGTTGGATTGAACCAACAGCAGAAAATTAAAAAAATATGAGTAGAAAGAAGTAAGTGAAACAGTTTCAAACTGACCCATAACAGCAATTTCATCAACACAGTCACCGACATCTTCTATTTAGTAGATGTTGGAAAGAAGCTGGAACATTCCTTAGTCCAAAGAGAACAATAAATTCATGCAAGTCTTGAGTAAGAGAAGTGAAGCCAGTGCTTCGCTGGCCTGATGAGCAAGCCCCGCTGGCCAATAACTCTTGCTTGGTATGAGGGTGGGAAAGGTACTGGCAGCACTCAGTCTCATAAGTCAGCCGTCTGCAACATCAGATGGGCATCGGGTCTGGAGGCTGCAGTGATCTGAATTCAGCAGCAGGGCAGGAGGAGCCCAGGGTTGCCAGGTGCGTGATGATTCCAGCTGCTAGGACTTTCTCCCCTTTCCTTAACCCGCTGACACACAGACTCTAGCATGGAGCAGGAGTACCTGCAAGGCAGGCCGCGGCTCACTAGGCTACTCCTCCGCCTTGTGGCACAGGCACACCGGGTTCAAGTCCCGGTCGGGGTGCTGGATTCTGTCCCGGTTGCCCCTCTTCCAGGCCAGCTCTCTGCTGTGGCCAGGGAGTGCAGTGGAGGATGGCCCAAGTCCTTGGGCCCTGCACCCCATGGGAGACCAGGATAAGTACCTGGCTCCTGCCATCGGATCAGCGCGGAGCACGAGCCCGCAGCGCGCCGGCCGCAGCGGCCATTGGAGGGTGAATCAACGGCAAAGGAAGACCTTTCTCTCTGTCTCTCTCACTGTCCACTCTGCCTGTCAATAAATAAATAAATAAACAAACAAACCAATTTGCTGCAGGTTTGGGTGGGGCTCAACATTTGCATGTCTGATAAGTTCTGGGATAAAACTGGTGCTCTGGTCTTGAGACTGCATTTTGAGAACCACTTTGAGAACCAGTCAATTCCACTTCCCTTTGACGAAGATGTCAAAAAGGCAGTCAATGTCAGCGATTCTCATTAGCAGTGGGAAGGAGAGAGGGGCTTGCCAGACCTCCTCAGGACTGGGAGAGCTTTGCAAACTACACAGACCACTTAGAACACTCCCTCTCCACCCCATGGGGAAATCACCGACTCCATTGCCTGCAGGAACCACCCTTCTCATGTTAGGGGATCACACCCCTTAGGTCATTACAGTGGGAGGAGACGGAAAACAACTTAGTCCTTCTTGATATCTCTGGCCCCTCTACCATTAGTTTCTCCTCGAGTAATAAGGATCCCAGTCGGACCTCACTGTGAAGAACCAGCCTGACTAACTGAAACACCTCTTCTGAGATTTCTGAATCTAACAGGGACTCAACACGTGCATCTCACCACCATTCTCCACATCAGGAGAAGGAAATGACCAGAGCTGTTCCTCCTTGCCTCTGAACACCTATAATGTGCCCTGTGCCAAGTGCTTGATAAACTTGTTTCATTTAATCCTACAATGACTCTATGTGGTAGGTGTAATTATTATCCCCATCTCAGAGAGTTGAAGTAACTTACCCAAGGTAAACAACAAATGGAACCAAGATTCAAATGCAAATCTGCCTGCCTCCACAGTAGGCTGATTCTGTACTGCTCCAAAGAAGGACTGTATTCAGGGGAGAGAAGGCACAGGGAGGAAACCCACGCTCCATACAAGGCAGCCCTTCCCAACCACTAGTGCTTTCCATCATGCAATGGGCCATTCCACAAACATCCACTTCACCCTGGGAAGCGCAGGCAGGCTGTGTGCTGAGGATCATGTAGACATGGTTATGATACCAGTGAGTCACTGAACTATGACTCAACCACTAAAATGGTAACAAAAACAATGTAAAATTCTATCCATGCTAATATCACAATGAAACATTTTAGGAAAATGGCAGTGGGTGTTTAGCCTAACTGTTAAAATGCCTGCCTTCCACACTAGAGTGCCTGGGTTCAATTCTTGGCTCCATCTCATGTCCTCCTGCCAGCTCAGACCCTGAAAGGCACCAGTGATAGCTCAGGTAATTGGGCTCCTACCACTCACATGGATTGAGTTCCTGAATCATGGCTTTGACTCTGGGCCAGCTCTAGCTGTTGTGGGCATTTGCAGAGTTAACCAGGAGATGGGAGTGTTTTTTCTCTCTCTCTCTTTCTCTCCCTTTCAAAGAAGACAAAGCTAAAAACAAAGAAGTATGTAAAAACTTGAAGGAAAAACTGACTTTAATAGATATGAATAGTATAATAGGTGGAATTGGTTTCTATTCATTAATGTTATAGTAAAATGTAAAATCATTTTAAAAATATTTCCATGTTTCCAAGTTTCGGGCTGAAACTTCAGTTGTTGGATGCTATCCTGGAGTTTGTTATTGCTTCCCTGAGACCCATTCCCTACTCTCATGGCTAATCCTATGATTTTATTTGCAGTATCATGTTTCTCAATTGTCTCACCTTTGTTGCCAGAAGTCAAATCCAACCCTGGCTCTAGGACTTGGACAGGAACCTCAGTCCAAAGCAAATCTGCAAAGGCCCCTCCCTTTTATCATTATAGTTCAGGAAGGGACATGTAACCTGTTTCAGGTTAAAGGAGTCATGAAGAAGCAATTCTGGAACCTTCTGGGATCTTTTCTGTCCTACTAGATATGAAAGAGAAAGCCCCCAGAGGAGTCAGTCTTGGGATGAAACTAATTGTGAAGCTCGCAGAACTGAATAACAACAAAATAAGACAGGTCTTTGACAATGTCATTCAACTACTGGATTCATAAGCCCTATACTCATTTGGATTTTCATTACTGAGGCATCTTCTCCTCTCATCTCTTTTCCTTCCTTCTCCCCTCCCCTCTCCTCTCCTCTCCTTTCCCCTCTCCTCCCCTCTCCTCCTTCCTTTCCCTCGAGATTTGAAGGAATTTTAAAGATTTATTTATTTACTCAAAAGGCAGGGTTACAGAGAAGCAGAGAGAGAGAGAGAGATAGGGAGAGAGAGGTCTTCCATTCGCTGGTTCATTCCCCAGATGGCCACAAGCCAACCCAAAGCCAGGAGCCAGGAGCTTCTTCCAGGTCTCCCACGCGGGTGCAGGGACCCAGGGGCTTGGGCAATCCCAGGCCATGGCAGAGAGCTGGATCAGAAGTGGAGCAGTCGGGATTTGAACCGGCACCCATATGGGATGCCGGCACTGCAGGCGGCAGCTGTACCCACTGCGCTACAGTGCTGTCCCCCATCCTCTCATATTTCTCTCCCCTCCTTCCCTCCTTCCATCTTTCCCTCTCCCTCTCTTTTCTCCTTTCTGTTGTTCTGCCTTTTGAATAAATAAATAAATAAATAAGTAAATCTTAAAAGACAAAGGAAAAAAATTTGTTGGCATGAACCACAAAACATCTTCCCGACACCATCATTCCTATAACTACACACAGATTTCTCACTCCTAAAATCGCCTTTATAGATTGAGTATTTGAGTTTTCATGGAGGCAGGTACAAGATAAAAATAGTTCTAATATTTAATACTACTTTTATCTTTATGATATTCCATGTCCCTTCTATAAAACAGACAAGGCAAATTGTTTCCAGAGTTAGCATCCCATAAGTAACTGGTCTGCTTTCTCTTGCATGAAAACCATATGACCATTTGTGTTTTCTTCTTTGCTCTGGCTGTCAAGAACCTCCGATTTTGTTCTCATTTGCAGAACCTTTGTTTATCTTAAGTTTCCTGATACATGTTATCTTCCTCTCCTACTTTACCCCACTGCTTTTGCCAAGTCTTTTCATCGTAGTTCGAATAGCCTATAGTTTGTTGTTATATCTGTGCTTTCTCATGTAAGCTGGCTCACATCCCTTTTAGACATAGGTGGAATATAAAGGGTGATTAGAGAGGTCTGACGTAATAATTAATTAATCATCATCCTCATGAGCTTGGGTAGTAGCCTGATTTTATCCATTCCTGTGTTTACAGTAGAGACTGAATGTCCTTGTTCTGTCTTTTGAACTGCTGGCGGGCGTTCCCAGCTCACAGCAACAGCAAGATGTCAGCAGCTGCTTTGTGCGTATCATTTCCCAGGTGAGAGCATGTAGGCCAGCACATGCTACCAAGCTCCTTCCTGCTTCTAATTACTATTTAATAGAACATGGCTGCTCTTTTTCTATCAGCACTCTCCTGGGGCAGGAACGACATCCCTTCCCTCCACTAATTGGCAAGGAACCTTGGCGAGCTGGGATGCTTCTGCCAAAGCATGCGCAATTCCTTTATGGGATTGCTCCTGTGTTGGAAACTCTGGGCCTTCAAGTTCTTGGCACTCAGAAGCCACTGGCTGCTTCCTAAGCTGGGTGGCTCTGAAGAGAAGCACTGAGGGTGCCTCTCGAAGTCTGGGAATCTTGCAACCCCCAATCCCAGCTCTGATAACCACTGTTGATGGAACCTCAACTGTTCTTTCTTTCTCCAACTGTAGAAGAGTTGGAGTTCTTTGGAGTTCACCCAGTTTATAACTTTATCCCGCAGTTGCTCTAGGGGCCTCTTCTTGATGCTCTTACCAGGGGGCTTCTGGGGGGAGTTCTCTGAAACACATCTACCTATTTCTTGGCACACTGGATCCAGCTTGGCTTTGGTCACATAAATGACTATGTATGGGGTATGTGATTAGCTCTATTAGGTGGTCTATTTTCTTGTGAAATAAAGCACATTGTTGTGAAACCACCCCTTCTTATGCCTCATAAACATTCTCTGATAATAGTTTCAAAATAACTTAGGTAAGGACTTTAATATTCACTCCTGGAAGAAAAGAATAAGCTCTGGTCAACCTCCCTATTGATTTTGTCTCAGGGAGATTATTTCAACTAATGCCTTGATTGATCTGGTCAGCAATAGCTGACCCCCGTGCCAAATTATGGATGAGATTTCTCTTCACCTTGTCTGGCACAGACTGCTAGTTATTCTCCAATGCATTTTCTTCCTTTCTTGCATAAGAACAAAATTTTATCTGTTAACACTTTACTGTCAAACTAGATACCACATTATCCAGCCTACCTTGTCGCTAGAATGAGGACCACTAAATTAAGTTTTGGCTTACAGAATGTAAGTGAGTGTGTGGTTCCAGTTGTAACTTCCTGCTCATGTTTCTACTAAGAGGAAAAAATGCCTTCCCTTTTACTTTCCTTTTTCCTGATAGCAGGAATCTGAGATAGAAGCTGTGTGTTGAGGGTGGCAAAACAGTAAGGTAGAAGGAATGTGAGCCCCCATGTGATTGGGGAGCCCCATAACAGTGCAGGGCTTTTTATCCCTCAGACTGCTGAATGAGAGGAAAATTGACTTCTACCTTATTTAAGTCACTGCTACTTTGGTCTCATTTTTATTGCTAAATCAATATTCCAGCTGAAGCATTCCCATGAATATATGCATGTCAGATGGGTACTTTGGAAAAGGAAACTTCCTGAGAACAGAATATGTGTAGAAGGAAAAAAAATAGAATTGACATCAACAAACTCATAGCACAGAATTCCTGTCCTAAGAAAAGTCAGGTTTAATCCCAGATCTCTTGGTTAAAATCATTAATTGGGTACACAGAACTTGGTTCCTTTTCATCACAGAAGTCCCCTACTAAAAATATCTTCCGTGTTGTTGTCCTTCTTGGGCAATTCCTCCTTTTAATCTCTTCCTTGCACTTGTGTGAGAGACCCTGAAGAAACTCCTGGCTCCTGGCTTCGGATCAGCTTGGCTCTGGCCGTTTCTGCCAATTGGGGAGTGAATCACTGAATGGAAGACCTCTCTCTTTATCTCTGCCTCTTCTCTCTCTGTGTAACTCTGACTTTCAAATAAATACATAAATCTTTAGAAAAAAAAAAGGATTTGAGGACATCAGTTGGAGTACAGTCTCCAAGATCAGCTTTGTTACGGGAATTTCTTTGGCTGGTGATTCAGTGGCGGTTACACCTGAGCCTACAGACGGCAGGCAGGAAACTTGTGCTTACTTTTACTGTTTCCTTGAACTGTTTTGCCCAAGATCTCCTAGAAACTGATCATCTTGGAAAAACTAAAGCCATAGAGAGTGATATAGAGCAGAGATTCAACAGAGACTCAAAGACCTCATACTTCCTGTATTTACCTGAACTAAAAATATATATTTAATTCCAGAATCTGAGGAAGCATCAGACGAGGAGCCTTTAATGTTAAATGTTGCCAAGGCTGTAGTCCTCCAAAAAGTGGAGATGGGAAACCAGATAGGGAAAATCTGCTGACCACAGAGACAGGGTTCACTCCAATTACAGTGCCACCATTTCACACTGTCTTAAATGATAAGGGGGAAGTGATTAAGTTAATAGAGTTGATGGTGAGTGAGTTCACTATATAGAAATCCTAGATTCACCTGTAATTGTGCATTCCAGGCTACAGGGATCAGTAAGTTTCTGTAACAATGACAGGATAATTATCACCATGACCAGACCACATGTTCCCCAAAGCCAGGAATTGATTCTCTCTGGAGTTACAGGGTCTGTGAAGGGTAGCCTCATCGTAGACTGATTCACGAACTATTCAGTTAAGGGCAATGCCTGACGACTGTGTGAAGACAGCTTTGGTAACCCCAGATAAACGCATCGCCTCCTTAACTCTGGGACTTACTCCATACACAAGAGGAGGCCCTAAAATGGCTCCATACAAAGAGAAAGCATACTTATATAATTAATACATCGACGGATTTGTAGACAGTTTAAACAGAAACCATGTTACTTCGAAGGCCAGCAACTTCCTTGAACACTACAAACTTCTCCGGAGCTCAAGAACCAAAAGTGGAGGCCAGCTCTGTGGCAAAGTGGGTTAAGCTACAATTTTCAGCACTAGCATCCTGGTTCAAGTCCCAGCTGCTCCACTTCTGATCCAGCTCCCTGCTAATGGACTGGGAAAGCAGTGAAAGATGCCCAAGTCCTTGGCTCCCTGCCAGCCACATGGGAGACTCAGAAGAAGCTCTTGGTTCCTGGCTGCAGCCTGGCCCAGCACTGGCTGTTGTGGCCATTAGGGGAGTGAATCTGTGCATGTAAGATATCTCTCTTTCCTCTCTTTCTGTAACTCTGCCTTTCAAATAAATAAACAAAATAAGTATTTAAAAAATTTAAAAGGGCCGGGGCTGGTGCTGTGGCTCACTTGGTTAATCTTCCACCTGCAGTGCCGGCATCCTATATGGGTGCCGGGTTCTAGTCCCAGTCGCTCCTCTTCCAGTCCAACTCTCTGCTGTGGCCCGGAAGTCGGTGGAAGATGGCCCAGGTGCTTGGGCCCCTGCACCTGCATGGGAGACCAGGAGGAGGCACTTTGCTCCTGGCTTCGGATCGGCACAGTGCGCCAGCTGTAGCAGCCATTTGGGCAATGAACCAACAGAAGGAAGACCTTTCTCTCTGTCTCTCTCTCTCACTAACTCCACCTGTCAGATTAAATAAATAAATAAATAAAAATATAAAAGGACCAAAAGTGGAATATGTGTTTCCTTGGGGTTTCCAGCAGGGAGAACCCTTAAAAACCCCTGAAGAAGGGGGCTGGCACAGTGGTATAGTGAGTTAAGCCGCTGCCTGTAGTGCCAGCATCCCATTTGGGTACCAGTTTGAGTCCTGGCTGCTTCATTTTCAATCCAGTTCCCTGCTGATGCACCTGGGAAAACAAAGAAGATGGCCCAAGTGTTTGGGCCCCTGCACCCATGTGGGAGACCTGGAGGAAGCTCCTGGTTCCTGGCTCCTGGCTTTGGTCTGGCCCAGTCCTGGCTTTTGCAGCCATTTAGGGAGTGAACCAGTGGATGGAAGACCTCTCTCTGCTCTTTCCCTCTCTCTCTCCTTCTTTCTCTCCCTCTCTCTTTCTCTCTCTCTGTAACTCTATCAAATGAATAAAATAAACCTTTAAAAAACAAACAAACAAAAGCCCTAAAGAAGGCCCAGGCTTGTGTCAGGAACAGGAAGACAGGGGATCAGGGAGTAAGAAGAGGAGCCCAAAGCTATGGACAGAGGTGAGGGAGAAAACAAAACGGTGCCTGGGAGAGAGTAGAGAGGAAGTGCACATGCTGGGAAAGCCGGCCCAGGACCCAGAAGGATCAGCAAGAAGCCAGTTCCTGACGCTGGGCTGCCTGGTGGTTCCTCGCTGCTGTTCTGAGGTCGGATTTGTCTTCCACAGAGCGCGTCCAGGGACCTTCCTGTGTGGACTCTGCCGCCCTCGGCCATCACATGGGAGGAGAGCTTCCCACGGGGCTTTACCGAGAGCGGGGACTTTCCATCTCACTGAGGCCCCGCGTTACCAAACCCCTCCTTCCAGTGTGAACCAACCGGAGCCCCTCCCCCAAGATTCCCCTCCATTTCCGTGAGTCTAGAGAACGGCTGCCCTGACGCACAGCACTGGGAACAGTGACGACAGGCAGAGGCTCCGACACCCCTTCCAGATTTGGCTTTAAAAACAAGGACTATGCATGGGGTAAAAATTTAATAAAGATATTCCCGGTTTTATTTTTCATGAGTTTGGAAGGGAATGAGAAGAAACACTGACCTTTTCTCCTTTACTTGCCCACTGGGACTCTGCCTGGCAAAGCTCTCACTTATTCATCGCCTGAGGCCTCAACTGGCTTGGTAGGCAGACGACCTCCTCCGACCCCTGCCCCCTGCAGGCTGAGCCAACACTGCTAAAAAAGCAAGCAAGCAAGCAAGCAAGCAAGGAACTGGCAATGCCTTTGGGCCTCCCTGGCATTGAGCTTGGGCCTCCTCTGACTTGAATGGGTTCCTGCTTCTGGGACCTGCAGGAGGGCCCAGATCTCCCTGAGCACTCTGCCACACATAACCGTGGTCCTGGAGCTGCCCTCCCCGCGGCGCTCCTCACCTCTGTCACTGCTGGTTTACCTGGGGGCCTCCCTTGTTCCCTGAAGTCAGAGGATGTGCCTCCTATGTTCCAAAGCCCTTAGCACTGGACCTAGGGCCTGGCACATAGTAGGACCTCATAAATGTTTGAGTGGGTGGATTTGTCAATACCCAGGATGTCCTTCATGTCTCATCTGTTCTTTTCCCCCATGCTGTGAAATAATCAATTAGACCAGCTCTGACTCAGTCCCTAAACCAGTGGCTCTCAAACATTTGGTTTTCAGGATTCCTTTGTAACTCTTAAAAATTTCGAGGGCCCCAAAATGTTTTTGTTTATTTGGGAGACATCTACTGATCATTCTCTCCTTAGAAATTACATCTTAGAGAAATTTTAAGTATTTATTGATTCATTAAAATGATAACAAACTCAACACATGTAAACATAAATTTCTTTTTAAAAAACCCTACATTTTCTGGGGCTGGCGCCGTGGCGCAGTATGTTAATCCTCTGCCTGCAGTGCCAGCATCCCATATGGGTGCCGGTTCTAGTCCTGGCTGCTCCTTTTCCAATCCAGCTCTCTGCCATGGCCTGGGAAAGCAGTAGAAGATGGCCCAAGTCCTTGGGCCCCTGCACCCTCATGGGAGTCCGGGAAAAAGCACCTGGCTCCTGGCTTCAGATCTGTGCAGCTCCAGCTCCGGCTTTTGCAGCCATTTGGGGAGTGAACCAACGGATGGAAGACCTCTCTCTCTCTCTCTCTCACTTTCTGTAACTCTACCTCTCAAATAAATAAAAATAAAATATAAAAAACCCTTACATTTTCTGAAAATAAACAAAGAAATTTAATGAGAAAAGTAGCATTGTTTTACATGTTTGCAAATCTCTGGTTTAATAGAAGGCAGCTGGATTCTCATGTCAGCTTCTCCATTCAATCTGTTGCAATATGTGGTTTGGCTAAAAAGTACAAAGAGAATATGACCTTATACAAATATGTTATTGAGAAATGTCACAAACCCCAGAAGGGGAGGAAGGAAGCTGCAGGGATCACCTGAGATCATGCCTTTGAGAAGCATTGCCCAATGCCTTATTGCTGGGGCTAGAACTTCCACCCAGTCCTGAACATCTGCCTGAAACTCAAACCACAGCCTTCCTGCAGCTACCACACAATAGCAAAAAGACATTGTTATTGATATCATTATCATCCCTACCTGTGGGGAGCAACTGGGAGCAACTCGGACTAGACTAAGTCACTGGAATTAAGACTTATTCTATGCATCTGCTCTCCCACAATATGGCGCTGGGAGAGGAGAAAACAGCTTCTACACAGCTGCCTCCAGTTCAACCAATAAACTGTACTACCTGCTCCTGATTGGAGGAGAGCAGTGTACTCGGCGTGTGGGTAGCAGAGTTGGGATTGGTGGAAGAGGACTATAAAGGAGGAGAGAGACAACATGCACCAGGAACATCTAAAGGGAACATCTGAGCAGCCCCCGAGAGAGCCGGCCGGCGGTGTGCCGCTCCCCCGTGGAAGTGGGGAAAGTGGCAGGGGGAACCGCCCTTCCACGGAGGTGGAAGGGACGGTAGCCAACCCGGGAAGAACCAGCAGCAAACCCGGGAAGGGCCGAGCAGACAAAAGAACAACGCAGGGTCCTGTGTCGTTCCTCCATGAAGAGGGGGAGCGACACCTACCTTCGTACCTTAATTCCCAGTTTTCAAAGAGCTGTCTCCTAACGGTCTATCACACATGTCTGATGATTCCACCTTACCTTTGAGCAAAGTTTCCTATGAATCATGAAGTTCAGAGTTATTGTGATTTGCTGTGGGTCATTCATGTGGTGAGAGACAGAGCTAGTACTAAGACTCCCACCATGAGATACAGGCTCCATACTTCTTCTCCTGATGCTTACACCAGCAGAATCCAAGCCTGATCTCATCCACAGCAATCTGGAGCACTGAGAGCTCTCAGAATTTTCCTAATTTACACCTTGATATACAAAGGCAACTGAGGTTCACTGAGAGCTTACTATATTCCAGGCACTTTGTTTTCCACCAACCTCACAGAGGCAAACTTTATCTTCACTTGAGAAGGAAACAAAGTCATAGAGAAATTTAAGGATCCTGACCTATGTATCAAAGATACATGGCTAATGACCGGTAGCACCCTCATTTGAACCTTATTCTAGGGCCTATGCTGTTTTAATTCTATCACTGAGTCTTCACAAAAGCCAATTCTATGTGACAAATTACCTTCTGTCATCATTACAGCCACACAGGGGCTCACCCACAGACACTTCATGAACTCCTTGTTGATTCTAGAAACACTCAATCAAGAAAGACTCTGCCAGATTTCCAAGGCCACTTCAACCTCTTCTGATCATGGGTGATTCCATCAATTAATGAAAAGAACCTTGAGATCCACTAAAATAAAGCAATCTACTAAAATAATAACCAGTGATGGATGAAGAGCATCCAGTTGGCATTAATGTATGTGTATACACAAATCACCAAAGGCTGAGGGTCTCTGCCCTCCCCCACCAACTCTATGGTAACCAGACTCAGCCTTGGCCTGGCTCAGAAACTCTTCTATACACTGCCAGTTCCAGGTGCACCTTTGAGATGCTAATATCTCCTAAAACAAACAGCCATTGTCTTTACACAAAGATCTTCAATGTTTTCTCCATCAACAAAAGGCTACAGCCATCCCTCCAAGAAGACAAAGGGCTGGAAGCCCTTTCATAAATAACATGATGGTGTGGGGGTGGTGGGAGAGGAAGCAGGAAGATCATTCTCCAGCACTTCCTCTGCTGAGGAATAGCTAGCTGGGTCAGGGCTGACTCTACCCACCAGGGATGGCTCTGAATGACTAACCATCACTCCTGAATGATTCATAATGACAATACTAACATTTTCTTTATCTGTGGAAGAGAAGTAGTAGTATCTATCCCCTCCAGGTCTGCTGTCAGGATCAAATGAAATGATGGGTGTGACAGCTCTTTGTAAGGTTACAGGGCTGCACAGCTGATAATGTTATTAGGAGAAGAGTGATGGTTCACCACATCACCTGCATGAAAAAGCTCTATTTTAGCCAGATGAGATGCCAAATACCTCTGGCTTCTAGGTCCACCAAGTTCCTAGAATAAAGCGTAGGGGAGAAGAAACGGGGGCCCATGCAGGCCACATTGCTGCACAGCTGCACAGCTGAGGCCCAACTGTGTGAAATCTTTCTGCTCCCAGGAAACCAGATCTTGGAAATGAGAGTCCTGTTGGTTGGTTCCCACCAAGGGTTTGAACCGTCCAAGTTCTCAGCTCCCTTTCTTGCCCTGTGTCCCTCCTAAAGGGTTTCTTATGCAATTGACACCAAGTAAGTACATATTATTAATTAAAATAAGAGAAAACTGGCTTTCCTTGCTAGTAATCAAAGATAAACACACTACATGAAATTGTACCATGTTATACCTATTTAATCATGAAAATGAGAAATGAGAAAATCCAATTTTGTGAGGTTGTGACAAAACTGGTGTGATTCACAACACTGGTGTCACGGTAAGTCTGTTTCCTCTCAGACAGAGGCACAATGACAACACTCAGCAAGTACTAAGGAGAGATTTCTGTCCTTTGGCCTAGTAGTATATCTCCATGTAAATTCTCAAGAGATTATTCAACAACAGTTTTTAAAAGGCAGCAGGTGCAGATATATTTATTGGTAATAGGCAAATATTGAAACCACAAGAGAAAAGTTTTAGTTAATTGTGGCACAACTATTGTCATTAAAATGAAAACACAAAGCTACTTAAAACATGAGGAAGTATAGAGTAAGCATTGTGGTGCAGGTGGTTAAACCACCACTTGGGATGCCCACATCCCATATCACATTGCCACTTCAAGTTCCACCTACTCTTCTTCGGATCCAGGTCCCTGCTAATGCACCTAGGAAGTATCAGGTGATGACTCAAGAACATGAGCTCGTGCCACCCATTTAGGAAACTCGGAGTTCCTGGTTCCTGGCTTCAGCCTGGCCCAACAGCAGTTATTGCAGTCATTTGGGGAGTGAACCAGAGGATGGAAGAGCTCGCTCGCTCTCTCTCTCTCTCTGACATTCTTTCAAATAAATAAAATAAATTTTTTTTAAAGAAAAGAAACCTGAGGGAATGTCTGTGATGCAGTTGTAAGTGAAAATGTACAAGTAGGTAAATATGTAAACGTATGGATTAGAACCAGTAAATGAAAATATCTTTGGTGTGGTGGCAACCGATTATATTTCAAATGTCCTGCAATTTTTATATCATCTTTTGAATACATCAACAAAAAGAAAGAAAATGAAAATTTTCTTTCATAGAGTCTCTCCAGACTCTATGAGGAAAGGCAGGGAGTCGTCCTTGCTATGTTGTTGATGGGTGGGCATGAGTCAGTGTGTAGCTCATGTGCACACAGAGAGGCTGCAGAGAAAAGTCGCAGAATCAGAGTCAGGCAAACAACTGTTGAACTAGAATCCTGCTTCTTCTACTTGTTTGCTGTGTGGCCTGGGGCAAGCTGTTGACAGATGTAATCCCTTTGTGATTTGTGAAATGGATGTGATAACTGAACCAATTTCACAGAGTACTGGGAATGGCTATTCAGATAAAATTCATGGCATAGGGCCAAGCACACTGAAAAATCATTCAGTAAATGCCTGTGTGTGCTGTTACTAATGATGATGATGGCGGTGGTCATTTAAAAGGTGCCGCTCAAATGACACTATCTCTATACGTGAAGCCAACTACAAATAATGAAAGGTCCTTTATGTATATATGTATGTAACTGAAAAGCAGAGAGACAGAGATGTTCTAACCACTGGTTCACGCTTCTAAATGCCCACAACAGCCAGGGCCAGGTCAGGCTGAAGCTGGGAGACAGAAACTCAATTTGGTCTCTCATATGGGTGGCAGGGACCCACTTCTTAAGCCATTACCTGCTACATCCCAGGGTTGAATTAGGAGGAAGCTGGAATTCAGAGTGTGCTGGGACTCAAACCCAATATGGGATGTGGGAGTCCAAAGCAGCATCTTAGCTGCTATGCCAAACACCTACCCCTATTTATTTTTTATTGACACATAATAATAATTATATATATTATATATTGGTTACAATATGATGTTTTGTGAGGTGTACATGTTGTGAAAGGATCAAATCTGGCAAATTAACATACCTTAATTATTTATCATTTCTTTGTGGTGAAAATGGTTAAAATTCTTTTAGCTATTTTGAAACATACAATATATTATTATTAACTAACCATGAAAATTATTGTTTCTGCATTTTTATAATACATTTTATTTTCTAGGAGTTTTAAGTTCACAAAAAACTCAGTGAAAAATTATAATGATGTCCAATATATTCCCTGCCCCTAATGTAGGCACAGCCTCCTCCACTATCAAAATCCCACATAACAGGCAGGCATTTGGCTCGGCAGTTAAGATGCTGGTTAAGGCCAGCGCCGAGGCTCAATAGGCTAATCCTCTGCCTTGCAGCACCGGCACACCAGGTTCTAGTCCCGGTCGGGGCACCAGATTCTGTCCCGGTTGCCCCTCTTCCAGGCCAGCTTTCTGCTATGGCCTGGGAGTGCAGTGGAGGATGGCCCAAGTGCTTGGGCCCTGCACCCCATGGGAGACCAGGATAAGTACCTGGCTCCTGCCTTCGGATAGGCGTGGTGTGCCGGCCGCAGCGCGCCAGCCGTGGCGGCCATTGGAGGGTGAACCAACGGCAAAGGAAGACCTTTCTCTCTGTCTCTCTCTCTCACTGTCCACTCTGCCTGTCAAAAAAAAAAAAAAGATACTGGTTGAGATTCCTGTCTTACCTCTGGTCCCTGGGTTCAATTCTCCATTCCAGCTCCTGACTCCAGCTTCCTGCTGATACAGACCTTGGGAGCCAGCAGTAAAAGCTCAAGTAATTGGGTTCCTGCCATCTACGTGGGAGACCTGGATGGAGTTCCCTGCTCAAGGTTTTGGCCCCAGCCCAGCTTTGACTGCTGCAGGGGTTTGGAAAAATGAGCCAGCAGCTGGGAGTGCTCTTTATTTATCTCTCAAGCAACAACAGCAGCAACAGAAATCCCACACCAGAGTGGTACACTTGTTACAAACTGGACCTACATGGACACATCATTATCATTCAAGGTCCATGGTTTACCATAGGGTCCATTCTTGGTATTGCAGATTCCACAGATTTAGACAAAATGAACAATGATGTACATCCATCATTATAGTATCATACAGAGTAGTTTCACTCCCTTAAAAATTCTCTCTGCTTTCTCTACAACCCCTAGCAACCACTTGTCACTTTTATACTCTCCATAGTTTTGCCTTTTCCAGAATTGTAGAATACGTAGCCTTTTCAGCTTGCCTTCTTTCTTGGAAAGTATTTTTTACAACCAGTCTTGAGGATTAAGGGTTTTGAAATTCTACTAGATAATGTGGAAATAATTACTAACAATGATTGTGTTAGATTCTTGATACATGTTATCTTATCCATAAGATAAGTATTATTATGCTTGTTAAACCAAGGAAGTGCCAAAGCTCACATCAGTAAGTGGCAGAGCTAGTATCTGAATCTAGTTTGTTTGATTCCAATGTCCTTATCTTTCTATTAGGCCAGCTTTTTTCCCCCCTAAGTCAGATCCTGGAGCATCTGACACTTAGCCATAGGAATTGTCAGAGGAAGCACGCTGGCCAAGGTACATCTCCAATGACACGCACACTAGTCGTTAGACAATAGCACTCTGGTGGAACACCTGCTTTCTGCTGGATTCTACTGCCAGATGCAAGCAGGAGAACTCGGTCAGTGTACTGAGGAGCAAAATTAGGTGGGCCTCTGCAGTGCTTCTTAACATTCTGCATGAGCCCTTCCTGAGGGAGACTCTTTTTTTTTTTAATTATTTTTTTGACAGGCAGAGTGGACAGTGAGAGAGAGAGACAGAGAGAAAGGTCTTCCTTTGCCGTTGGTTCACCCTCCAATGGCTGCCACGGCTGGCGCACCGCGCTGATCCGAAGGCAGGAGCCAGGTGCTTCTCCTGGTCTCCCATGGGGTGCAGGGCCCAAGCACTTGGGCCATCCTCCACTGCACTCCCTGGCCACAGCAGAGAGCTGGCCTGGAAGAGGGGCAATCGGGACAGAATCCAGTGCCCCGACCAGGACTAGAACCTGATGTGCTGGCGCCGCAAGGCAGAGGATTAGCTTAGTGAGCCGCGGCGCCGGCCCGGGAGACTCTTTAGATGTTGTCTTCCTAATCACTCCCCACCCTCATTAAGTTTAATTCTAGATAGACTATATTTGCTTCTGTATTATAACCCTTTGGCAGGACAAAATTGATTAGAATAACTAGGAGGTTTTGGCCTCCAAGAAGCTATTTTCACCCCCTTGAGGGCTACATTACTCCCACAGAGACTGTGTCCCTAGTTGCACGTGGCCAGAGCTCAGAGAGATTAATGGGGCTGTAAGCCATGGAGGTGAGACCAGGACCTTCACAAGTTCCTAAGTGGCTCTACTGAGACCATGTCCAAGACTCCATGTGACTCAAGGAGTTGTCCAAGTGGGGGAGAGGCAGGGAGAGCATGGTGGCTAGGAAACTAGCATGAGTATCATTTTACTAAGTGTTGTAGGAAACGTAAGATTACGAAGGCCTCCAAATTCTGTCTCATAGAGAATTCTCATGGAGGTGCTGCTCTGTGGCATAGTGGGTTAAGCTGCTGTCAGCAACATTGGCATCCCATATGGGCACCAATTCAAGTCCTGGCTGTCCCACCTCCAACCTGGCTCCCTGCTAATGTGCCTTGGAAAGCAGCAGAAGATGGACCAAGTCCCTGGGCTCCCTGCATGGAGCTCCTGGCTCCTGGCTTCAGTCTGGCCCAGTCCTGGCTGTTGTATCTGCTTAGGGAGTGAACCAGAGGATGGATGACTTTTCTGTCTTTCTGCTTCTGCCTCTCCCTGCATCTTTCAAGTGAATAAATGAGTTTTTTTTTTTTAAGAGAAAGATAAAAAGCTCTCATGGAGGCTGGCAATTTGTGGGTGTGGACTTTGATTCTCAACATCAAAGGCAGTTAAATGGCATATCTTCAGTAACTTAGTGATTTTATTAAAATTTTTAAAGATTTATTTATTTATTTGAAAGCAAAAGTTACACAGAGAGGCGAGGCAGAGAGAGAAGCGTCTTCCATCTACTGGTTCACTCCCCAATTGACCACAACAGCCAGAGCTGCGCCGATCCAAAGCCAGGAGCAAAGAGCCTCTTCCAGGTCTGCCACGGGGGTGCAGGGGCCCAAGGACCTAGGCCATCTTCCATTGCCTTTCTAGGCCACAGCAGAGAGCTTGATCAGAAGTGGAGCAGCCGGGCCTTGAACCGGCGCCTGTATGGGATGCCAGCACTTTAGGCCAGGGTGTTAACCCGCTGTGCCATAGCGCCAGCCCTGTAACTTAGTGATTTTAAGATCTTTTCTAATAGTCCAAACTCCAGAGAAGTGGTAGGCCTCCAGAGGTTAAAGGTATCCTCCATCACTGGTTGGAGTCCTGACATTACACTATGGCTTTACAGAGTCTGCGGTGAGTTGAAGATAATAACAGGCCTTATTTACCATGTACAAGCCAGAAATTGTGCTCAACATATTGGTGGACTTTTTAATTTACCCTTCACAACAGTCTTACCAAGTAGGTGTGATCATTTCTGAGGCTAGCAACTTGTTCAAGATCACACAGCTGGTAACTGGAAGTACCAGCTTTAAATCCAGACAGTCTGGCTTCAGAGTCTTGGTGCTTTACCAGCATGCTAAGGTGCCCCATGGCCATGATAATGTTGTTGTGAGGCTTAGATAAAATATCCCATTAATATGTTCAGCACAGGACCATCATCTTCCCCATTCTACTTGCCTGGATAATCTCTCTGACCCAACTTGGGTCTGCTCCCCATAATTAGAAGAACTGAAAATCTGTCATGTCACTCTCATGCTTATAGCCCTTGAGTGGCTCCCTGGGAGCCCGCAGGTGAAGTGCCAACTGTGTATCATGCCTTCGTTATCTAGCCAGCTGCAATCTGCAGCTGCTACCCGGCCTGCTCGTCTGTTCCCACTCTGCTGCTCAGTCTCTGCCTGTTCCTGTACACAATGCACCTTTGCTAAACTGAGCTCCTGACTCTGGACCTTGGTAATGCTTTCCCTCTTCTTAGAAACTTCCCTTCTCTTGGACCCAGCATTGTGGAGTAGTGGGTGAAGCCAGCTACTGAGACGCTGGCATCCCATATAGGGGCCAATTGGCTGCTTCTCTTTCTCTCTCTCTCTCTTTCTTTCCCTTTCTCTCTCTCTCTCTCTCTCTTTCTTTCTTTCTTTCCCTCCCTCCCTCCCTCCCACTCTCTCTCTCTCTCTCTCTCTTTCTTTCTTTCTTTCTTTCCCTCCCTCCCTCCCTCTCTCTCTCTTTCCTTCTTTCTTTCCTTCCTTCTCTCTCTCTTCTCTCTCTTTCTTTCTCTCTCTCTCTTTTCTTTCTTTCTCTCTCTCTTTCTCTCTTTCTTTCTCTCTCTCTTTCTTTTTGACAGGCAGAGTTATACAGTGAGAGAGAGGTCTTCCTTTTTCTGTTGGTTTACCTCCCAAATGGCCGCTACATCCGGCGTGCCGCGCCAATCTGAAGCCAGGAGCAGGTGCTTCCTCCTGGTCTCCCATGCGGGTGCAGGGCCCAAGCACTTGGGCCATCCTCCACTGCCTTCCTGGGCCACAGCAGAGAGCTGGACTGGAAGAGAAGCAACCGGGACAGGATCCGGCACCCCGACCAGGACTAGAACCCGGGGTGCCGCGCCATAGGCGGAGGATTAGCCCAGTGAGCTGTGGCACCGGACAGCTGCTTCACTTTTAATGCAGCTCCCTGCTAATGTCCCTGGGAAAAAAGCAGCAGAGGATGGCCCAAGTCCATGGGTACCTGCGCATATGTGTGAGACCCGGATAAAGCTTCTGGCTCCTGGCTTCAGTCTGGCTTAGCCCTGGCTGTTGTGGCCATTTGGAGAGTGATGGATGTAAGATCTCTCTCTCTCTCTAACTCTGCCTTTCTAGTAAATAAAATGGACCTTTTTTTTTTTTTTTTTTTTAAAGAAACTTCCCTTCTCTTTGCCTTTAACAACTAAATGCTCTTCATCTCTTGAGTCTCTGCTCAGGTATCACTTCCTCTGTCTGACCTCATAGGTCCTCAAGTCTGGATACAGCAGGAGCATTCTGGCCTCGTCAGGTGCCCATGGAATATTGTCCTCCTGTACTTGGCTTCATTTATACCAGGGCTGGAGACAGCATCAGTGTGGTGGGCATCCACAATAGTTTCTAATACAAGCCAGGCACTCAGTGAGTGACCTCACGGGTATTACCTCCCACAATCCTCTTGTATTACATAGGTACACAGGAGGAAACTGAGCTTCAAGGAAGGTAAGCGACTTGCTCAGTGTCCCTCACAGGTAAATAGTCGAGTGTGGTGCTTGAACCTAAATCTGTGCAAATTCAGAGCCTGTGCCTTCCACCTGTACATAAGAGCACCTCTAAGAACACTACTACAGTGTCTGGTTTCCTGAGAAATAGAAATTATTTAGTTAGAAGCACAGATGATCAAGGAGAAACATGACAGCTACATCACTCAAACAGTAGAAGGGTCACTGCAGAGGCTAAGGCAAGCCGATGACTCAAGAGAATAAGAAAGTCCTGAAAAGGAGAAGGGAGCCCCTGATGGGAAAGGCCCATGTGTCCAGTCGTCTATGAGCCCCCGACAGTGTCTGCACAGAGGAGGGGCCTCTGGAAATGGAAGCGAATAGAGCTGCCCAACTGTAGGAAAACAGAACGCTCCACAAGACACTGAGGTCCCCATCGGCACTGCCCAGGCTGGGGTTGGCTGGCCACCTGCCAGAGCACCAAGGGAGATGCCAGAGCAGGGACTCTGCACATTCTGCACTGA
The DNA here is from genome assembly GCF_051225735.1 of Oryctolagus cuniculus. NCBI lineage: Eukaryota > Metazoa > Chordata > Mammalia > Lagomorpha > Leporidae > Oryctolagus > Oryctolagus cuniculus. The sequence continues at coordinate 29,322,476 of NC_142881.1, forward strand.
CCCCTGAAAGCAGAGAACATGAGTGGAGCAGACTTCTGAGCTTCCAGAACCCAAACTTCCACCACTTCCAGCCCCATCCGGAGGAGTCAGACATGATTCCTTGTAACTCTGGGAGATGGAGATTGCTGCTCGTCACGGGGCAGCAGGTCCGATAGAGCTCCTCAGGGCCAGCCTGGGGAGTTCAGGGGCCGAGCGGGATGATGAGTGTCTGCGGCAAAGGAACCACACCAGAGCCGAGAGATCAGTCAACGCCCAGGGTGCAGCTGGGTTCTTGACTTTATTGGGAGGGGAAGAGCTTTTATAGACACAGAAAGGGGGATGTCCAGGGCACAAGGGAACTGAGCCAAGCAGCTGAAAGGTAAGACAGGACAGGAGCTGGGCACGCCCTCAAGGTCCTATCACAGCCAAGGACACATATTGTCCAGGAATACGGAAGTCTCCTGTCAGGCTCGGTACCTCCCCCGGGGCCATCTTAGATTGTTGGAAACGCTGAGTCACTGAGATGCAGAAGTGCGGCAAACTCGAGCAAAGGCTTAGAGGCCTTGTGGAGCGAAGGCTTAGCAACTTTGTTTCCTTTTTGGTCCCCCCCCCCCCCCCGAGACTGCCTGCTGGTGTCCCAAAGGCTTTTAGTGAGTGTCACTGGATCTGAAAGAGGAAAGGAACACTGCTTCCTAGCAGGTGGTGAAGACAGAGGTCAAGGTCAACAATGAACGTGTGACAGTCATTTGCTGAAAGGAACCCAATAGGCCCTGCAGAATGTGTGCGGGTGCACCATTGTTCCTCACACGCTCGGCCCTGTCACCCCATGCTGAGACCAGGTAAACCCTCAGGGAGCCCCTCGTCCTCACAGAGCCCCTCAGGGAGCCCCTCGTCCTCACAGAGCCCCACAGAGCCCCGGCAGAAGCAAGTGCTTTCTGCCCAGCTGTCCTGGAGCGCTCACACGGCGACAAGAGGACATCCGCTTAGGCTGTCAGACCTTCAGGTTCCTCCTTCAGACACCCGCGCGCGCCCCTAACAAGAACAGCACCTGCTGGAGGCCACCAGGCCTCTAGTGAGGGCCACCTTAGTTGTGTGGCCCAGCTGCAGCTTTAGCCAGCACACCATACACAGCCATCTCCAGTAAATGAGCCCAACCTCACTTCCTGTGCAACTGTCGAACAAACTAATTAGCTGAGTGCAAAGTTCCTGCCCTCATCCTCAGGCCTGAGAGACGGGCCTGGGCCAACTTCAGCACTGACACAGCACTGACATGGTTCTTCCACTCTTTCTTTCCATAGTCCACCCTTCCATCTGCCACTTGCTTCTCTAACTTAGAGACGAGCTTTCCAGGCTGCATCTCCAGCCAGAGCTTCAGGGAAGCCGCCTGAAACCCCTCCTCCCTGCCTCTAAAGAAACAGCAGTCTATCTAATATCACCCTACTATTTTTATCTTTAATAGTGAACAATTATATATTTCCTCTTCAATACTTGGTAAAATTTAATTTTTCAAGTATTTCTTAAATATTTATTTATTTATTTGAGAGGCAGAGTTATAGAGATAGAGAGATGGAGAGACAGAGAGAGAGGTCTTCCACCTGTTTTCACTCCCCAAATGGCTACAATGGCTGGAGCTGGGCCAGTTTGAAGGCAGGAGCCATGAGCTTCATCCAGGTCTCCCACATGGGTGCAGAGGCCCAAGGACTTGGGCCATCCTCCATTGCTTTTCCAAACCATTAGCAGAGAACTGGATTGGAAGTGGAGCAGGTGGGACTTGAACCAGTACACAAATGGGATTCGAGTGCCACAGGCAGAGGCTAAACCAACTATGCCACAGCACTGGCCACTTAAGTACTTCTTTACCATCTATATTTTCTTCTTTTATAAAGTGCCTATTTGATTCTCTTGTTCTTTTTTTCATACTGAGCTTGTTATGTTTATCAATCTGCAAAAGCCCTTTTGTATGTAAAGACTATGAAAAATTTGCTTTCATAATTGGTGGGAGTTTGTCTCTCTTGAATCACTAGGTTGCTTGACCAGGTAATGATCTTAGAATTCAGACCTGTGCTGCTTTATGATTGTCACTGGAGAGTCACAGTGTGACCTCTGCTCCAATGGGAAACAAACTCCCAGTTAGAGAAACAGAATGAAAATACTCTCGACTGACTGCTCTGAGGGGATACTCATCCCCGTAGGTGCTAGCATTTCTAGATTTTTCATGCTAATAAAGGAGAGAGCAGGGGAGGTTAAATATATACCACATGGCCGGCGCAGCGGCTCACTAGGCTAATCCTCCGCTTGCGGCGCAGGCAGTCTGGGTTCTAGTCTTGGTTGGGGTGCCGGATTCTGCCTCGATTGCTCCTCTTCCAATCCAGCTCTCTGCTGTGGCCCGGGAAGGCAATGGAAGATGGCCCAAGTGCTTGGGTCCCTGCACCTGCATAGGAGACCAGGGGGAGGTACCTGGCTCCTGGCTTTGGATCAGTGCATTGCGCTGGCTGTAGCGGCCATTTTGGGGGGTGAACCAATGGAAAAGGAAGCCCTTTCTCTCTTTTTCTCTCTCTCTCACTGTCTAACTCTGCCTGTCAAAATAAATAAATAAATAAATAAATACCACACAACGTCATTCAATTCTAAATTATGTTCCAGTCAGGCTCGTGTCAAAAGCAGTGACAATTTTCCAAAGGTGTGGCTGAGGGACAATTAGAATTCTGACATGTTGCTGCACTGAAATACCAGTTTGGGTCCGTGGTGTCCCCTGGCTCTCTGCTCTGCAGGGTACAGGGACCTCAGGATTTCCAGCTGAGGATCCCAGGACACTCAGAGAAATGAGGCTGAACTAAGCAGATATCTGCTTTCCCAGCCCCATCCTATATGGGAACAACCCTCTGCCAAAGCATCAGATCTGGGAAGACTGGAGAGGACTGAATGTGTACAAGAGCTTGTCCTGGGCCTCCTGCTAGCGACACCTTACTTACTTATGGGGGATAAGGCCTGATTCTCTTGCTCTCTGAACTGAAGAATCAACATGGAATTTAAAAACCACCATGGTGCCTCCTGCCACTGTTCACACAGGACAGTGACTTTCTGTCGGCATCACACACGGGCGATACACTCAGATGTAACTTCTCTTCCTTCACTGACCTCCTCCTGCTTGCCACCAAGGCTCCTGCTTTTCGCATAACACTGTTCCTACAATGTGGCCTTGCTTAGAGGGCCCTGTGAGCTCCTGGCACGTGGGAAGTGGGGGTGACACAACCACAGCAGTGGGATGTGCACGGAGGATCCAGTCACCACTCTGCCTGGTTCCCAACACCGACAGGGGCACTGCCCTCGTCTCTCTGAAACTCCCTCTCCCTCATCCAGATTTTCCTGCACTCTGGCAGGGAGCAGCCTGTCTTTAGGGAGGAAGACAATACCCCTGCCCCACACTGCCTCCTAGGCGGGCCTCCCCTTTTCTTTCAGGGGCATCTGGCCTAATTAATGCCAGCAGCACCAAGTAAGAACAACAGCACAGGTGTCAACCAGAGTCTGAGAAAGTAGGAGCAGATTCTGGGAAACCCTGGTGTTTCAGGTGGTTCTGGAGCACACAAGGCGAGTGTGCCTGGGCAGTTACAGATGAGAGACGCTGCATCCACAGTATGGCCACCTTGAGTCACAGTGGAAGGCAGACCCCCAGAAGAAATCCTGAGCCCTCCTCCCTGATGAATGCCGCAGTATGAATGTGTACCCGCAACCCCACGTTCACTGGAAATCACTGCCTCCTGGGATGTATCTGCAAGTTGGCGCTTTACCAAGCGGTATCTGCAAGTCAGCCATGATGGATGAGTCCTCAAGAATGACATGTGCGTCACCAGTAAAAGACCTGAGAAAGATCTCGGGCCTTCCCCACGTGGACGCTCAGCGAAGACGGCCGTCCATGCAGCAGGAAAGGGGCCTTCACCAGACCCCAGGTCACCCTGAGCTATGACCCAGCACTTGCCAGCCTCCAGACCTGTGAGAGGTATGCTGCTGTTGCAAAGCCACGTGCTCATGGCAGTTTGTGCTAGCAGAGGAAACAGACTGAGGCAAAGAGGAAGGCCCGCCGTTGGTGACACAGTGACAGATGCACCACTGCAGAGACCCTGAGCAGCAGCCCAGGGAGGGCTCCTGGTCCACACGCTGAGCTCTTCTCTGCCATGACCAGACCCACTGTCCCTCTGAGAGCACTGCTCTCACACAGGGCTGCAGGGGCTGCCTGCTCCCTGGGCAGTGAGTTGGCCTCCCCCTAGGACCAGGGCCCATGGGGAGCTGCCTTGTCCTCCTCCTGGCAGTCCCAGGGGCCTCCCCTCCTTGAAGCCAACCCTCCTTGGCACAGAACTCCTTTCCTTCTCCTTTCCCCACTGAGGGGCTCCTGGGCAGAGTTTGGGGGACACCGGGCATGAAAGGGGACAGGCTGAATGCATGGCCTGCCTGGTTCCCAGCTCTGCTGGTGGGGCTCCCCCAGGCACAGATAAGATGAGGCATAAGGTCCGTGGGTCAGATCTCCTAGGGCACCTGGCGCACTAAGGTCCTGAGCAGGGTGAAGAGCTGGGCCTCCAGCATCACGTTTCTGGGCTCAGCCCAGCTCCACCACTGCCTGGCTGCTGTGAATGCGGGCAGGTTCTGAGATCTGCCCACAGCTTCTCTTTCCAGTGGGTTCAGGGAGAGCCCACCTCACAGAGTCACCGGGGGCTGCAACAATATCTCCCAAGACCTCCAGGCTCCTCTCATTCCACACCCAGTCTTCTCCCCTGTTGCTGGGCGGTCCGCGACTGGGCGTCCTGCCTGTCTCCAGGAAGAGGCGCCCAACATTCCCTGGACAAGCTGAAGGTGTTCCAACAAGTCCTGCACAGTTGTTGGGTGGCTCGGGGAGGCGCCCGCCCCACAGTGCCAGCGTATTGCGTACAGAAGCAAAGAGGCAGCGCAGGTCTCAGTGCCGGGCTTTGGAGGTGCGCCCGGCTCTCTGGGCTCTGAGGACCTTGTCACAGTGGTGGGCGGGCCCGAACCCCTTCCCCCAACCCCCACCCCAGCACCAAGTCCCCGAACTAGCTGTGGAGTGACGCTTAGTGGCAGCAGCCTATGGGCGAGCGTCTTTCCCCCAAGCGTATCTTCCCCAGCGCCTGGGGAATGGGAAGGCTGAATGGGAAGCAGGGAGCAATGGGCGCCTCGGCTCTTCCTGGGTACTTCCCGCGCACCTCCCCGACCCAACCATTCGAGGGGCCGCAAGGGTCCTGGGCTCTGACCCACCCCCATTGTAGAACTCTCCATCTTGCAAGAGAGAAAGCTTCCGAATGCCTCGGAAGCCGCGGGGTGCCGGGCTGAGTCCCAGCTGTCGGTCGGGTCGGTCGGTTGCTGGAAGGGGCCAAGAAGGAGAAAAGGAGGGGAGGGGGAGCGCGGCGCAGGCGGCGAGGGGGAACAGCAGATTGCGCGGAGCCAATGGCAACGGCGGCCGAGGTGGCACCAAATTCCCTTCGGCCAATGACGCGCCAGAGTGTACTGAAGCCTCATTAGCATTTCCCCAGGGGCAGAGGCTGGGGCAGGGGCCAGGGCCGTGGGTGATGGTGTCTGCAGCATCCCTAAGTCCTGTCTTGGTCGATGTCCGCCTCAGCTTTCTGTCTCCTCCCTTGTCCCGCCCTCACCTTCACGCGAGGCTGCCTGAGCCAGCCAGTTCTGTGCACCTTGACCCTTGTTGGCAGCTCATACAAGGTGTCTGAGGAAATCGCGACAGGGTCACCCACTGCCAGCTCTGGCCTTTAAATCCCCAGCGCAGGGAGATCCACCACAGCAGGGTTGGGCCCAGCCACCGCACCACCGCGCGTGCCAGGCAGAGAAGGGTTCCGAGTGCATTGCTGCGAATTGCTGCGCACGAGCGGGCTGCAGAACAGAAGTCTACTTCTGTCCTGACAGGGGTCCCGAACTCAGTTCTGCAGTCTCAGCCTTGGGAAAGTGAGCCCAGCACCTGAGAGCCAAGATGCCGGCCCACTTGCTGCAGGAGAAGGTGAGCTCCCAAGCGATGGCCCCGCACCCTGGCTGGGAGAGAGCCTCCAGCGGACTGGTAGGTGGAGGGCAGGACCCAGAGCTCCTGGAAGGACTGGGCCATCCTGTTTCAGTTGCAGATTTTGTACTTTGGGAACTTGATTCCCAACTGTTGTTTCTTAATCTGTTTTTAAAAAATTATGACAATTTTCCTTATAGATGGAATGGGCTCTTATTTCACTTAAGGGATAGAGTAACTTCCATTCCCCAAAAACAGAATAAAATCTTTGGCCAATAGCAAGACAGTGGGCTTTTTAAGCTTGGAACAAGAAAACAGAATAAGAACAATAATAATAATATAAAAGCTGACTGGCTAACAGATTACTTCAGGTTACTGTTTTTGTAGGAGTTAAAGCAGAAAGGACTTCCTTGTTACTGATTCAACAGACTGCAATCTACTGTTTCCAGGAGAAAAGTGCTCTGTTTGGGGATCTTTCTGCTTCCTTAAAATTCTGATTTGATTATGTGACATTTAAAGCATGTGTGCCTCCATTTTTGCTTGGTCAGATTTGTTGGAGCCTAATGCAGGAGAGCTCTGTCCAAAACAATGGTCTCCCATAATTGCTGCTTTATAGTCCCTTGCTCTGCTCCCGTCAGGCTCTCACTCAAGTGACACTGTGTCCAAAACTCAGGGCATTTGCACTACTCTCCGGTACTACCATTTTGGGCTTCCATTCTCAACATTCATAGGTTACAGTGTCCTCATGATCATGCATTTCTTTGAGCTCTTGCCATTTTAGCTAGAGACCATCTGACATTTCAACAGATGGCTGCATACAAACATTTGAAACTCTTCAGAGAAAAAAGTGCTCCAGAGAAACTACTATTATGCTTATAAAGAGGAGTCTGGAGCTCATTTATTAGCCAGGGTCACTATGAACCAAATCAGCTAAAATAGAACATATCAAAGAATGAGCCAGATGAGGAGGCTACCCACTGTAACCAAGCATCCTGTTTAATTTTTTGCAACCGAGTCTACAATACCTATGTGTTTATCTATTCGCAATAAGAAGTGACAGCAAGTGCAGACTCCTTTCTCTTCGAATAGCGTGTATTGATTCTATTATCTAGCACATCATGACTGGGTTTCATTAAAACAGGAGTGGGAACAAGTGGGTTTTGAAGTCTCACACTATAAAATGGACTACTAGTGCAAAGTGAACAACAGTTGCATTAGGGATGTTGCTAAAGGTAGCCACTGGGCGGATTAAAGGATCTATCTCTCAGGACGTGGAAAGACTTGAGTCTGACATGAATGATCCAACACTCCGTTATGTTGCCACAGCAGGTACTGATTACAGCACGGTCCTGGCAAATGAAAAGAGGTGGGCATAAGCAAGGAAAAATGAAGAGCATTAAGAGTCTTATTAAGATGGAGAATCTTACTGCAGTGTCTAGGGAAAAGCTAACCATAGCAGAAAGTCATTACCTTCTCATCCTGGTGCCATGGGTATTTTAGTGAACACTCTACATGGCTCACACATCAGGCACAAGGGCCGTCTGTTGACATTTACCTCAAGTTGTCCAGCACCACTTATAGCACTTCGGGACCAGAGCAGCTCTTGTTCTTAGTGATTTCATAGGAGAAAACTGGACTGGAGAATCCTAAAGAACAATGAACAATGCTGTAACAGACATACTATAGTTTTTCTTCAAAATGTCTTTCTTTTCTCTTCATTGGTTGCTCTACCAAAAAGACAGCCACACTCATCTGTTTACAAAATAAGTTTAGTCTCATCAAAGATGGCCTGATTATTTATATACAAGTGCAACAAGAATACTGCTTGACCACATAAGCTTTTTTAAAATTTTGCTTTGCTGGGGATTTTGATAGGAATCTCAAACGGGACTTCTGAAAACTTCTCAAGGCCAAGAAGTCCAATCAAGGCAGACTTCAGCCTTTGCCAGCACACACAGAGATTCAGTCTATAGATATCTGCAAATATGACATCCCAGTTTAAGCTTTAGTAACAAAACCAGTATTTCCAATTGTACCTGTTATAAAGAGCAGATACTTATTGAGCCTATGCAAATAACCATATTAAAATAAGTTGGTTAGTTTCTGAATTCTGAAGGGTTCAGGTATAGAGAAAAATATTTCCATTTTTTTCACAAAAGTTTCCTTTGCAATTGCTGTAAGCTATAGATAGTTTAAAAGAAAAAATTTTTCTTTAGTTTGAAAAATGAAACATTTAAAGGATTGGCAAAATTGAAATAAAAAGTCAAAAAACTATCCTAATCAGTTTATCCAGTAACATTTAATTAATCCTTGTTCTGCTTAATCTTGGTTAGGATTTTCATGAAGTTATCAGTTTCTTCATTAGGTTTCTGGAAATTCTTACCCAGTCCAATGGTTTATACACTTAAAGTTATCAGAAACCTATATTCCAGTCTTTTCCATGAATCTCCTTGAAGAAACAATTTTGAACTGTAGCTGATTGCAAACACTTTTGGAGAAGAATCAAAGAAACAACTATAGGTAATAAAACTTAGAATGGTCATACTTAAAAATTGGATAAGAAGTAGCAAAGAAGTTCGGTTATTTCTGTGACATGTGACTTTTTAAATTTAATAATAATTGAAATTATGACTTGTAACATATTAGATTTCTGGAAACCTCATACAAGTTTTAGAATACTTGTATCAATAACATATCTATAAATATAACTTTTTAAAAACATATTTATTTATTTATTTGAAAGAGTTCCACAGAGAGAGGAGAGGCAGAGAGAGAGAGAATGAGGTCTTCCATCCGTTGTTTCATACCACAATTGGCCACAACAGCCGGATCTGCACCCATCCAAAGCCAGGAGCCAGAAGCTTCTTCTGGGTTTCCTACACGGGCGCAAGGGCCCAAAGACTTGGGTCATCTTCCACTGCTTTCCCAGGCTACAGCAGAGAGCTGGATTGGAAGTGGAGTAGCCAGGACTTGAACCAGCGCTCATATGGGATGCCAGCACTGGAGGCGGCGGCTTTACCTGCTATGTCACAGCGCTGGCCTCATAAATATAAGTTAAAGAATACTTACTGTCACTTATTTGACAATGTTTCGCACATAATTTGAATATTCAATAAGCCAAAAATAGTTTAATATCTACCTATTGCAAGATGAGACATATCCTTCAAAGTTTTCCACAGACCCATCTGAAGAATTCCAAAAATTTAAGGTCTAAAAGTCCTAATTCAGAATTTGATTTTGAGAAGTTTTTCAAAGGTGTTGAAATAAAAAAATTTTAAATGACCCTGATTATCTATTTGGTCAAAATGACAATAAAAGTATTTAAAGGCAAATTCCAAAGGTGATGTAGGTTTGAATAAAAGCTTAACTCTTTCAATATTGAGACAACTCACTTTTCTTAAGTAATCAAGGACCTAAGAAGCACAAGAAATTCCTTTGATAATTCAGAATCTCTGTTTTTTAGGCCATTTACCTAAAAGATAAAGACAGACCTTTCCCCATATCTTATCAAGAGCACAATGAATTCTAGTTTTACCTCAGTGTGCTTTTGTTATTGATGTACAATCTTTTAAATAATGTAGAAATAATTCCCCTCCAATTTTAGACAGCTTGATCAAACATAAATTTCTTTTTCTACCTAAGCCCTCTACAATCTTCTTTTTTTTTATTTGACAGAGTTAGACAGTGAGAGAGACAGAGAGAAAGGTCTGCCTTCCGTTGGTTCACCCCCCAAATGGCCACTATGGCTGGAGCTATGCTGATCCGAGGCCAGGAGCCAGGTGCCTCCTCCTGGTTTCCCATTCGGGTGCAGGGGCCCAAGGACTTGGGCCATCCTCCACTGCCTTCCTGGGCCACAGCAGAGAGCTGGACTGGAAGAGGAGCAACCAGGACTGGAACCCAGTACCCATATGGGATGCTGGGGCCGCAGGCGGAGGATTAGCCAAGTGAGCCATGGCACCAGCCCCAAACTTCTTATAATCTTTCAGTTATTTGTCCTATACTTTTCCTCTTTCTCAAATTGGAATAGCCAGGTATTCAATTTAAGGACAAACATCACTGTTTTTCCCTTAATGAAATCACATATTTCACATAGGTTTCTCTTACCAAAACATGTCTTATTTTTCTTGCATACGGAGTTGTTTCCCTTATTATTTCTGGTTTATGATACTTTATATTAGTTAGAACATTTTATGCAATGTAACTTTATTTCTAGTGAAAACTATCAAGCATTGTAAATGTATTTTATCTGAGCACTTGTCATTTCATAATTTCTAAAGGCATGTGTTACCTTAATTTTTCATTTATAGTAACAGATCCAAATATATTTAGCTAATCTATACCTTTTAAAAACAAGATGCCAAGATACATATAAACTAATTGTTAGCATTTAATGTTTTATTATTTTAACTTGCTTAGAAATGACTCAGACATTTCATGGGTATCTATTACTAGACTTCACACATAACTTCAATATTCTTAGTTGCTGAAAAGGTATTTGAAACGATGAAAACTTCATTTTTGTAACTTTTATTTAGCAAATATAAATTTCCAAAGCACAGCTTATGGATCACAATGGCTTTTTCCTCCCCGTAACTTCCCTCCTGCCCGCAACCCTCCCAACTCCTGCTCCCTCTCCCATTCCATTCACATCAAGATTCATTTTCAATTCTCTTTATATACAGAAGATCAATTTAGTATATATTAAGTAAAGATTTCAACAGTTTGAACCCACACTAATTATAGCATTAATTTACATTGAACAACACATTAAGGACAGAGATCCTACATGAGGAGTAAGTGCACAGTGACTCCTGTTGTTGACGTAACAAATTGACACTCTTGTTTATGGTGTCAGTAATCTCCCTATGCTCTTGTCATGAGTTGCCAAGGCTATGGAAGCCTTTTGAGTTCACCAACTTCGATCTTATTTAGACAAGGTCACAGTCAAAGTGGAGGTTCACTCCTCCCTTTAGAGAAAGGTACCTCCTTCTTTGATGGCCCATTCTTTCTACTGGGATCTCGCAGAGATCTTTCATTTAGGTAGGGTGTTTTTTTTTTTTTTTTTTTTTTTTTTTGCCAGAGTGTCTTGGCTTTCCATGCCTAAAATACTCTCATGGGCTCTTCAGCCAGATCCAAATGGCTTAAGGGCTGTTTTCGAGGCCAGAGTGCTGTTTAGGACATCTGCCATTCTATAAGTCTTTCATCCTTCACCATTGTGTTTGAATTATTTGATGGAAATATTATTTGATGGAAATTATTTGATGGAAAACAAACCATCATCTTAGGCTCCTGCCATCGGATCAGTGCAATGCGCCGGCCACAGCGCGCCAGCCGTGGCGGCCATTGGAGGGTGAACCAACGGCAAAAGGAAGAACTTTCTCTCTGTGTCTCTCTCTCACTGTCCACTCTGCCTGTCAAAAAAAAAAAAAAAAGATTTTTCCAGAAAGTTCTGTCTTTTATTTTCTTATTTATTTATTTGAATGGGGGGGGATCTTATATGCTGGTTCACTCCCCAAATGCCCACAATAACAAGGGCTTGGCCAGACTGAAATTCTGCACTGAGCTGGGAACTCATTCCAAGTGTCCCATGAGGTGGCAGGGACCCAAATATTTGAATCATTACCTGCTGCCTCCCAGATTGCACATAAGCAAGAAGCTGGAATCGGAAGTGGAGCTGGGACTCAAACCCAGGCACTCTGATATGGTATTGTGGGTATCCCACATGAGGTCTCAACTGCTGCACCAAACACTCACTCGTTAGGTTATTTTTTGACAAATCAGGCAAGTGTCTGTGGGGAGCAACTCAGACTAGACTGTTACTGGAATTAAGACTTATTCTATGCATCTGCTCTCCCACAATATGATGCTGGGAGAGGAGCAAACAACTTGACAAGCTGCAGGAGCTGCTCCTGATTGGAGGAGAGCAGCGTGCTCAGCGTGTGGGTAGCAGAGTTGGGATTGGTGGAAGAGGACTATAAAGGAGGAGAGAGACAACATGCACGAGGAACATCTAAGGGGAACACGGGAACACCTGAGGAACATCTGAGCAGCCCCCGAGAGAGCCGGCAGGTGGTGTGCCGCTCCCCCGCGGAAGTGGGGAAAGTGGCAGGGGGACCTCTGTGGAAGGGTCGGTAGCCAACCCGGGAAGAACCAGCAGCAAACCCGGGGAGGGCCGAGCAGACAAAAGAACAGCGCAGGGTCCTGTGTTGTTCCTCCGCGAAGAGGGGGAGCGACAGTGTCGAAAATGCACAGAAACAAGGGAACCAAAGCTTAACATGGTGTCCCCCATCTTACTACTTGAACGACTGACATGCACTGAGTAACTATTTGCACTGTGTATTCTGCTCGTGGGTTGGAGCTATAGTTTTTTTTTTTTTATTTTTTTTTATTTTTTTTTATTTTTTTTTATTTTTTTTTTTTGACAGGCAGAGTGGACAGTGAGAGAGAGAGAGACAGAGAGAAAGGTCTTCCTTTTGCTGTTGGTTCACCCTCCAATGGCCGCCGCGGCCGGCGCGCTGCGGCCGGCGCACCGCGCTGATCCGATGGCAGGAGCCAGGAGCCAGGTGCTTTTCCTGGTCTCCCATGGGGTGCAGGGCCCAAGCACCTGGGCCATCCTCCACTGCACTCCCTGGCCACAGCAGAGGGCTGGCCTGGAAGAGGGGCAACCGGGACAGAATCCGGCGCCCCGACCGGGACTAGAACCCGGTGTGCCGGCGCCGCTAGGCGGAGGATTAGCCTAGTGAGCCGCGGCGCCGGCCCGGAGCTATAGTTTTATCAACTTAAATATTTATGAGATAACAACTTGTTTGACTAGTAAATCTAGGTTAAGAAATGTATGCTAGCATTATAATTAATGCTGACAACTCTAGAGACATTTCTATTTTTATCAAAAATTTTAAAACTAGCTTTATTTTCCAAAGATTATGTCAGATTACATGAACTAAATAAAAAGGCATTTAAGTTAGTTTCTGAGACTACTCATTTAAGTGTTTTAATTTCTGTAAGGCAGTTAAATGGAGCTCTTTTTGAATTTTGCCATTATCATCCAAGGTAGGAAAATGTCACATATACTTGACATATAATGTATGTGTATACAGACAAAAACACACAGGCAGAAGCAGAGCTGCAGTTTTCATTTGTCACTTTCCAAATAGTTTCCCTTCCCCTTTTAGCCTATCAATCTTTCAATTTCCTCTTCTATTTTCCTAAGCAATTATTACGAGGTCACTCTAAATTTGCATTTCCAATGTGTTGATGCTTTGGTGGAAAATGGAGTCTCAAAAGCATGGAAAAAGAATGCAAGTTTTCTTCACAAAAGAGATTAAGGCATGTTGCCTATTATCAGAGTTCAGCTTTCTAGAGGCTATGGTCTAAACCTCAGGTCCAAATGTTTCCAAAGCTCATCTGGGTAGACAAACGTTCATTTCTGCTAAAACTGAATCTGATGCCTTTCCTTCTAACTGCTCTTGGGGTTTCTCTCTGGAAAGTGGCTATAAACTCTAACCCTGCCCTTGCCAACCTATCAAGCTGGCTATTCCCTAGGAGAGGCGGGATCAAGAAAATTAGGAGCCAGTGAGAAACCGAGGCAGCTCAGAAATGATGCCACAGCAACACAAAAGCACAGAAATTCACTACACAACTTCACAAGATGGTACGCAGATGAGCCTCGCCAAACTGGTAGAATGCCTGCAAGTCTTGTGTTGGAGAACAATAGCTTTTCAGTTGAGCTTCTGTTTCTCACCTGAATGACTGAGATCAGGGCAGACAAGCATTTTCCATGCCTGCCTGGAATTAGCATGGATAATTCTGAAAAAGAACCATATCTCGAGTTGGGGCCTAATATTCATAAACACTTTATACAGCCATCCTTTTGACTTCAGATAAGGTAGTAAATAGACAAAAAAAAGTGAGGTTTTTTTTTTTTTTTTGAATCAGCTAGACCCTTAAACTTTTCATTTGCCTTTCATAGAGTCTTTTAAAGAGACAATGTTTTTTTGTTTGTTTGTTTGTTTATTTTTGACAGGCAGAGTGGACAGTGAGAGAGACAGAGAGAAAGGTCTTCCTTTATCGTTGGTTGACCCTCCAATGGCCGCCGCGGCCAGTATGCTGGGGCCAGCGCACCCCCCTAATCAGAAGCCAGGAGTCAGTGCTTCTCCTGGTCTACCACGTGGGTGCAGGGCCCAAGCACTTGAGCCATCCTCCACTGCACTCCTGGACCATAGTAGAGAGCTGAACTGGAAGAGGAGCAACCGGGACAGAATCCGGCACCCTGACTGGGACTAGAAACCAGGGTGCCAGCGCTGCAGGTGGAGGATTAGCCTATTGAGCCTTGGGGCCAGCCTTTTTTTGCATTTTTAAAGAAACTCCTGCATATCAATAGGTATCCATAGGTGAGTCTAATCCAAGATTCTTCACTTTGAAAAAATATTATTTCAGCGGCAGAGAGAGAGAGAGCGAGCGCCCATCTGCTGGTTCACTACCCAAATGCCTGCAATGGCTGAGGAGCTGAAGTTGGAAGCAGGAACACAATCCAGGTTTCCCACATGGTGGTAGGAACCCAATTACTTGAGCCATCACCTGCTGCCTTCCAGGGTCTAGACAAGCAGGAAGCTGGAGTCAGGAGCTGGAGATCGGCATCAAACCCAGGCATTCTGATGTGAGACAAGAATGTCCTAACTGCTAGGCCAAATGCAAGATCCTTCATTTTTAAATGCACTTCTTTGAATGCTCTACTGTTTTTGTGGGAATTTCCACAGACTAGGCATCATGACTCTGAATTATCATTAATAAGATTTCACCATGTTTACAAGTCTTTTTAGCTTCGGGCGCTAATGCTTCTATGTGTAAAAGCTTGGTTCAGCCAGAAGGTGGAGAACTCAATTCTTCAGAGATGAAGGATCCCATTTCACTTGAGCTCTTGTGTTTCTCAGAGCTGAGGTAAAAGCCCGAGAGGGAGAAGGCACGGGCTGAGTCGTGTGGTGCTTTCACAGTGCTCTGTCACCACACGGATGTTGTCAGGCCCTCTCACAGCACTCTTTTTTTATTTACATAAATGTATCTTTTATTCCAGTTTTTCCACAAACTCAGAACATTTTGTAAGTTTTTTGTTTGTTTGTTTGTTTGTATGTTTGAGAGGCAGAGAGAGAGAGACAGGGCTCCTATTTACCAGTTCACTCCCCAAAATCTGGCAATTCCCAGGGCTAGGCCAGTGCTACAGCCAAGAGCCAAGAGCCAAGAATGGTTCCCCACCCGGGTGGCAGGAATCCAATCACTGGAGCCATCATGCTGCCTCTCAGGGACTTGGATTGGCAGAAAGCTGGAGTCAGTAGCTGGAGCCAGGAATCAAACCCAGGAACTTGAGTATCTTAGCTGCTCGGTGAAATGCCTGCCCTGGCTCAGCAGTTGTCACTTTTCATGGCGTGTACTACACTGGCTCTTCAATGTTTGAACCATGCCCCCCAGCCAAGTGGCGGCTCTGAGACCTCTATGGCCAACTTAGCCAATGATTTTTCCCTTACTCAAATACACAGGAAAGAGCAACAAACAGGCTAGAACACAAATGCTCCTAGGGACTTATGAAAGCTGGGGTTCATACCCCCTGCAGTAAAGTAGGCCTCCTTCTCTAAAGTGCTGTTTTCCATGGTTTCAGTTACCTGTGGTCAACTGACTGCAGTCAAAAAAAAAAAAAAAAAAAAAGGGGGGGAAAATTCCAGAAATAAACAAGTCATAAGTTTCACATTGTCTGCCATTCTGAGTAGTGGTAAAAGATCTCACTGTGCGGGTCCCACCGACCTACACTCACCTTGTATCTGCCACCCACCTGAGCGGTTGTCAGAGTGTCCTGACGTGGCGGCACTGCATATGCGGTTTGCTGCTGTCTGTGGTTCCAGGCATCCCCTGTGCCCCTTCCTGCCGGTTCTTACCTGACTCAGAACCCGAGGCTTCCTTAGAGGATACTGTCACTGCCTGTCACGACTGCTGCTCTTGCCCAGAGCATCTTCAGCTCTGCGAAGCCCCACAGGCCAGATGTGCTCTCACTGTACCAACCAACCCTCGGCCCCCACTCCAAGGTCAGGGGCTTTTCCACAGCACAAACTAACTCTGGATTCAAAAGCGAAAAAAAAGGGGGGGGGGCAGGGCAGTGGCTCAGTGGGAAGAGCAGTCTACCTCGTGAGCACTTCCAGTCCTTGGGGCCTCTCCCATGCCCTTTAGGTTCATCTGCCCACTGCTAGGACTGTCAAGAGACAAAATGACCATTCGTTTAGAGACCTGACTGACTCTGACTTGTGATTGCTAAATTGGGCCCGCCTCTCTCCTACTGAGCAGAATGCAAGCCCTCTCTGGGAGAACACTGCATTTTGTGAGGTGGGAACAGGAAACAGAATAGAAAAAATAAAAAACCTAATTAGTTAACATCTGCTTATTTTCTGAAAGGGTTACAGCAGAGAGGACACTGGAATTTGCTGTTTTCAAAGAAAATGGGTCTGTTTGGGGATCTATCTGCTTCCTTGAGTTTTCCTTTGGATTACGTGGGCTTTGGCATCAGAAACTGCATTTTGGTGCAGTGTCCTCTGTCGGGGCCTAGTGCAGAACGCAGCCCAGTGAGTCTGGCCTACCAGCAGCCCCAACACTGTGGCTTTCCAAGTGCTGGGTGTTCTTCCAAGTGACTGGGGTGGGTTTTAGGCAGAACAGAACTCTCCAGAGAACTTGACTACCTTTGTTGAGTTGTGTTGCCTTCAATTGGTAGAAATGAGGATTGCTCTTTGGGGACTGGATTCCCCTATATTTGTTTCCTAGATTTTGTTCGGCGCCACGGCTCACTAGGCTAATCCTCCACCTGTGGCGCCGGCACACTGGGTTCTAGTCCTGGTCGGGGCTCCGGATTCTGTCCCAGTTGCTCCTCTTCCAGTCCAGCTCTGTGCTATGGCCCGGGAGGGCAGTGGAGGATGGCCCAAGTGCTTGGGCCCTGCACCCCATGGGAGACCAGGAGAAGTACCTGGCTCCTGGCTTCGGATCAGCGCGGTGCGCCGCCCACGGCAGCCATTGGAGGGTGAACCAACGGCAAAGGAAGACCTTTCTCTCTGTCTCTCTCTCTCACTGTCCACTCTGCCTGTCCAAAAAAAAAAAAAAAAAAAAAAAAAAAAAAAAGATTTTAAAGTCAAGAAAAACTTGGTTCTTGTGTGTTCACAAGGGTGCAAATGCTTCAACTCTCCTTCCTATCCCCTTCACCACTAGATTTCACCCCAACCCCCCTGCACAGTTCCTGGGAACCTGTGGCTCCTGCACGTGGACACAGCCCACCCTCCCCAACTGTGGGTGCTGGGCCAGGGTCTGAGCCTGCCCTCCCTTCCCTTCCCTTCTCTCTCCTCCTATCCCCCTCCCCTGCTGGATTAGAGTGAAGTGGACTCTGCTGCCTCCACTGTCTCCTGCTCTGACTCTCTTCCTCTTCCCCTCCTGGCCAGGTCTCTGGCTCCTACACCCCCACCACCACCGTCACCACACCCCACTCCAGGCTCCTGCAGAGTGGAGAGGGCAAGTTGGAGAAGACGCCCCTACCGGCGGAAGAAGACATCCGCCCTGAAATGAAAGATGACATCTACGACCCCAGCTACCAGGACGAGGAGGGCCCCAGGCCCAAGCTGGAGTTCGTCTGGAGGAACATCATCCTCATGGCTCTGCTGCACGTGGGAGCCCTGTACGGGATCACCCTGGTTCCCACCTGCAAGTTCCGCACCTGGCTCTGGGGTAAGCAGCGTCCCTGCCCTCCTGAGCCCGTGTCCAGGCTTCTCACTGCTCTCAAGTGAGGCAGGATCTTACATAGAACCCTGGCCTCTCCTGGCCCTGGTTTTGCCAGGCATTTCTCTATGGTTGCCTGAGAAGTTGACTAGATTGGGAATGAAGTCTAATGGAATTAAGGATGTGTGTTAGGGAGGAGGGTTGATTCTGGAAGTCCTTTAACTTGGGTTTTCAGGAGGGAGCCCTGAGACCATGTGCCACATGACTGAAGAGTGCCAGAGTCAGAGCTGTTCCTGAGAACTTTTTTTTTTTTAAAGATTTATTTATTTTTTACTTGAAAGTCAGAGTGACACAGAGAAAGAGGTCTTGTTCACTACCCAGTTGGATGCAACGGCTGGAACTGCGCCAATCGGAAGCCAGGAGCCAGGAGCTTCTTCTGGGTCTCCCACATGGGTGCAGGGGCCCAAGAACTTAGGCTATCTTCTACTACTTTCCCAGGCCATAGCAGAGAGCTGGATGGAAAGTGGAGCAGCCAGGACTCGAACCGGCATCCATATGAGGTGCTGGCACTTCAGGCCAGGGCGTTAACCTGTTATGCCACAGCGCCGGCCCCCCTGAGAACTTTAATGTTTGAATCATGTGCATGACTCCTGTCCCAGCCCTTTTGGCCAAAAGACAATCAGTACCCCTACCTAGGAGGACTGCGACCCTGGTGGGGACCAGGGTCTTTATGGTGTATAAGGAGCTCGCTCAGGGGATGGAGCAAGGGAACACTGATCAGGAAGACCCATTGAAGAGGAGGAACAGAAGGGTGGTATCCAAAGAACTGTTTCAATCTTATCCCTTGATCCTTTACTGCAGAGAAGGATGAAGAAAGCTCCTATGTTTATGGCACACAGATGTGTTGCTCTACTGTTCTATGCCAGTCTCCAAGGTGCCACATGTGCCAGTCAACAAACTGTGAGACTGAAGTAAGAAATATGTTTCACAGTCCACTCCCCATGCAGCCTGCTCCAGCCTCCCTCTCTTGATTCCATGAAAAGCCAAAGATGCAGCATCTTCTTTGCCCAGGCCTCCTTGGTCCAGGGTCCCAATCCTTGCTTGCCAGGCCAGGGCATCAAAGTCCTGAGTACCCCAAGCCTGAGGCTGCCACAATGAGGGAGACAAATTGCAACTTGTCCTTGGCCTGCCCTTAGCTCAGCTCTTCCAAAGATGCACACACATGTGGCTGTAGGGCCTGTGCCCTGGAACCACACATGTACTTTGCAGGAGGTTTCACCTCTGCCCCCAGAACCCTCCATCTGGAAGGGGCAGCAGGGACCTCTGTAGACCCAGGGATGCCAACTGTTGCTCTCTGAGGGGCGCTGAGCCAGGAGTCCCTCTCCAGAAGACAACCTTAAATTTCCCAGAGCAGCCTCAGGTTGGGGGCACTTTCTGACAGTATATCTGGAAGGATGGTTCTATGGAAGGGCAGGTAGGCCAGCTATTTGCTGCTTCCCTTAAGGACATTGTAGGTCTTCTACAGGTGGGGAGTTCCGGTCCCTTCAGCTTTGTCCCTCCAGGTGCCACAATGAGATCCCATTTCTCAGGTTACAGCTTTTGCTAGAACCAACTGGGGGGTGACAGTGCTTTTTTGGACTATGAGTGATGGATTCCTTAGGTTATATGGTGTCATCCCTATAGCAGAGGCAACCCAGTGGGAGAAGGTCAGGCCAGAAGGTCAGTTCATCTGCACAAAAGAAAAGGCTCTAGCGTGGAAGGTGAGAGGTACACCTGTTTTCTAGCTCCTCTGAGAAACAAGCAGAACTTCAGATGCAGCAGGGGGACTCCAAAGCAGGGAGAGGATTCCCCAGAGAGATTGGCTGCCTCTCTCCACCCCTTCTATCAAGTAGCTTTGCCACCTGTAAGCCCCTTCCATAGATGTTCAGTCCAGAGTTTGACCAGGCTGTCTCTGCTTGGTCAACCCAGCTTCTAGTACAGGGACGGAAAGCTATTAGTACCATTTTGGTGCCTGCCCATGTGTGCATGCTGTGCCTTTGAACAGAGAAACAGCACAGAGCTTGTACAGTGACTTGCGGGGGGTGGCTTAGCTCAGGGAATGGCGATCTTGGTATGTGAACGTCAAAACGCCTGAGTCTTGGGGAACAAGGAGGGAAGAGGAGGAAGGCCTGAAGTTTTAGCTTAGGCATCTTCTCTTCCCACCTTAAAGGTTTAGGTGCTTGGCCCCACCTTTTCTTGTTTCATTTCCAAGGAGAATGTTAAGTTACCTACTGGCTGTGATTCTAGCATTTCTCATGATTGAAGCTATTTTGAGAGCCTTCTCTTTCATTTTGGATCCTCTCAGAAGAGTCCAGGGTTAGGGCTGAAGATTCCTGGCAACAAAGGGCCAGAGGAGGAAATCCTTTAAACCCCTTCCTCACCAGCAACCCAATTCCCAGTTAGCGATTACATCCACCACCTCCTGAGACTGCAGACCTGGAGGAAGGCAAGGCAGGCAGGCAATGCTGGGGAGCCCCACTGACAGTCTCGAGCATCTCCCAGAACGTCCAGCTTAGCACTGCTCAGTGAGCGTCTGCTGACAGCAGGACTTGGCAAAGGAGAGACCCAGAAATGTGCACAGTCTTAAGAGTGGTGGATGAAACACTCGGACAGGAACTGCTTGTGGACAGAAAACCTACCTTTAGACTGTGGCTCCATTCCTTATTAGCCATGTGACCATAAATAAACACTTAACCTCTCTGACCATTTATTTCTTCCACTGCCCAGTGAGGATATTAATACGAGCTACCCCATTCAAGGTGTGCAGTGAACTAAGGAATATTCCTTGGCAAAGCTGAAGACTGTACACAAATATAACCTCTATGCACGACTGATTTTTTTTTCCTAATATGGCCACACTGCTTGCTAAAACACTGAAATGCTTTTGTACCATTTGGTAAATAGCAGGGCTTCCCCAATTTCTGAGTCCAGTTTGTTCTGGCTCTTTTGTTAACTACCCTCTCATATGGCCTAAGCTCCACAGGAGTTGTCTGTGGCCTGATACCATATAAACCAGATGAAGGTCAAGGCCAGTAAGCCCTGGAATGATGTCCCTGCAGACAGACTGTGCTGGGTGGCTGAGTGGGGGATGGGGACAGTTCTATTCTCTCTCCTGCCTTTCCGACTCCTCAGTTCCTGTGACTTCTTAGCTTTGTCTCTAGCCCTAGGTAGAGAGGTTGGAGAGTGATAGCACTTTTCAAATGGTAAAAAACTAAAGGGCCTCAAGAGAATAAGGTGTCCCTGGAGTTTAGGGGAAAGCAGATCCTTATGTGAAGCCAAAGGAAGACAGTCTGGCATCAGAGCAGTGTCCTGGGTCTGGGACTTGCGCCAGCTGGTGACACCCCCACTCTCTTCTTCTGGCAGCATTTAGCTACTATGTGATTAGTGTTGTGGGCATCACAGCAGGAGCGCATCGCCTGTGGAGCCACCGGTCTTACAAAGCTCGGCTGCCCCTGCGCTTCTTCCTCATCATTGCCAACACCATGGCCTTCCAGGTAAGGAGCTGGCGCTGCTCAGCCCTTGCTTCTCCACCCTCTCGATGGCCTGGGAGCAGAATGGAGGGATGGGCACCTGGAGAGGAGCCACAATTTCAGCCGTGGCACTTTGCTCTCCCCTGTTTCCCTTCAAGTGCAGACTCAGTCCTGAAGTCCACAAAGCATGTGGACTGCTCTGAGTCGCTGCCCAAGGAAATGGAAGATCAGCAGGACACACTCCATGTACAGGGTTGGTGCTGTCTTGCAGTCTGTATGTTTTGGTCCTTTATCATAAAGGGCCAAGGGGCATCAGCCAGTGACTGACCCCGGATCCTGGGCAGAGAGTGGATAGTAAACATTCACTCTTTTTATTTTATTTTTTTTTTTTGACAGGCAGAGATGGACAGTGAGAGAGAGAGACAGAGACAAAGGTCTTCCTTCTACTGGTTTGCTCACCAAATGGTAGCTATGGCCGTGCGCCGCGCCGATCCGAAGCCAGGAGCTTCCTCCTGATCTCCCATGCGGGTGCAGGGGCCCAAGCACTTGGGCCATCCTCCACTGCCTTCCCAGGCCACAGCAGAGAGCTGGACTGGAAGAAGAGCAACTGGGACTAGAACCCGGTGCCCACCTGGGATGCCGGTGCCACAGGCAGAGGATTAACCAAGTGAGCCACGGCGCCGCCCCAACATTCACTCATTAAAGTGAATATCTTGGGATATCAACACCATGGGATTGATGCTGATATTTCACATACATGTGAACTCTCTTGTTTTCTGCTAAAAAGAGTCAACAGTTTTTAGTACTATGTGCCTGGCACAAGGCTGAGCAGCTGACACAGATTAACTCATGTATCACAACAATCACAGGAGGTAGAGAGGGTGATTTTCCCTGTCTTACAGATGAAGGACTTCAGTCAGGGAGAGGCTACATAGATCAAGGTTGAGGCTCTATCATGGGCTGCCATTCTGGCTAAGTCAGATACTAAGATTTGCCGAAATAAAAAGTTTGTCATTGAGACAGAAGGAAGGGAATTAGGAACAAGGAACTTTCACAACTGTTAAGACGCAACAATGGACAGAGTAGGAGTGGTATAGAGCTTGTCATGGAGGAAAGCAAAGGAAACCAAGGTAGCCCTCTTCATGATGAAAAAGCCCACTTACTTAACATATCTGCATAGTAATCTCTGCCAGGGCTGTGATGTTGTCCTTGGGAGCAAAGGAAAGGAAGAGAGAGATTAGTACCTTCTTTAAGGGATGTGGGAAGAGTCCCAGAGAAGCCCAGAGGTTCTTGGGCAATGTGGTCACGACCATGATTTACATGCCAGCCTTGGCACTGGGCTGTCTGAGCTGTCTCTTGCCACCAAATTGGAACTCCCTGCAGTTCTATCCACTGACCAGGACCCTAGCACCACAAGGCAGCCTGCCTTGTATCCTCCAGGCCCCGGGATCAGGTGGTCCCTGAGGACCTCTTCCAACCTTCCCTGCTTGCGGAAGTACAGTGTTCATTCCTAGTGAAACCATCTGGGCTTTGCGTGCTTCACCTCGATTCTACCCACCAGGTCACCTGCAGGGGGCACAGGCACAGCCACGTGGTCCCGGGCGCGTGAGTGGCCCTTCCTCTTCAGCCTCAGTGGCAGGGGTGGGGCAGAGGGGAGGTGGTGCCAGGACTCCTCAGGGGCCCAGACTCCTGGGTGTTGTGAGCTGCGTCTGGAAGACACCTCTGCCGACAGTTCTCCTGAGAGGACGTCCGCTCAGGCTGCATCCCTTTCTCTGTCCCTCCAGAACGATGTGTTTGAATGGGCCCGAGACCACCGTGCCCACCACAAGTTCTCAGAAACCGACGCGGATCCTCACAATTCCCGCCGTGGCTTTTTCTTCTCGCACGTGGGCTGGCTGCTTGTGCGCAAACACCCTGCAGTCAAGCAGAAGGGCGCTCTGCTGGACTTGTCAGACCTCAAAGCCGAGAAACTGGTGATGTTCCAGAGGCGGTGAGTGAGGGGCGATGGAGCTGGGGATGTGCTCCCGGCCCCTGGAGCGTGGGGACCCCAGTTTTTCTCCAAGGGCTTGCAAGTTCAAAATCACCATTTTTAAACCCCAAACGTTAACATCCCACAGGCCCACCACCATAAACTATGGTACTGGCTCTTCCTCTCTGAGCTACCTTAATTAAACCAACTGAGTACAAGAATTCATTGACGTGGACACATTAATGACCCAAAAATGCATGTAGCTGAGTCCTCACCTTCAAGGAGTTTGTAGTCTAGGAGGGCTGGAGTGGTAAGCCGAGGTCCAAATAGCCATGGGCGCAAGGCAGAACAGTTTCTGAACCACCAGCGGCACAGAAGACGGAGAGGTGGCTTGGCGAGAACTCCAAGGGTTTATGAAGGAAGCAGGATGAGAATGCACTGGGGGACAGGGATGTTCACTAGCGTGTGTGCACAGGGACAGTGCACACAGAAAGAGGACAATGAGCTGCAGCACCCAGGTGTCCCAGCCACGGGTGCTCCTGCTTGGAGGACAGGGGGTGACAGAACCCACACTGCAGACAGACTGTGTCCCTCTTACTGGGTCCTAAAGGCAGACCTGGGCTGTGACTCAGGGCGCAACAGGAAAGCACTGACAGGTCTGAGCACAGAGCGGCAGCGTGAGGTCTGCTTCAGAAGGGCCACTCTCAGGACAGGGGCCAGAAACCAAGGACCAGAGAGGAGAGGCAGGGACAGCAGTTAGGGGGTCAGGGGATCCACGCTGGGGAAGCAGGGGCAGGACTGGGAAGGGCGTGATGCAGTGAGGATGTGACTGCTGAAGGAGGCAGGGAATCACTCTGCCGAGTGGCAGAGGCCGGGTCCCCAGGGAGAAGGAAGAGTGGGATAGGCATCCAGATGGACACACAGGTGTTCAGGGCCACTCAGTGCCTCTCTGGGGGCAAAGAAGAGCAGAGAATTAGAGGGCGGTCACAGGAGATGGAGGCACGACTCCAAACAGGGACGTGTGCCAAAGAGCTCGATGGGCAAGAGCAAGGAGCCCAAAGGCAGATGGGCATGGGCCCAGGCTGGGGATCTCTGATCCAGAATTGGGGTTTGGATCTCAGCTGTGAACCTACCACCAGGGCCTTGTGTGCAGAGGAAAGAGGCTGTGGACTAGAGCCAGGAGGCAGGCATTCCAATCTGTGCCGTGCTGGTTCCCAGTGACCTCAGAGAAGTCCCATACCCTCCTCATCTCCCCATCCACAAAGTGAGGGCCTATCATGGCATGCCCAACAGATGCGCACCCTGTCTCACAGCAAGGGAGAAGAGGTGGCCCAGCCCAGGGAGCATGGACAGCAGGGGCAGGTCTGGATCCCCTGTGCCCCGGCTCAGCCTGTGATCTCCCCACGCAGGTACTACAAACCCGCCGTCCTGCTGATGTGCTTCATCCTGCCCACGCTCGTGCCCTGGTATTTCTGGGGTGAAACTTTTCGACACAGCTTGTACGTGGCCACTCTTCTGCGTTATGCTGTAGTGCTCAATGCCACCTGGCTGATAAATAGTGTTGCCCACATGTATGGATATCGCCCATATGACAAGAACATTGATCCCCGAGAGAATGTACTGGTTTCTCTGGGAGCTGTGGGTAAGTCAGCAGTCTATAGCAAGACCACGTCTAGTGGTCTGCTGCTTATAGTATTAGTCTTTGAACCAGAAATACAAAAGTGCATCAAAAAAAGTTCATGGGATAAAGGGGAACTTGTGTTCAGCCTAGTGGTTAAATGTGTGTGTCTCACATTTGAGTACCAAGGTGGAATTCCTGGTTCTGGTTCTTGATCCCACTTCCTGCTAATGTAGATCCTGGGAAACAGCAGTGATGGTCAATAATTGGTCTCTTGACCCCTTTTGGGAAATCTGTATGAGTTTCTGGCTGTGGACTTTAGCCCTGGCCCAGCCTGGGCCATTGTCGGTTTCTGAGGAGTGAACCAGTGGTTGGGAGCTCTATTTCTCTTTATCTCTTGTCTTTTTGTATGTCTACATGTAAAATAAATAATAAAAATTATTTTTAAAAAGCTCATGGAAATACAATTAAAAGAGTTCATGGTGGTGCAAAAAATTTTGAAGTCCATATGGAATTTTTTCATAATATGATTTTTGTAAACTTTCTAAACATCCCTTATATATACCAATTTAAAAAATTTGTACCCAAATCTCTTTTTCATTTTTCCATGAACTTTTTGAAGTCCTTTCATACCAGTACCATGTTTTTATGACCACTTTGTATCTCTTTTTCTAGTATAAAAATTGTGGGGAACATATTGGAAGTCCTTTATGAGAGTCAGGAAGCAAGTCTCATGTGGCAAGGAGCTGGCGAAAGCTGAACTGCTTTTGATTCCAGTCTCTAAAGCAATCTACGTGCTACGCATGATGAATCCCTTGGAGTTTCTTCTTCCAGTCACCTCTGAGTGGCACTGCAGGCTTTCTGGTTCAGGGGATGCATAAACTAGAGCAGTAGTGTCACCACCATGGCTGGAAGTGGCTGAAAGCTGAGTAGTTTCTATTGAAACATGTTGAACAAAATGTAGAATAACCACAATTAAGTTTGATATACTTCAGGTGTGCCTCTGCAACAGGCATTCTTTATCTCCTCACTGTGTTCAGGTGTGCCATGCCTGTAAGTGGCACTCATACCCTGTTGTTTGGTGAACAAAGGGAATCTTGGCGGCCCTTTCCTACCACTTCCCATCTTGTCCCCTCTTGTCCTTTCTCTCTCTCTCTTCTAGCTGTATGCTATGCTAGAAACTCCCATTCCCCCCAGACTGCTAGGGAATCCCTGATAAAGCAGTTAGTTTGACCATAATTCCTGCTTACTGATCTACTTTTGGCTATTCCTGAACTTCTCTCTGTAATTCTACTCCAAACTGCCAGGAAATAAGACAACAGGGTTCTACCAGCTTTTTTTTTTTTTTTTTTTTTCTGTCCCTCTTTTGAACTGGATACAGATTTTGACTGAGGCTTCAAATTAGATTTCTGTAAGCACAATCAGTGAACTCTTCTCACCACTGGTCAGAAGTGTTGGTCATCCAGCAACACCCAGGCAAGCACACTGCTTGCATATTAATGTACAACAAGCTCAGGTTCAGGTTCTCTCACAACAACATGTTTTTTTTTTTTTTTTTTTTTTTTTTTTTTTTTTGACAGGCAGAGTGGACAGTGAGAGAGAGAGAGACAGAGAGAAAGGTCTTCCTTTGCCGTTGGTTCACTCTCCAATGGCCGCCGCGGCCGGCCCACTGCGGCTGGCGCACCCCGCTGATCCGATGGCAGGAGCCAGGAGCCAGGTGCTTTTCCTGGTCTCCCATGGGGTGCAGGGCCCAAGCACCTGGGCCATCCTCCACTGTACTCCCTGGCCACAGCAGAGAGCTGGCCTGGAAGAGAGGCAATCGGGACAGAATCCGGCGCACCGACCAGGACTAGAACCCAGTGTGCCGGCGCCGCTAGGCGGAGGATTAGCCTAGTGAGCCGTGGCGCTGGCCACAACAACATGTTTGATAACATGTCCCCAAGCAGGCAATCATTTCTGCAGCTGAAGACACTAGCTGGGTGTCCTGTAATTCAATTCATTTCTGACACTACCTACCTGGAGACAGCATCAGATTTCCACAGCTGAGGGCTCAGTCTACAAGACTGCCCCCACTTCAGACTTCTGACAAGTCCAGGCCTCTAGCTGATTAACTGGCTACAAAGAGGGGTCTCATGAGTCCCTCCTTGGGCTCAATTAATTTGCCAGAGCAGTCTGTTATCAAGATACTTCAGAGGAAACCAAAAGCAGCCACGTGAAGAGATATATAGGGAGAGGTCTGGAAGAGTCGCATGTGCTCATCTTTATTCCACCCACTGACCCTCCTCTGTTTTCTCTCTGCATCTGCATCTGACTGATATCTCTGGGCCAGGTGAGTGCTCACTGAGAGCCTTGCTGCTGTCAGCACCCTTAGCCTTGGGCTTGCCCACCCTCTCCCCAGCTCCCACTGGGGGTGAGCAGCGTCACACAGGAAGCACACACCTTGAGATGCCCTGGGTGGGGTCACTGCCTTTGCAGGACAGGCTGTATTGCTGGCCATCGGTGTCATTCCCTCTCTATCTGCAGTGTGTTTATCTGCACAAGGCCCAACAGCCGCTCTGTTGGCTTCCCTTTACCCTGGCCTGACAAGGGTCAGGGTGCCCTTGTTGGACGCAGCTCAGAAAGAGGGGTCCTGGCAGGAGTCGGCAACCTCTCTCTGCAGAGACTCCACAGCTTTACCTACTACAGGAATTGTCCTCAGTCCAGAGTTTCTTTTTCTCTGTCTGTCCATGTGAAACTCTTGTCCCGAGAATTCTCAGCATCTCGGAGGTCAGAGGGAATATTTCAGCAATTTGTTTCTTCTTTCCAAAGAGAATGTCTATCTTATCAGCACCACCCCCAGCCCAGTCAAAGCTGGAAGAATGAGAAGGCAGAGCGGCCCACTCTGCGCCAGCAGAGGCTGAGGAAACCGCAGCCCTGGGCTGGCCTCCTGTCCTCTATGTTTGGCCACTGCCTCCTGTTCCATTGGAAGCTCCCACCCTTATGGTGGTGCCGCTGCCATGGGGAAGGCGGGTCCTCTGCTCACTTGTAACAGCAGAGCCCAAGTTCCTCATTCTGGACTCTCCCCTCTGCACCCCAGCACACGTACACACACAGCCTTTCAGGCCTTGGGTCAATGCTTCCTGAAGCTCTGGAGGTTGCTAACCGACATTGCATTCTCAGCAGTAGTCCCTTCTCTGTAGTTGACTCATCTTCCAAGAAAAACTGCCAGTCTCCCTCCAATGGAAGTTCTCAGATAAGCAGAGGTGACAAGAACTTCATAAATTCTTTTTTTTTTAATTATTTGTTTTAAAATCAGATTTATAGAGAAAGGGAGAAGAGATGAGAGATTTTACATCCACTGATTCACTTCCCAGATGGCTGCAATGGGACTGGGCCAGGATGACGCCAGGAGCCAGGAGCTTCTTCCAGGTCTCCCATGTTGGGTATCAAGGTCCCAAGCACTTGGGCCAGCCCTCCAATGTTTTTCCCAGACCATCAGCAGGAAGCTGGATTGGAAGTGGAGCAGGGGCATAGTGGGTGGCATCCCATGTGCGTGTTAGTTTGAGTCCCATCTGTTCCACTTCTGCTATGGCTAGGGAAAGCAGTGGAAGATGGGCCAAATCCTTGGGCCCCTGTACCCACGTGGGAGACCTGGAAGAAGCTCCTGGCTCCTG
This sequence comes from Oryctolagus cuniculus, assembly GCF_051225735.1. Taxonomy (NCBI): domain Eukaryota; kingdom Metazoa; phylum Chordata; class Mammalia; order Lagomorpha; family Leporidae; genus Oryctolagus; species Oryctolagus cuniculus. The sequence goes on from NC_142881.1 coordinate 29,350,950, forward strand.
GCTTTGGATTGGCACAGCTTTGGACATTGTGGCCATCTGAGGGAGTGAACCAGCAGATTGAAGACCTCTCTCTCTGCCTCTCTGTTAACTCTTTTAAATAAACAAATAGATCTTAAAAAAAAAAAAAAAAAGGAAGTGGAGCAACAGGGACATGAACTGGTGCCCATATGGGATGCAAGCATCACAGGCAGTGGCTTCACCCACTATGTCACAACACCAACCCCATCAGTTATTTCTTTAAGGTGCCTCTGAAGGGATTTGTTCGGTACAGAGTAGAAGACATTGGATCCACCCCTCCTTTACATAACAGGGCATTTCTCTTGGGTTCAGGTATCCTACTAGGAAGCTGGTGTGCAAAGACAGGAAGACAGGAATCTACTCAAGCTCCATGACATTTCTCTTTGCTTTTGTTGCAGGTGAGGGCTTCCACAACTACCACCACTCCTTTCCCTACGACTACTCTGCCAGTGAGTATCGCTGGCACGTCAACTTCACCACATTCTTCATCGACTGCATGGCTGCCCTGGGGCTGGCTTATGACCGGAAGAGAGCATCCAAGGCCACCATCTTGGCCAGGATGAAAAGGACTGGAGATGGAAGCCACAAGAGTGGCTGAATTTTCATTTCCTCAGCTTTGTTTTCCAAAAGCCAACTTGGCAGAGTTTTGATGACCTGTTTATTAATTACTGGATAATGCTCCCAGGATCCTTAAGATGATGACCTTAACATATTCCAGTACAATATTCTTTCAAAATGCAAAAGTTTTAAAAGACGACAACTACACCATTTTTATGCTAAGCTTATACTCTTATGTCTCATCTTCTCTCTCTTCTATTTACATTATTCTTTACTTTGTTCCTGTCACCTTCCTTTCTCTTCTCCCTAATTGCTTCCCAGGAAGCAAATGGTCAGTCACTGGTTGGTGTCCACCTTTCAAAGTCTACAACCTTTCCAGAGTCTAAATGTAATGGTCTTTGCCCAAGTTCCTAATTTACTTGAGCTGTCTCAGCTTATATACAGGCAGCTAGAGCTAAAGATACAACAAAATCTCCTGCAAATTCCCATGTTAATTATCTTCAGTTGGGCTTTGCTAGATGGAATCAAAAAATAATGTTGTTGGACAGGAATTTCTGATTCAGGTAAATTTTCACCAGAGAAGTTAGCTCTCATGGCATGAGTGTAAGTAAGGATGGAGTCGGGTGGGAAACCAGGCAACAGGAAGGTTGTGCTATGATGAGACTCATAGATACCTAATTAGGGAGGGCTGAGGACCCTTCCACACAACATAGGACCTCTCCCTGTTGACTCTGAGTGGAGAGTGGCCATGAAGACTGGTTGTTCCCTTATCCAAGATGGCTACAGTCTTTAGAAAAATTTAAAATTTAGTAGGCACAGTGGAGTGAAGCATAAAGAGAAATGTATATATTTTTGCCTAGAACACGGAATTATTTTTTAAGGGTATTTTTCTCTGAAAGGAATGTTGGAATAACCATAAAGCGGGAAGAATTTGGTGGGTTGTCTGTGCTTCCTCCACCCCTGCCTCGCTTCTGGGCATGAGATGGAGAAGTTGATGATCAGGGTCTACAAGCAGCTCCTAAGACAACTTTCCAAAGGAAGGTTTCTGAAATCACATGGCCAGGGATCAGGAGATTACTATAAGTGAGTTATTGGATGTTGTGATGAAATAAGTTCAATGGTAGATCCATTCATTAGTATCAATTTCTCTTTGGAATGGGTAAACACTAGAAGGCTGTTCTTCATTGTATTGGACACCTTCACTCATTCTTCACTCTGTTAAGCCCTAACCTAAACTATAGCCCTTGCTAGGGAATGAGGTAGGAATCTATTACCCATGCCAATTCTTGATTCCAGGCTCTTGTCCATCCTGTTTTCCCTACTACTTCTGTCTCTTCCTTGACATCATCTCTGTGGCCAGGCAGCCTCCTTGCGTGTGTTCAGAGGCAGTGACAACTGCTGTCCAGGCAACTCCTCCTGCAGACACAATGCTTAGGGACCCCGGACCTCTGTTTCTCTTTAGCAAGAACAGCTGCTCCACTTTTCTGTGCCTCTAGAGGCCTTGTACCTCCTCTCTCTGCCACACTGATGGCTCTGGACAAGGCTGGCAAAGCCTCCCAGAACTATCCCTGACTCTGAGAGGCTCGCTCTCAAGATACACAGCCAAGCCAAATGCTCATGCTGTTCCAATGAACCTGCCATGGAGCCAAGGAGGGTTTGTGTCTGGTCAGAGCAGAGAGCACGTTGAGTGCCCCCTGTTTGCTCAGTCAGGTGGCCCCACTGAGCAGGGCTCCCAGCTGACAGAGCAATGCTTGTAGAAGGAGGAGGATGCCTAGTCCTTGCTAGGAAGCACAAGCAGCAAGGCCCAGTTCCCAAGTGCCTCATTTTCAAGGGAGACCCTGATCCTGGAGCAGGCTATGCTGCACAGCTTTGGCTGACACATGGGGGCAGAGATGCCATGAACTTTGTGGTGGAATCCAGTCCCTGTTCAGCAAATTAACCAGTATTCCCTATGACCCAGCCTAGGGCAGACAATAGTATAGAAGAGTCTGGACAAAAACACAACCTTAGTGTTTGAGATCCTTGGACTCCTGTCCTAGTCCCTTGGTCATCAATGCAGAAGCTAGGCTTTGCTCTATTAAGATTGAAAGTGTACCACACCACATGCTGTGTCCACTGTTAAGCCCCATGGTGGGGGGAGGAGAGCCTTTCTTCTTGGATTAATTTGATGGAGGCTACAGGGAACAGCCTGGATGAGGGGCATCCTGGTCTTCAGAGGTGTTCACCTCAGAAGAGAATCCAATGGAAGATCTCTGTCATTTGCTGACCTGTGTGCCTAATCCCGGAAAAAGTCAATGGGGTAGTTTAATTCTCCAGGTTATCAGATGCCTGCTTTATAATATTATAGTACATCAGAAAGTTCATGGAAAATGAATATTAGGGAAAATTATGCATGGATATCAATTTTTTGCACCAAAATAAAGTTACCCTTTTTATTCCATTTCCCCTTGAACTTTTTGAAGTATCCTTGTATGTGAATAATGGAATCAACTTCCTCTTCTAATCATTGCAATGGAGCAGCTGTGTGCCATGATCCCACACAGGGCTGGATGGAGACCTCAGGCTCATGGATTGTGGGTACTTAGAACTGGGTGTGTCTGCTGAGTAAGGAACACTGTTGTCAAGATTCTAAAGCGCAATTCAAGCACACATTAATGAGAAACTCTCATCTGCCCAAGAGTCTGAATTTCTTACTATCCTATGTTGTGAATGTGCTGACAACCATTCCAGTGCCTTACATCTTTTCTAAAATATGCTGCTTATGACCTTGCCCTTACTCCCTTAGCGGAGACCCTTTGTACCTGTCAGCCTACAAACGTGGCAGGTAGAGAAAGGGCCCTGACTGCAGGATGATCAGTGCAGTTATTCACAGAATTCCCTTCGGGTTCCATTGTGGAAATCATAGAGTTCTTTTCTTAAATGCTCACATTTGGTGGATGGTGGAACTAATTTGAATATATATGATTTATAACCTTTTTATATTAAAAGATGGTTTTAGCATCTACAAAGGAAAACTTTCTCTTTTGCTTGATAGTACCCTGAATGTGTTCTGCATAAATTTAGCTCAGATGTGTCGGCATGGAAGAGAAGAAAGCAAGGTGGTGGCTGAGGCCAGGACCTCTCCCACTACCGTGCCACTGATTTCTCATTGACCCTGGGCAAATCATTTAACTATGCTCCTCAGCTTTCCTTCTGTTAAAATGGGCATAATAATGCTGACTCAACACAAAGAGCAGTTCTAATGCTTTGTGGCATGACTAATGCTGTATAAAGCATCGTGGGATCCCTCAGCAGAGGAATTCTCAAGTCTTGAATATTTTTATAGCAGTGTGTCTACTACGAACTTGATCGGCCCATGCATCCCAGATGCTATCACTAGTTTACAAGGTTCTCTCAAGAGGCCGAATGATTCCATTGGATAAATGGTAGCCAACTAGACAGAAAAATTCTGAGAATGCATCCTCATTGCCATGAAAACAAGTGCAGACACTTTTTCCTTGCTTGGATGGATCTTCCCCTCTTCAAGAGGGATAAGAGTTATTTGCGACCTAAGAATACTTTTGCAGAAACTTTTATTCTTAGCAACTCTGAGGCTAGTTGTACAGATCTGACACTGTGTTGGTTCACAATAAAAGGGAAATGAATCTGACTGTGCCATGTCTGGGAGTTTTGTGGCTGTGATTCAGTCTCCTGGGACCTACTTCTATGGCCCATAACCCTGTCTCTGTGCTGTGTCTTTAAGAGTAAAAAAGAAGTTGAAGCTAAGGGTTGACTCATACCCAGGAACCTGCCCTGCCCATCTGAGGGGTAACTTTAGGTTAAACTCCCTGGCAGCAGGAAATAAGGCTGCTGCCATTAGATCAAACAGTAACACCTGCTGGCACTTCAGCCTGGGGACAACCCGGTTGTTCATGTCACATGGTCCCATGGACCCACGATAGAGAACCTAGGATAGGAAAGGAGCAGCAGGAGCACTGCCCGGGAAATCCATTTCTGACCTTGCAACCTAGGCTGGGCAGCCTCATTCCGCTCTGAAATGTCCTCGCCTCCAGGGGTCAAACCGGCTCCCAGAGCATCCTGAGGCAACACAACAGGAAGAAAGGAAAAGGCGAAAGGGCTTCCTTTGTCTTTTAGCTTTTGCTACTTGCACAGTCCTGGTATGGGAAAGAGGAGGGCAGCCATTTTCCAGTTTGAAGATGCTCCATAATCCACAGGTGATACCTTGACCAATTCAGAGGCACCTGAGAGCTCCCCAGAATCAGCTCTGCCAGTTCACCTCCCTCTGATCACCTGTTGCCGTCATCATGGCCAAGAAGCCTGGCTCTGTCAGCCTGGGCCTCTCAGAACAGTTCTAGTGTTCAGTCAGTTGTTATCGATCAGGGAGAACATATGGTATTTGTCCCTTTGGGACTGGCTTATTTCCCTCAGCATGATGTGTTCCAGATTCCTCCATTTTGTTGCAAATGACTGGATTTAGTTGTTTCTTACTGCGGTATAGTATTCTAAAGAGTACATATCCCATAATTTCTTTATCCAGTCTACCGTTGATGAGCATTTAGGTCGGTTCCAGGTCTTGGCTATTGTGAATTGTGCTGCAATAAACATTAGGGTGCAGACCGCTTTTTTGTTTGCCAATTTAAATTCCTTTGGGTAAATTCCAAGGAGTGGGATGGCTGGGTCGAACGGTAGGGTTATATTCAGGTTTCTGAGGAATCTCCAGACTGACTTCCATAGTGGCTTGATCAGTTTGCATTCCCACCAACAGTGGGTTAGTGTCCCTTTTTCCCCACATCCTCGCCAGCATCTGTTGTTGGTAGATTTCTGTATGTGAGCCATTCTAACCGGGGTGAGGTGAAACCTCATTGTGGTTTTGATTTACATTTCCCTGACTGCTAGTGACCTTGAACATTTTTTCATGTGCCTGTTGGCCATTTGGATTTCCTCTTTTGAAAAATGTCTGTTGAGGTCCTTGGCCCATCTCTTAAGTGGGTTGTTTGTTTTGTTTTTGTGGAGTTTCTTGATCTCTTTGTAGATTCTGGTTATTAACCCTTTATCTGTTGCATAGTTTGCAAATATTTTTTCCCATTCTGTCGGTTGTCTCTTCACTCTCCTGACTGTTTCTTTTGCAGTACAGAAACTTCTCAATTTGATGCAATCCCAATAGTTGATTTTGGCTTTGACTGCCTGTGCCTCCCGGGTCTTTTCCAGAAATTCTTTGCCTGTGCCAATATCTTGAAGGGTTTCTCCACTGTTCTCTAATAACTTGATGGTGTCAGGTCGTAGATTTAGGTCTTTAATCCATGTTGAGTGGATTTTTGTGTAAGGTGTAAGGTAGGGGTCTTGCTTCATGCTTCTGCACGTGGAAATCCAGTTTTCCCAGCACCATTTATTGAATAGACTGTCCTTGCTCCAGGAATTGGTTTTAGATCCTTGATCAAATATAAGTTGGCTGTAGATGTTTTGGTTGATTTCTGGTGTTTCAATTCTGTTCCATTGGTCTATCCATCTGTTTCTGTACCAGTACCATGCTGTTTTGATTACAACTGCCCTGTAGTATGTCCTGAAATCTGGTATTGTGATGCCTCCAGCTTTGTTTTTGTTGTACAAGATTGCTTTAGCTATTCGAGGTCTCTTGTGCCTCCATATGAATTTCAGCATCATTTTTTCTAGATCTGAGAAGAATGTCTTTGGTATCTTGATTGGGATTGCATTGAATCTATAAATTGCTTTTGGGAGAATGGACATTTTGATGATGTTGATTCTTCCAATCCATGAGCATGGAAGATTTTTCCATTTTTTGGTATCCTCTTCTATTTCTTTCTTCAAGATTTTGTAATTCTCATCGTAGAGATCTTTAACGTCCTTAGTTAAGTTTATTCCAAGGTATTTGATTGTTTTTGCAGCTATTGTGAATGGGATTGATCTTAGCAGTTCTTTCTCAGCCATGGCATTGCTTGTGTATACAAAGGCTGTTGATTTTTGTGCATTGATTTTATATCCTGCCACTTTGCCAAACTCCTCTATGAGTTCTAATACTCTCTTAGTAGAGTTCTTTGGATCCCCTAAGTAAAGAATCATATCGTCTGCAAAGAGGGATAGTTTGACTTCTTCCTTCTCAATTTGTATTCCTGTAATTTTGGTTTTATGTTTAATTTTTGTTTTATGTTCTCCCTGATCGGTGACAACTGACTGAACACCAAAAAGGAAACCTGTTGAAGTGAAATGGACACTATGAGAAACGGTGACTTGATCAGCATAGCCCTGACTGTTAATGAACAACTTAATACATTATCCCTCTTAGTAGTTTTTTTTGTCTGTTCTACTTAATATGACTGGTTTAATTCTGTAATTAATACACAGTTATTCTTAAGTGTTGAAATTTAACTGAAATGTGATACCTGTTAAACATAAGAGTGGGAATAAGAGAGGGAAGAGATGTACAATTTGGGACATGCTCAAGCTGACCTGCCCCAAATGGTAGAGTTAGAAACATATCAGGGGACTCCAATTCAATCCCATCAAGGTGGCATGTACCAATGCCATCTCACTAGTCCACACTCAGTTCACAATTGATCATAATGAAAGGACTAAGAGTCAAAGGGAGCACATAAACAAGTCTAGTACCTGCTAATACTAACCGATAGAATAAATAAAGGGGAGAGTGATCCAACATGGGAAGCGAGATACTCAGCAGACTCTAGAATGGCGGATGTCCTAAACAGCACTCTGGCCTCAGAATCAGCCCTAAAGGCATTCTGATCTGGCTGAAAAGCCCATGAGAGTATTTCAGGCATGGAAAGCCAAGACACTCTGGCAAAAAAAAAAAAAAAAAAAACACACACACACACAAAACAAAACAAAACAAAACCACCTAAATGAAAGATCTCTGTGAGTGAGATCCCAGTGGAGAGAACGGGTCTTCAAAGAAGGAGGTACCTTTCTCTGAAGGGAGGAGAGAACCTCCACTTTGACTATGAATCCTTGTCTAAACAAGATAAGAGTCGGAGAACTCAAAAGGCTACCATAGCCTTGGAAACTCATGACTGGAGCATAGGGAGATTACTGATGCCATAAACAGGAGTGTCAATTTGTAAAGTCAACAACAGGAGTCACTGTGCACTTACTCCTCATGTAGGATCTCTGTCCTTAATGTGCTGTACATTGAGACTTAATGCTATAACGAGTACTCAAACAGTATATTTCACTTTGTGTTTCTATGGGGGTGCAAACTGTTGAAATCTTTACTTAATGTATACTAAACTGATCTGTAAAAAAAAAAAAAAAAGAAGAAGAAGAAGAAATTATCAATTCCCATCTATTATTTTTCACTTTGTGTTTCTGTGTGGGAGCAAACTGTTGAAATCTTTGCTTAATGTGTGCTAAGCTGATCTTCTGTATATGAAGAGAATCGAAAATGAATCTTGATGTTAGTGGAAGGGGAGAGGGAGTGGGAAAGGGGAGGGTTGCGGGTGGGAGGGACATTATAGGGGGGAAGCCATTGTAATCCATAAGCCGTACTTTGGAAATTTATATTCATTAAATAAAAGTTTAAAAAAAATCAAAAAAAAAAAAAAAGAACAGTTCTAGTGACTATTCAAAGCCAAAACCTACCATGAGCTTCTCCAGACCTCAATGGCTTGAGTTTATGGTGAAATGTTCTTCACTAGTAACTATCTGGCTTGCCACCTTGAGCCCTTTTCCTTCTTTCTTTTGTGCAAAATGTTTAGACCAGGATATTTTTCAGGTGTTCTGTAACTGCACTGTTCCTGCAAGTCTCTGCCTCCCATGAGCCGGCCTCTAGTGTGGAGCCTGTGGCCTCCCTGTGCTCTCTGCTTCCTCCTGCTTTCCTCCTGTTCCACACCTGCCTGTCCTCCCTCTGACTCAACACACCTCCAGTCTTCCCCCAGAGGGTCTGTACATTGCGTACTTGTTACTTCATCCTGGGTTGTTTTCTGATCCCTATCTGCAAAAGTTCCAAAGAGGAAAGGGGAGAGAAATTAGTGCCAGAAAAGAGCTGATCAATGTGGTCAGTAAAATTCAAGACGGAGGGAGGAACAAGTGATGAGCTGTCATGCAAAGATGAGATGTACAAAGCACACTCAAAGGGGTAAAGTTCTGAACAAATTTTGTATGTGAAGGGATAAAGAGGTTACCATCCCCTCCAGGAAAGAAAATAGCATGGAGGCAGGTGTTTGGTGCTGGCTGGGACATCCACATACCATATTGGAGTGCTGGGATTCAATCCTGATTTCACTCCAGACTCCAACTTACTGCCGATGTGCACTTGGGAGGCAGCAGGTGATGCCTCAAATAGCTGGGTCCTCACTACTTGCATGGGACAACTGTATTGGCCCCAGCTATTGTGCACATTTGGGGAGTTAACCAGAAGATGGGAACTTTCTCTCACTCTGCCTTTAAAAATACATAAATTTAAAAATACTTCTATGAAATGAGGAAATTGCACAAAGGATAAAAATAGCTTAAGATATTTAAAGAATAACATAGAAATAAAATCCTCAATGTCCAATGGCCACTTGTTTTCTTCTTCTTCCCTAAGACAGGAACCAGGAAAGTCCCCCAAAAATATTTTTTATACCGAATAAGAAATGAGCCATCCAGCTTGGGAAGTAACAAGTAATATTCTTATTGGCAGATGTCACGACTTTCTATATACAAAACCCTTAAGAATCTACACAGGGGCAGGCGCTGTGGCACAGTAGGCTAAGCCTCCACTTGTGGTGCCTGCATCCCATATGGGCGCTGGTTTGTGTCCCAGCTGCTCCTCTTCTGATCCAGCTCTCTGCTATGGACTGTGAAAGCAGTGGAAGATGGCCCAAGTCCTTGGGCCCCTGCACCTATGTGGGAGATCTGGAAAAGCTCCTGGCTCCTGGCTTTGGATCAGCCAAGCTCTGGCCATCATGGCCATTTGGGCAGTAAACCAGTGGATAGAAAGCTTTTCTCTTTGTTTCTCCCTCTCCCTGTCTGTAACGCTATTTCTCAGATAAATAAGCAAAATCTTTAAAGAAAAACAATTTACACAAACAAAGACACATACTCAGACTATTCAGCAAGGTTTCAAGATATGGGGGCCGGCGCCATGGCTCACTTGGTTAATCCTCTGCCTGTGGCGCTAGCATCCCATATGGGCGCCGGTTCCAGTCCCAGCTGCTCCTCTTCCAGTCCAGCTCTCTGCTGTGGCCCAGGAAGGCAGTGGAGGATGGCCCTAGTGCTTGGGCCCTGTACCCGCATGGGAGACCAGGGGGAGGCACCTGGCTCCTGCCTTGGATCGGCGCAGTGCGGGCCGTAGCGGGCACTTGGGGGGTGAACCAATGGAATAAGACCTTTCTCTCTATCTCTTTCGCTCTCACTGTCTAACTCTGCCTGTCAAAAGAAAAAAAAAAGATATGATATCAACATATGGAAATAAAAGTTTCCCCATAATCTAGGTACTGGTCACCTGAAAGGAGAATTTAAAAAAGGATCCATTTATAGGGCATCACAAAGAATAAAGAGGGGGCCACTGTTGTGGTTCAGCAGGTTAAGCCACTGCCTGCACAATGCATGCTATCTCAGAGCACCAATTCAAGTCCTGGTTGCTCCACTTCTGATCCATCTCTCCATTAATGCACCAGGGAAGGCAGCAGATAATAGTTCAAGTACTTGGGTCCCTGTGGGGAGCAAACCGGACTGGACTGAGTTACTGGAATTAAGACTTATTCTATGCATCTGCTCTCCCACAATATGGCGCTGGGAGAGAAGTAAACAGCTTCCGCACAGCTGCCTCCAGTTCAACCAATAAACTGTAGGACTTGCTCCTGATTGGAGAGCAGCATACTCGGCGTGTGGGCAGCCGAGTTAGGATTGGCGGAGGAGGACTATAAAGGAGGAGAGAGACGGCATGCACCAGGAACATCTAAGGGGAACATCTAGGGAACACCTGTGCAGCCCCCGAGAGAGCCGGCCGGCGGTGTGCCGCTCCCCTGCGGAAGTGGGGAATGTGGACAGGGGGAACTGCCCTTCCACGGAGGTGGAAGGGATAGTAGCCAACCCGGGAAGAACCAGCAGCAAACCCGGGGAGGGCCGAGCAGATGAAAGAACAGCGCAGGGTTTAGTGTCGCTCCTCCACGAAGAGGGGGAGCGACATAATGGTGCCGTGACTCGGATATGAAGCCTAGGCAGGGTTCAGTGTTGCTCCTCCACGAAGAGGGGGAGCGACAGGTCCCAAATGGATTTCATGGCTCTTGGCTTCAGCCTGACCCAGCCCTGACTGTCGTGGCTATTTGGGGAGTGAACCAGTAGATGGAAGATATCTTTCTCTCTGTCTCTCCCTCCCTCTGTGTCACTCTGCCTTTCAAGTAAATAAATAAATCTTTAAAAGTAAGAATAAATAGGATGAACTTTTATAAAAAAAAAAAAAAGCATTGAAACTACAAAATACTATGGAAAGGAATTATAGAACTCTGTAAATGTAAATAAATCCCATGTTCATTGTCGCTCCCCCTCTTCATGGAGGAACGACACAGGACCCTGCGCTGTTCTTTTGTCTGCTCGGCCCTTCCCGGGTTTGCTGCTGGTTCTTCCCGGGTTGGCTACTGACCCTTCCACCTCCGTGGAAGGGCGGTTCCCCCTGCCACATTCCCCACTTCCGCGGGGGAGCAGCACACCGCCGGCCGGCTCTCTCGGGGGCTGCACAGGTGTTCCCTCAGATGTTCCCCTTAGATGTTCCTGGTGCATATTGTCTCTCTCCTCCTTTATAGTCCTCTTCCGCCAATCCCAACTCAGCTGCCCACACACCGAGTACGCTGCTCTCCTCCAATCAGGAGCAGGATCAGCTCCTGGAGGTCATCACTCAAGTTGGCAAGAGGCAGCTGCGTAGAAGCTGTTTTCTCCTCTCCCAGCGCCATATTGTGGGAGAGCAGATGCATAGAATAAGTCTTAATTCCAGTAACTCAGTCCAGTCCGGGTTGCTCCCCACAGTTCATGAGTTGGAAAACAACATCTTTAAGACAGTAATACTCAAATTGATTTTATAATTCAGTTGAATCGTCAAATTCCAACTCTTTTAAAAAAAGAGATTTGATGGGGCCGGCACTGTGGCATAGTGGGTAAGGCCACCGCCTGCAGTGCTAGCATCTCATATGGGTGCTGGTTCAAGTCCCAGCTGCTCCACTTCCAATCCAGCTCTCTGGTATGGCCTGGAAGAGCAGTGGAAGATGGCCCTGTCCTTGGCCCCTGCACCCATGTGGAAGACTCAGAAGAAGCTCCTGGCTCCTGGCTTTAGATCAGCACAGCTCTGGCCATTGCAGCCAATTAGGGAGTGAACCAGCGGATGGAAGACATCTCTCCCTCTCTGCCTCTCCTTCTCTTTCTGTGTAACTCTGACTTTCAAATAAATAAATAAATCTTAAAAAAAAAAAAGAGAGAGAGAGAGAGATTGAAAAGATGATCCTAAAATTTATGTTAGTTCAAGGCCCCGGAATAGCCAAAACAATCTTAAAAGAAAAAAGCACTAAGTCAGAGGACTCACTCTTTGTAATTTCAAAATTATTTCAAAGGGTCAGTAATCAAGACAGTGTGATACTGGCATAAATATAAACATAAGTCCCTGGAACCGAATTTTAGAGAGTAGTTTACCCACACATTTATAGTGAATTCATTTTTTTTTTAAAGATTTACTTATTTACTTGAAAGGTTACAGAGAGAAGGAGAGATGGAAATCTTCCATCTGCTGGTTTACTCCTCAGATGGCTTCAACAGCCAGGGCTGAGTCAGGCCAATGCCAGGAGCCAGGAGCTTCTCCAGGTCTCCTACGTGGGTGGCAGGGGCCCAAGCACTTGGGCCAGACTCTGCTGCTTTTCCCAGGCCATTAGCAGGGATCTGGATAGGAAGTGGAGCAGCCAGAACACGAACTGGCACCCATACGGGATGCCAGCCTCAGAGGAGGTGGCTTTACCTGCTAAGCCAGAATACCAGCCCCAGGTGAATTAATTTTTGAAAAGGATGCCTAGAAAATTTAATTAAGAAAGCATAGTTTCTTCAATAAATGTTACTGGGACAACTCGTTTTCCATATGCAAAAGAACGTTATCTCCCTACCTCATACCTTATAAGATTATTAACTCAAAGTGGATTATCTAAACCTAGAAAAATCTCAGGAGGAAACAAGGTATAAATCTTCATCAACTTGACTGAGTGATGGGTTCTTAGAAATGACAAGAGGGGCGGGTGCTGTGGTGTAGCAGGTTAAGCTGCCGTCTGCAATGCACATATCCCATATGGCACTGTTTTGAGTCCTGGCTGCTCCACTTCCCATCCAGCTTTCTGCTAATGCACCTGGGAAGCTGGCGGAGGGTGATCCAAGTGTTTGGGCTCCTGCACCCACGAGGGAGACCTGGATGAAGCTCCTGGCTTTGGCCTGGTCCAGCCCTGGCTGTTGTAGCCATTTGGGGAGTGAACTGGCAGATGGAGAATCGATTTCTCTCTCTCTCTCATTCTCTCTCTGTAACTCTGCCTTTCAAATAAGTAGAATAAATCATTTTTTAAAAATGATAAGAAAAGAATAAGCAGCAAAAATTTTTTAATTAGATAAAATGGACTTCATCAAAATTAAGAACTTTTGTGCTTCAAAAGATATTATAGTATCAAGACAGTGAAGAGCCAACACACAATATAAAAGAAAATATTATTTACAAATGATATACTTAAGGAATTAGTACCCAGATTATAAAAGCAACTTTTAAAACTCAACAATAAAATGACAAATAACCCAACTTAAAAATAGATGAAGTATTTCAGTAGGCATTTCTCTAAAGAAGAGAAATGATCAACAAGCACATTAAGTCAATGTTCAACATTGTTAGCCATTAAAGAAATACCAAGCAGAACCATAATGAAATACTATTTCATATCCAATAGGATGTGTGTAATTTCTCTAAAGATAATAACAAGTGTTACTGAGGATGTAGAGAAACAGGAATCTGCACACAATGCTAGTAGGAATAAAAAAATGGTGCAGAGGCAGTTTGGTTAGGAGAGAATCACAATGTGAAAAACATGGAGGTTCTGTTAGCAATTCTGCTCCTATGCACATACCCAAGAGAACTGGAAATGCTGGTTCGCACAAAAATGTGTTTATTAATGTTCATAGCTGTATTCTATAAATTATCCAAAAAGTGGAAACAACATAAATATCCAGATGAATCAACATAATGTAGTCATCAAGAAATGGGTAAAGAATCTAAATAGAGATGTCTGAAAAGAAGAAAGACAACGGCCAATAAATATACTTTAAAATGCTCACTATCATTTACTATATTAGTTAACTTTTCATTACAACTAAGTACCTGATACAGGCTATTTATGAAGGAAGGATTATTTCAGCTCACAGTTTTAGAGGTTCACAGTTTTAAGATCAGGTAGCCTTGTTGGTCTGGTATCCGCTGAGGGTGGTGAGTGGTGGAACATGTGCAGAATCAGAAACAATGGCTGGTCCAACCCAAGCTGATACATCTGACCTTCTCATAAAAACTACCCTCCAAGAGCACACTGTAGTGACCAACAGACCTTTCACTAGACTCAACTCTAGATATCACAATCAGATCATGCCTCCATTCTGTTAATGCTGTTGTCTATGACTTTGGGACTTCTTGTCTGCAGTAAGTTGGGGAACCAAATCATATTCAAATTATAGTATTAGCCATCAAGGAAATGAAAATCAAAAGCACACTTCAGTCAGGATGACTATAATCATCCTGATTATAAAAAGACAAAGAATAACACTAGCAGTGAGGATGTGGAAAGAAAGGAACCCTTATGCACTTAGTGGGAAGGTAAGTCAGTATAGTCATTATGGATAACGGTATACAGGTTCCTCAAAACACTAAAATAGAGCCAACATACAACCCAGCTATCCCACTTTTGGGGATATATTTGAAGGAAATGAAACTACCATATTAAAGAGATACTTGCACTTCCATGTTCATTGCAGCATATTCACCACAGCAAAGACATGGATCCAACTTGGATGTCATCAATTAATGAATGAATAAAGAAAATGTGGTATATTTTCCACATGGAAATGGAACATTATTCAGCCACACAAAGTAATGAAATCCTGACATTTGCAGCAAAAGGGATGGAACTGGAGGTCATAATGTTATGTGAAATAAGCCACACATGAAAAACAAATACTGCATGTTCTCTCTCATATGTGGAAGTTAAAAAAATGATCAAACTGAACTTGGAATAGTGCTGACCAGATGAAAGGAAGGGGCAGGAGGGAGGTTAGACAAAGGACACCTAAACACAGACAGAAGTGATAAGTCCTAGTGCTCAATCACAATAATGTATTATAAATATATACTACATGAAGAACAAGAAAAGAGGAGCTGTTAAGCTACAAATAAAAAGACAAGGTACGGAGGTGCTGATTGTCTAGACTGACTGGTTTATGTTGCTTATACATGCTAAAATATTGCATTGTATCGCATAAAATGTATAAGTGTTACATGTTAATCAGAAACTAAAAACTAAAGCAATATGGTATATTCATGTATTTAGCCATGTATGAATATAGTGTATTCATACATTTAGTAAAAAAGCATGAAGCACTGATATATTATATAACATGGATATACCATGAACTCATTATTCTAAGGCAAAGCAGTCAGACACAAAAGATCACATATCATATGACTATTTCTTTGTGTCTGGAGACACAAGCAGATAGTAGGATAGCGGAAGAGAAAAAGGGGTGTGGTTGCTAATGGAAGTCAATTTTGTGGAAAGTAATGAAAATGTCTTAAAATTCTACTGCGGTAATGGTGGCATGCCTTTGTGACTATATCAAAAACGAATCAATCATATACTTGAAACAACAGATTGTATGCTATATGAATTATGGATCAATAAAAATATATGAGCCGGCGCCGCGGCTCACTAGGCTAATCCTCCCCCTTGTGGCGCCGGCACACCGGGTTCAAGTCCCGGTTGGGGCGCCGGATTCTGTCCCAGTTGCCCCTTTTCCAGGCCAGCTCTCTGCTGTGGCCAGGGAGTGCAGTGGAGGATGGCCCAAGTGCTTGGGCCCTGCACCCCATGGGGAGACCAGGATAAGTACCTGGCTCCTGGCTTCGGGTCAGCGCGGTGCGCCGGCTGCAGCGCGCCAGCCGCGGTGGCCATTGGAAGGTGAACCAACAGCAAAGGAAGACCTTTCTCTTTGTCTCTCTCACTGTCCACTCTGCCTGTAAAAAATAAAAAATTTTTTAAAAATTAAAAAAATAAAAATATATGAGAAAAATGTTCTGTATTTCAATTGTTTTTAACACTAGTTGCAGCTGAGATTCAAACCCAAATGTATTAAGGAAGCAATGATTAAATTACATTCTGTGATTAAAGGGAGCATTTCATATTAATTATATATTGATATGAACTCCAGTCTGAAACTTGAAGGGGACAAAGATCAGCCACAAGAGAAAAGGCAGCTGCTATATCTGGAGCCGAAGATGACAGCCTTGCCATGCTAAATTGTGGTACTTGGAAAAATCCAGATACTACATTCCACATTAGTTAAAGGGACTAGGGCACTGCATAAGCAGAAATCACACTTCTTACTTCCTATGGAGCAGGAAATCCATGTCCTGAGTCCACTGGACCTGTAGGTGCCACAGTAACAATTAAGTGACAGCTACCACAGCTAGGCACTGTGCCAAATGCTGCTGGACACTGCGTTATCACTAGATCTGCAGCAGGTGCTATTGCTGTCACATTTTTACTGCTGATGTACGTGAGTTCCCTCAGAGTTTAGAAAGTTGTTAGGGGGGCCAACACTGTGGCACAGCGGGTTAACGCCCTGGCCTGCAGTGCCGGCATCCCATATGGGCACTGGTTCGAGACCTGGCTACTCCACTTCCAATCCAGCTCTGTTATGGCCTGGGAAAGCAGTAGAAGATGGCCCAAGTCCTTGGGCCTGTGCACCTGTGTGGGAGACCTGGAGGAAGCTCCCGGCTCCTGGCTTCAGGTCAGCGCAGCTCCGGGTATTGGGGCCAATTGGGGAGTGAACCAATGGATGGAAGACCTCTCTCTCTGTCTCTACCTCTCTCTGTAACTCTGTCTTTCAAATAAATAACATAAATATTAAAAAAAAAAAAAGGTGCAATGCAAAGCAGGGACCTATCTTTAAGGAAGAAAAGTGACATTTATAGTAATGCATCACGTCACAAAATGTTGGTCAATGACAGATCAAACACACAATTGTGCTCCAGTAAGATTTCAATGGAGCTGAAAAATTTCCATCACCTACAATGTGTTAAGAGTTTTAACAGGTATTATTAGAAGAGGGTCAAAAAGTAAAATGCTCATGAATTTACAAAAGTTATATCAAACTAAGATTAATATTTGAAGAAAACTCTTTTATAGAGTAGTCTAAGTACACAGTGTTAATAAAGTCTACAATAGACAGTAATGTTCTAAGTCTTCACGTTGAATCACCACTATGAACAAATGCCAGTCCCACAAGCTCCATTCACGGGAAGCACCCTGACAAATGTGCCATTGTGTATCTTTTATGCCACTTTTTAACCCTATTTTCTATGTTTAGGTATTTTTTTTTTAACAGGCAGAGTGGGCAGAGTGGACAGTGAGAGAGAGAGAGACAGAAAGAAAGGTCTTCCTTTGCCGTTGGTTCACCCTCCAATGGCCACCGCGGCCGGCGTGCTGTGGCTGGCGCACTGCGCTGACCCGAAGCCAGGAGCCAGCTGCTTCTCCTGGTCTCCCATGCGGGTGCAGGGCCCAAGTACTTGGGCCATCCTCCACTGCACTCCCGGGCCATAGCAGAGAGCTGGCCTGGAAGAGGAGCAACCAGGACAGAATCCGGCGCCCTGACCGGGACTAGAACCCGGTGTGCTGGCGCCACAAGGCGGAGGATTAGCCTATTTAGCCACAGCGCCGGCCTAGGTATGATAAGATACACAAATACCACAGTAACATTTCTAGCTTAAGAACAAAGCTATGCATACCACAGAGCCGGGGTGTGCAGTAGGCTATAGGATGTAAGTAGTACACTCTGCAACATTAGTACAGTGACAAAATGATCCAAGGAAACACTTCTCAGAGCATGTTCGTGAGATTAAGTGACCCAAGACTATGTTTGAATATCCTACTAAATGCCTGTTCAGAGTCTTTGTGATGGGAATCCATGTGCAGCTGGTCACAGGAGCAAAAGAGGGTGGCTAGGAAAAACAGTCTATTCTTGAAGTCATCTGCAATAACAATGGCAATTTTAAAAGTTTTTCTTTAAGCATCTCACAGAAAAGCCCTTTTTGTAATGATTTACAAAAAACCTGGAGGAAACACACAGGAACTGGCTTGCTTCACTCTCGGGATGAGGAGCAGTATGCACTATCTATGTACACTTTCCCCAGCGCCGGGATGAGGGTAACACCTCCCTTCTCCCTGGGCTCCTACGGAAAACATGAAACGTTTTGTGACATTTATTCAATGAGGAGCTGTATGAGGACATCTCACGGCATGAGGAGGACAGTTAAGCTTTGCCACCAGGTGCAGGCTCTGTTACACTCAGTGGTGACAGCTGCTTCTGGCCCCCCGGCAGGACGACAGCTTAGAGCAGGAATGATTGGCCCTGCCTCCCTGCTCTGTCAGTGGCTCATCCTCTCCACTGCTGAGACACAAAGTTCTCCACAGTCGCTGTGTGTTCATCACTCTCACCCTCTGTGAAGAAACAGTCTCCAGACCCCTCACACCATGTTCCTACTATAAACCAGAAGGGCTCACCTTCCATTAGCTGTGGTTTCTGAATCTATACTTCTTTCACCCTAGCCTGGTAACTAAATGGGAGATCCAACAAAAGAACAAGGTACAGGTCAGTGTGTGTGTATGTATGTGTGTTGCCAGTGAAAAGGCATCCCTTTCAGTCTTTTGTATTCATCTAAACAGAGCTAATACACATTCTAAAATCTTGATTTGTAATTTTTGTGATAAAAATTGATATAAATCCAGGTTACAGATAAGGTGTCAAGTTCAAGCTCAGCTCAGGGCTATGCCAGAATTGAAACTCTGATAAGACAAAAAAGGAAAACTTTTCCTGTTCACCTGAGCATCCCTACTCCCAAACTCTCCCAAAAATTCTAGATCCTTGGAACTTGAAGGGGCCTCTGCCCTTCTGCGTACTTGTATGTCCTGCCTCCAAACTGTCCTTTTCACATGAATGGGACTCTGCAGCAGCCAGGATCTCTCTGTGTTAACTCTTTGTAATCAGAGAGGACACAAGTGCTGACACTGTCATCACTGTGTGGGTGTGGCAGGAAAAATGCCCCACCAGACGATGAGTTCTTTCTCACTGCACACTGCAGTCACGCTCTTCCTTATGTGTAAAACATCTTCATGTGTGGCTGGCACTGTAGCACAGCAGGTTAATGCTCTGGCCTGTGGTGCCGGCTTCCCATATGGGCACAGGTTCGTGTCTTGGCTGCTCCTCTTCTGATCCAGCTCTCTGCTATGGCCTGGGAAAGCAGTAGAAGATGGTCCAGGTCCTTGGGCCCCGGCACCCATGTGGGAGACCTGGAAGAAGCTCCTGGTTCCTGGCTTTGGACTAGCTCAGCTCCAGCTGTTGCAGTCGTTTAGGCAGTGAACCAGCAAATGGAAGACTTCTGTCTCTCTGCCTTTCCCTCTCTGTAACTCTGACTTTCAAATAAATAAAATAAATCTTAAAAAAAACTTCATGTGACATTTGTACTTCCCCATCTTTGTTCAGTTTCTGCAGAAGGCCGCTTCCTCTGGGCAGTAAGAGCAGGGGCTGCTCTGTGGGGGGAGCAGGGAAGGAGGAGGCGGGAGGAGGAGGCAGGAGGAAGCCGCAGACCTTACCAAAGGGCTCTCGGCCCTCTTTTTCAGGGGATAAATGTCTGGGTCCTGGGTCAAAAAGCAAGGAGGGAAGAAGAAAGGGCAAGAAAGGCGAGAGAGTTTTCATAGAACAAGGCAAATGGCTTGGAAGGTCACGGAGAACAACAGCAGCTAGGTTCACTGTGGATAGAGTACAGCAGCTACAAAGCACTCGTCCTGAGATACAAAAGGGAACCAGGTATGGCCTATGTAGGTCAGGTCATCTCTAGCCATTGGCCTCTGGCTCTCAAAGTCACGGCTTGGCATGTGCTACTTGTTCCCATTGCTGATTTAGTCCTGTGCCAACTTGGCAGATAAAATATTGACCAGCCATTAACAATACTGTGATGAAAGAGAAAAAATAAGCCTGTAGGGCTTTTCTAAACTACATTCTCCCAGTGTGTACTTTCATGAAGATAAGGCACTAAACAAAGATGAACAGGAGGATTTTCAACAGGTGTGTCCAACGTGTGCAGGGTCCCAGGAAGAGAACTCATGACAGCCTACCACCGGGGGTTTAAATATTTAAAATCTGCAAATGAAGCAAACTGTTCAATAAAGTAGGACAAAGGCATAGCCTCTCTGTTTACTTTGATGGATTTGTCTTTACAACCTGGAAGATGAGATTTGGACTTAGTGATCTAAAACTGCTCACATGTCCACAACCTACCCAGGCCCACTAGCCACCTTCTAGAAGGGTGCTATTTCAGGACCACTGAAATACCCTGCTCATCAGCAAATGGACCCCTTCCTCCTGCATGTGAGGTCCAATGCTGCACAGGAGGCTGCCTTGTCCCTATACACGTTCTATCTGAAGCTATGCCTCTTTTTTTTTATGAAGGTTTATATTAAATGAGAACAATAAGACTTGGGTCTTATAAACATTAAACAAAATCAACTTTCAGTTTGTAAGTGTGGTTGGGTGGAAATCAATTTCCATAACAGAACAAATTTAACACGATCTGGGTCACGGCAAAACCAGGAGAAAGTATTGGTGTCACAAAAACACACAGCGCTTCACAGTTGCCCTTCTGACACAATGCCCTACACCACAGGCAGTGTGTGGAACTCGGTGGGGAGGTACACAGGACCAGCTAGGAGGCTGGCAGGCATCAGCTGAGTTCCATGAGGGGCAATGTGGATTCTGAAGGTCAGGGAGGTACAGCAGCAACAGGGCCCACCTTCAGGGCAGCTTCTTTCTTGGCCTGGGGAGCTTGGAGAAGGGCCACGGCTTCATCTCCTGCAGTGCACAGATCTGGGGGACTCAGGAATATGGACTGAGCTGCAGTCCAGGAATCTTACCCACAGGGGTATTGCATTCACTGGATGAGCAGGAACAAACTTTCTCCCAGTGCCTACTTCTGTCCTGGAGGGCAGTGCCACGGCCAGCACAGACAGGGTCAGGGGCTCCTGCCCCTGCACATCTCCAGAGGCTGTAGCAGAGGAAGAGGGATGTGGACACTGCAGGCACAGTTGGGATGGTGCAAACAGCCCCAGGAGATACTAGGTTCTACATCCCAGTGCAAATACC
The DNA here is from genome assembly GCF_051225735.1 of Oryctolagus cuniculus. Taxonomy (NCBI): domain Eukaryota; kingdom Metazoa; phylum Chordata; class Mammalia; order Lagomorpha; family Leporidae; genus Oryctolagus; species Oryctolagus cuniculus. Next base: position 29,371,947 of record NC_142881.1, read on the forward strand.
TCCAACTGGCAGCTTCAGCCAAACCTTGCACTAGCCACCCACAGTCCACAGCTGAGCAGTCTGGCCAGACACCCTCTTACTCTACTCAGGATCTGCACCCAGTGCCAGGAACTACATGCATGAATGCCCCTAGACAGCAACACCGCAGTCTAGGCACTACTGCTACACAACCAACCACACAGAACACTTTAATTCTGTACCTGAAAACGAAAGAGGTTTTACTTCTTACTCTTTCTCTTAATTATTATTATTTGATCTTGTTGTTAAGGTAAATTCATACTTTCATATGCACAGACTGTGAGGAGAAACCAAGAAAGAAATTTCTCTAGGTCATGTGTCAAAAATTACTTGCAGAGCTGGGATAAAACACCTCCAATCTATTGCCATCTTGTCTCAATAGCACAGCCTGGCCAGCTCCTGCCTTGTGTTTAGAAGTTGTATAGCCAGTGCCTAGACAGTGTCATTTACTGGCAAGAAAGGTTCCCTTTGAGTTGTCCCCTCTGAGCTCCCTCCCTCTAGAGGCTGTAAAACACACATGGCTGTGGCTCCTCTGGGAAAGTAAACACAAACACACCCCTGGGATGCAGCCTGCAGTAAGTCTGCATTTGCATGCACATCTTTAGCCTGGAGAACAGCAGGCTTGAAAGAGAGAGATCTTCAAACATCTCCTGTTTATGAGGTTTGCAACACCTTGCTAAGCTCCCCCTTATTTTTTTTTTAACAATTTATTTATTTATTTGAAAGTCAGAGTTACACATAGAAATGAGAGGCAGAGAGAGAGAGAGAGAGAGAGAGAGAGAGAGAGAGGTCTTCCATCCACTGGTTCACACCCCAAATGGCCACACGGCCAGAGCTGCGCTGATCCAAAGCCAAGAGCCAGGAGCCTATTTCGGGTCACCCACGTGGGTGCAGGGGCCCAAGTACTTGGGCAATCCTCCACTGCTATCCCAGTCCACAGCAGAGAATTAAGCCCCACCTTATTAAAACGCACCTTGAGCCATGTACTGCCAAAGAGATGGTGCTGAGCCAGGCAGACAGGGTCCCTATCCCCATGGGGCATCCCAAGAGAACATGAGTGTCATGACACCAGGACCACTGACAGAATGCATCAAACAGCAGCCAGCCTGGGAAAGTTCCTGAAGAACTGCAGGAAACAGGGCCCCTTCAGTGACAGTGTGTGGGAGAAGGGGGATGGGCAGCACAGTGCTCCAGGCAGAGGGAAAGGAATGTACCCAGACTCTACAAGTACCATGGGAGGAGAGCAAACAAGCAGGAGGCCTAGCCAGAGATGAAACAAGGACACAAGCAAGGAGGGGCCTGGTCCTAGAGGGCCTTGGAGCCATGATAAGAAGTGTGGATTTTATACAAACAGCAATAAAAACATCTTACTCTTTATATACTGTTTATTTAAGGTGGCTCACTGAGACTTGTTTTTCTTGCTCCCTAGTGTTGAAGAAGCAAAATGAAATTTACAAACGGCAAGGGAATCTTTGCCCCTTTCCATAAAGAACAGTCTGTAGCTCCCACCTCCATCTCTCAAGCATACTTTTTACTTCCCTCAACTATGATAAAATATTTATGTGCTGGGTCATTACCGATTCCAATGTACACAAATATTGATTGTGTCCTTATTTAAAAGTTCTAATTGCTTGCTGACCTAATACTGCTTGATACCAAGGCCCATGCTTCCCCCTAACATTATTCCCGGCAGGTGTGCAGTCACAATCTCCCAGGAGTCTGAATATTTGGTGACACAACCACTGCAGTGGGATGTGCACGGAGGATCCAGTCACCACTCTGCCTGGTTCCCAACACCGACAGGGGCGCTGCCCTTGTCTCTCTGAAACTCCCTCTCCCTCATCCAGATTTTCCTGCACTCTGGCAGGGAGCAGCCTGTCTTTAGGGAGGAAGACAATACCCCTGCCCCACACTGCCTCCTAGGCGGGCCTCCCCTTTTCTTTCAGGGGCATCTGGCCTAATTAATGCCAGCAGCACCAAGTAAGAACAACAGCACAGGTGTCAACCAGAGTCTGAGAAAGTAGGAGCAGATTCTGGGAAACCCTGGTGTTTCAGGTGGTTCTGGAGCACACAAGGCGAGTGTGCCTGGGCAGTTACAGATGAGAGACGCTGCATCCACAGTATGGCCACCTTGAGTCACAGTGGAAGGCAGACCCCCAGAAGAAATCCTGAGCCCTCCTCCCTGATGAATGCCGCAGTATGAATGTGTACCCGCAACCCCACGTTCACTGGAAATCACTGCCTCCTGGGATGTATCTGCAAGTTGGCGCTTTACCAAGCGGTATCTGCAAGTCAGCCATGATGGATGAGTCCTCAAGAATGACATGTGCGTCACCAGTAAAAGACCTGAGAAAGATCTCGGGCCTTCCCCACGTGGACGCTCAGTGAAGACGGCCGTCCATGCAGCAGGAAAGGGGCCTTCACCAGACCCCAGGTCACCCTGAGCTATGACCCAGCACTTGCCAGCCTCCAGACCTGTGAGAGGTATGCTGCTGTTGCAAAGCCACGTGCCCATGGCAGTTTGTGCTAGCAGAGGAAACAGACTGAGGCAAAGAGGAAGGCCCGCCGTCGGTGACACAGTGACAGATGCACCACTGCAGAGACCCTGAGCAACAGCCCAGGGAGGGCTCCTGGTCCACACACTGAGCTCCTCCCAGCCATGACCAGACCCGCTGTCCCTCTGAGAGCACTGCTCTCACACAGGGCTACAGTGAACCACAGGATGGAAGATATCTCTATCTCCACCCCTCTCTCTGTTGGTAATTCTGCCTTTCAAATAAGTAAATACATCTTTTTAAAATGTTGTATAAACAGTGATGCTCCAGGGAGGGTTGCTTTTGTTCCCTTTTTCCCCCCTAAGGCTGGTGAAGTGAGGCAGTGGGATGGAGAAGGAACAGTCTGTACCCTGAGGGAGTGGCTGCGACCCCACTGCTCTGGACCAGCCCCCGATTCAAGGCCGATGACTTTCCCAGCATGTCCGGTCACGGCTTCCTGGGATAAAGTCTGGGAATCTGCGTGTATTGCAGAGCTGGCCAGGAGGTTCTCCTGGTCAGGAAGTTTGGGGACAACACCTAGTGGCTGACACCAGCCCTTGGAGAAGGGGGTACCTTTCCTAAACCAGTGGGTCAGACTTGGGGTGCCAGGGAAGCCCCACCTGGCAGGAAGAGCCCTCGACTTCCTTCTTTAACCTCTCCCTTCTACTTCCTGACCCCCTCCTACCTTGTCTTTCTCGCTGTCAGCAAGTCCCCACCACGCTGAAACGCCTGTAAAGCAGCACTTGGAGCAGCAGCGCCCCATCGTGGACAGGAGCAGTGCAGCGCTAGGGCGGCGCAGGACGCTGTCCCAGTAGGTCACTGGGGCTGCAGTTACCATGCTGGCCGGCAGGGGGCAGCACTTGTCTACATTTCCGTGCGGATCCGCCTTGGCCTCCCCACACGGGTGACTCCGTGAGCATCCCCCGGAGCGGGCATGAGGTGCAGCCTGGCCCGATCTGGAACAACACCTCCACGTGACACGAGGTGAGTGAACAGCGGAAGAGTGAAGCGCGGGGGCGCAGCACGCTGTGCCGGGGGGAAAGCCGGCCTCTGCGGCACTGGCTGGGCTGAAGCTGGCGGTCCCCTAGCGCCCGTGGCATCGCATGGGGTGGCCCCCGCGGTCAGTGTGCCTGCCACCGAGCTGGATTTCCTGCCGTGCGCGAGGAGTTGAGGAGCAGGCCGGGCTCTGTGTCTGAGGAGGCGCGGGCAGTGGCGGTGGAGGCGCGGGCGGGCGGCCGTATTGGCCGCGCCTTTGAGGAGGCCGCGCAGCGAGGTCTCCGTGTCCGTCAGTCCCCCGTCCCTTCCACTCACAGACTGTGCTGATGTTTGTATCGGACAGGCCTCTTTCTCTAAAACCTTCCTTTACTCACAAGGAATTCAGTACCCGTGTACTGCGTGTGGTGGTCACATCCGGGCAATGCGGTGGTCACATCCGGGGAACGCCTTCCCGTCTGTTGACCGTTCACCTTTGCTATGCACTGGGAACCTCTAGAATCTTCTCGTTCCTTCAGAAACTGTCCAAAGTTGTCGTGTGCTGTAGTTGCCCTGCTGCGTGACGCCCTTCGGCGGAGCCCTCCTGGCTGCCCACCCCGGGGCCGCGCGCCCTCCCTGCGTGAGAACAGCGCGGCTCCCGCGGATGAGGGGGCGGGGCGGCGTTCCCTCCGTGTCTGCCCTCAGGTCCATCCGCGTGGCCCCGGGGTTCCTTCTGCTCATGGCTGAGCGCTGTCCGGTTGCGCTCACAGCGCTGTGGGTGGCAGATCCGTTCCGAGGTTAGGAAGTGTGCGGACCCCGCCAGTCGGCCTTGCTCTCGGCCTCTTGCTGACTTCGAGCTGCACGTGCCCCGCGGCGGGCGCGGAGCAGGCTGTGTGCTGCAGATTTGCCCGTCTCCTGGCCGAGGGCCGCCTGGGCTTTGTTGCTCTGCTTCGCCTGTTCGTGGCGCGCGCCCCAGGGCTGCCAGGATCACGTGCCCCGTGCCCCCCCACCTGTCTGCTGTCCCCACCGCACTGAGCCTGGAGGCCCTGGGCCCAGACCCCCTGTGTCCCGGGAACCCTCCCCTCCCACACCGTTGCACCGACACCGCGTGCTCCATACAAGGGTCTAGGCTGAGAGCTGGAGCAGCGAGGAAGGCTCAGTTCACAATAGCTAAGACATGGACTCCACCTAAATGCCCACCAACAGTAGACTTGTGGGGAGCAATCCGGACTAGACTAAGTTACTGGAATTAAGACTTATTCTATGCATCTGCTCTCCCACAATATGGCGCTGGGAGAGAAGTAAACAGCTTCCGCACAGCTGCCTCCAGTTCAACCAATTAACTGTAGGACTTGCTCCTGATTGGAGAGCAGCGTACTCGGCGTGTGGGCAGCCGAGTTGGGATTGGCAGAGAAGGACTATAAAGGAGGAGAGAAACGGCATGCACCGGGTAACATCTATGGGGAACATCTAGCTGAGGGAACACCTGTGCAGCCCCCGAGAAGAGCCGGCCGGCGGTGTGCCGCTCCCCTGCGGAAGTGGGGAATGCGGCCAGGGGGAACTGCCCTTCCACGGAGGTGGAAGGGATAGTAGCCAACCCGGGAAGAACCAGCAGCAAACCCGGGGAGGGCCGAGCAGACGAAAGAACAGCGCAGGGTCCTGTGTTGCTCCTCCACGAAGAGGGGGAGCGACATAATGGTGCCGTGACTCGGATATGAGGCCTAGGCAGGGTTTAGTGTCGTTCCCCCATGAAGACGGGGAGCGACATAGTGGTGCCGTGACTCGGATAGGAAACCTAGGACGGATAGAAAACTTAGGAGGGAAGAAACGTGACTCGGATAGGAAACCTAGCTTGGATAGGAAACTTAGGACGGATATGAAACTTAGGAGGGAAGAAACGGGAAGAACTGGGAAAATATCGGAGAGAGAGACTAGCAAACAGCCTAGGGAAAAGCCGGACGAAAAAGGAGCCGGAAGAAGCTATTGAAAGCCTAGGCATAGACTCAGATACGGACTACGGGGGGAAGCTGGGAGAAATCTCTAAGGTCGAAAGCGAAAGTGAAAGCTAGAACAAACAGACTCGGACGCGGACTGTGGGGAGAGGCCAGGAGAAATGAGGGAGGAATATCGTTGGAGGAAAACTTAGGGAAACATACCGGGTAGAGAAAAATGTTAGGGAAATTGAAGCCGCGGGGGGCAGGCCGAGGCGGAAACGAAAGCCACTTTGGGGTTCTCAAGTTAGCCCGGGAATAGGGGGCGAAAAGTTGAAACTAGAAGCTGAGACGCAAGCCAGATTGGGATCCGTCTGATTAGCCCGGGGAGCAAAGGACGGGAAGCCAAATCGTGAGGCGGAGACGTACGCTGGGTTGAATTCGCCAGGCTAGCCCGGGGAACTTGGATTGAATGCTAGTGGTGGAGACGCAAGCTACGCTGTGTTACTCGCGGAAGCCGCCGCGTGCAGAGAGAGCACGGGGCGTGAATAGATAGGGAACGCTGGCGTAGGCCGTGGTTCAGACGCGAAAGGGTTAAGCGTGGAGACCGCGGAGCGCGCAAAGCCGAGCCTCGCAAAGCCGAGCCGCGCAAAGCCGGGAAGCTGCGCAGATGAGAGAGGCGCGCGGGCTGAAGCGGCGCAGAGCCGGGAACCCGCCGGCGGGGCGAGGTGCCGGGAAGCTGCGGGGATAAGAGAAACAGAAGTTTGGAAGTGAAGTAAAAGAGAAATGGGAATGCTGGAAGATAGAAGTGGAATGGGAGAAATAGGAATGCCCGGAGATAGAGAAATAGAGAAAAATAAGGCCTCCCCTCAACATGCCAATTAGAAGGCTTGGATTCGGTCTGCCTAATCAAGTGAGGCGATGAGCACCTGCGGGCAGCTAGCAGCTTATGCGCCACAGGTCACCGAAGACAGGCACGAATTAACATCAGTAAGGCTTCCCCACAATACAACAATATTAAGCTTGGATTCGGTCTGCCTGATTTAAGGCGGTAAGCGCCAGCAAAGCTCGACCAGAGTATGAGCTGCAGGTCACCGAAGATAGGCACGAACCAACACTAATAAGTCTCCCCCACAATACGGCAATGAGAAGGCTTGGATTCGGTTTGCCTGATAGGTTTTGTAAACACCTGCAGGCAGTTCTAGCAGAGCAGAGTATGCGCTGCAGGGCACCGAACACAGGCACGCATCAGCGCCTAAAAACCTCCTCACAACATGGCGAAGAGAGGACCCGGATTCGGTTTGCCTGATGGATAGGACTTGTAAGAGCCTGTGGCAACTCTAGTGTGTGCCGCGGGACACCGAAGACAGGCGCGTATCAACGCCAAAAATAAAAAGAAAGGGGGATCTGTGGGGAGCAATCCGGACTAGACTAAGTTACTGGAATTAAGACTTATTCTATGCATCTGCTCTCCCACAATATGGCGCTGGGAGAGAAGTAAACAGCTTCCGCACAGCTGCCTCCAGTTCAACCAATTAACTGTAGGACTTGCTCCTGATTGGAGAGCAGCGTACTCGGCGTGTGGGCAGCCGAGTTGGGATTGGCAGAGAAGGACTATAAAGGAGGAGAGAAACGGCATGCACCGGGTAACATCTATGGGGAACATCTAGCTGAGGGAACACCTGTGCAGCCCCCGAGAAGAGCCGGCCGGCGGTGTGCCGCTCCCCTGCGGAAGTGGGGAATGCGGCCAGGGGGAACTGCCCTTCCACGGAGGTGGAAGGGATAGTAGCCAACCCGGGAAGAACCAGCAGCAAACCCGGGGAGGGCCGAGCAGACGAAAGAACAGCGCAGGGTCCTGTGTTGCTCCTCCACGAAGAGGGGGAGCGACATAATGGTGCCGTGACTCGGATATGAGGCCTAGGCAGGGTTTAGTGTCGTTCCCCCATGAAGACGGGGAGCGACATAGACTGGATAAAGAAATTATCGATATGCACTCTATGGAGTTTTTTACTGAGGTAAAAAATAAATGAAATCCGGTCATTTGCAACAAAACGGAGGAATCTGGAAAACATCATGCTGAGTGAAATAAGCCAGTCCCAAAGGGACAAATATCACATGTTCTCCCTGATCTGTGACACCTGAGCACCTACAAGGAAACCTGTAGAAGTGAAACTGACACTATGAGAAACAATGACTTCATCAGCCCTTGTCCTGACTGTCTAGGAACAGCTTACTATTTTATTCTTTTTAGTATTTTCTTTTTCTACTTAATACCATTGGTCGAACTCTTTACTTAACACAGAACTATTCTTAGGTGTTTAAATCCAATTGAAAATAGATCCCTGTTAAAAATAAGAGTGGGAATAAGAGAGGGAGGAGATGTACAGTTTGGCACTCGCTCCTTCGGACTTACTTCTAAGGGTAAAGCTAAAAATTTGCCATGGACTCCAAATCCCATTAAGCTGACAGGTACCAATGCCATCTTACTAAACTGATCAGTTTTTCATAACTGATCATAAAGATAGGAATAAGTGTCAAAGGGATCACATAAATAAGACCAGTGTCTGCTAATAATAATTGATATAATTTAAAAGGAGAGAATGGTCCAACATGGGAAGCAGGATACATAGCAGACTCATAGAATGACAAATGCCCTAAACAGCAGTCTGGCCTCAGAATCAGCCCTTATGGCATTTGGATCTGGCTAGAAAGCCCCTGAGAGCACTTCAGGAATGGAAGCCAAGACACTGTGGCAAAGAATGACCTACATGAACAATCTCTGTGAGTGCGATCCTGGTGGAAAGAGGGGCCATCAAAGAAGGAGGTACCTTTCTCTGAATGGAGGAGAGAACTTCCACTTTGATCATGGCCTTGTCTAAATAAGGCTGGAGTTTGTGGACTCAAGAGGCTTCCATAGCCTTGGCAGCTCATGACAAGAGCCTCGGGTGATCATTGACATCATAAATAAGAGTGTCAATTGTTAAATCAACAATAGGAGTCACTGTGCACCTGCTCCCCACGTAGGACCTCTGTCCTTAGTGAGTTGTACTGTGAGAGCGAACGGACAGTACTTGATACTTTGTGTGCCTGTGTGGGTACAAACTTTTGAAATATTTACTTAGTATAGAATTGATCTTCTGTGTATATAAAGATAATTAAAAATGAATGTTAAGAATGGGATGGGAAAGGGAGTAGGAGATGGGATGGTTGCAGATGGGAGGTTGGTTATGGGGGGAAGAACTGCTATAATCCAAAAATTGTACTTTTGAAATTTATATTTATTAAATAAAAGTTATATATGTGTGTATATGGTTATATATGTGTGTATCTATGTGTATACACACGCACACACACACACACTTCTTCCTTTAAGGCACACTTTGACACACACTTCCTTTAAGGTTGATGGTTGGTGAATCTGGCATGAAGAATGAGGGGCTTCCACTTCTTCCCTTTGCACTTTGACTTCACCCCCATCCCCAGCCTGCTGGAGCCCACCCCTGTGCCGAGACCAGTGGGCTCGCCTATGCTGTGCACATTCTCAGATGCGAGGACACACGGACTCCACCGTGGTGCTCGGGACTCCGTCCCCCAAGGAGTCCTCACAGTTGTCTTCCCAGAGCGCTGCCCCCGCCTCTCCTCTCCTGCTCTACTTGAACCCGGCCACTCAGGTGTGCTGTCCATGCTCCTGACCACTGCCGCCACCTGAGGTCAGGGTCCCCTCCCCAGTGGCTGCAGGACTTCAGAGCTTGGGTGTCTCCCAGCTCCTTGCGCTCTGCGTGGTCCCCGCCACGCTCACCCCTCACTCTTCTCCTTCCTCCTCCAGGTCCCTGCTTGGTCAAGGGCACACCATAAGCTCAGCGGCTCATCACCAAAACAGAACTTAGCCAACAAAGGCTCAGGGGACAGTGCATGGCCTCCCTTTGCTGGGGCGCATGCCCAGAGGACACGGTACTGAAGTGGGTCCCTGTCCTGGGGGTGCATAGAACCTGAGGGGAGGCAGAGCTGACGGAGCTGAGACTGGCACAGCCAACTGCGTGCTCCACCACTGGAGGTGCTACCAAGGGAAAGACAGGGAACCAGCAGGACTCGTCTCTCTCCCCCTGCTGAAGCACCTGTCCCCGCCACGCTGCCTCCCCACGGCTCTCATCGTCCTCTTCTCTCCACCACTGCCCTCCGCGTCTCTCGCCAGGACCCCTGCGATACCGCCCTTGCCTCTGCAGCGCGTCGCTGCGTTGATTTCTGTCGCCCTTGGTGGGGCCCCGGCGCGTCTTCCCTTGGCCACAAGGCCCTGTGGTTCCGGCCCCGGCCCGTCCAGCCCCTCCTGGTGGCTGTGCCTCATCTCTGGCCACCCCTGCTCCCTGTCCCTCTCCTCCCGGGGTTCCTGTAGGGCCGGGGGCTCTGACCCTCTGTGGGGCGCACTCGCCGCCCTGCCCCTCGCACTGATTCCTGCTCCCTCAGTGCCCAGGAGCTGGCAGGCAGCGCTCTCCACCACAGCCGTCGCGGCCCCTGTGGTCTCGGGCGTCCGGCACTCGTCATACTCCACTGGCAAGGCCCGGGAGGACAGGAAGCTCCTCTCCAGGCGCACGGCCACCTCCCCTCAGCCCGGGCCCGAGGGGCCTTGGCGGCAGCTGTTTGCTCACTGAACCTGTGCCATGAATCCGAGACGGGTGTTTGAGGCTCTCTGGCCTCAGTGCCCGCTGTCTTGGGGCAGCGAGCACACGCGTCAACACAGGCTCCCTGCAGCTGAACGCAGGGCCGTGCTGCCGCTCTCTGGCACCAAGTCACGTGCGTTTCACAGCCTGCAGAGGGGCGGTGCAGATGTGACAGGTCGGTGGGACTTTGTTGCCAGTCGGTATTTGGGGCTCAGAGCAGCCCTCCGCCACACTGTACAGCACTGTCTATGTCTTCCAAATGCGAGACAGGAGCCAGCCAGGCCAAGGTAACGGAGCGGAGGTGGCAGTGGCCTTGACTGCCAGTGTTTCATCCCAGCCCAGCAAGTCATTGCCATGTGACCTAGAGAGATTGCGTTCTCATTTAACACGGTCAGTGAATATCCCAGTGTGGGCTCATCTTATCAACAAAGAAGAACGTAAGATATCCCCAGTGCCACTTCCAGAGCCTGCGTAGGCCTCTCCCTTGCCTCAGTCCTTCTCCGGGGGACTGCACTGCCCGTGCATACCTGGCCAGGCCTAGCGAGTGGCTGTGTGCAGGCGGTGTGGCTGGACTGAGCCATGTGAGCTACAGGGATCCCAGGAAAGAGCTGGGGACCCTTCCCCTGTGCACGGCTGGGGGTGGGGAAGGGAGCTGGCTCCAGGGCTGGGGCCGGCTCCACCCATGCCTCTACCTTCTGGTGTGCATCTCTGAGCAGTTTGAGAATTTCCACTCCAACCTTGGCTTCAAGGCCCTGCGGGCTCCTGTGTCAAGGTATCAGGAAAGGATAATCTTTATCTTCTTTTAATAAACATTTTGATTGGTTTGTAATCGCACACATTTAAACCCATGCTCGTGGGCCTTCTATTTTCTCTTCCTGTGGCCTTGCCAGTGTTGGGACAGATTTGGGGTAATGCTACTGGGTCCTTTGTTTTCCTCTCCGTCATCCTAAAAGGGAAAATTGAGCAATTGTGGATTAAGAAGCCCACTGGACCTGTCTGTGTCTATGTCACAATATCTTAAACTGCTGGTGCAGCTTTCCTGTGCCAAATTGGCATGGGAATGTCAGCACAAGCCAAGCGGTCACTCAGGGCCTAAGGCCAGTGCCTGCAGGTGGCCTGACACGGGAGGCCCAGTCCTGACTCCCTCCTGCCTCTCAAGGTGGGTGCGTCGCTGTCGCATTCGTCCACACTGAACTGAACTGTGCTCTGTGACAGCGGCCTTTCCGGTCCTTCCTCTGGCTCTAAAACTTCTCTCTCACCTTCCCTTCCTTGTCTCCTTCTCTCTCTTTTTCTTGACATGGCACATAGGCATTTGTTCCCAGGAAAAGAGAGTTACTCGGTATCATTTTTGTCCTGGAAGTCCACAAGCTTGTTTTGTTTTGAAGTAACACCTTGACAGTAGGGACTCCATTTTGGAGCACCTGAGACTCCATCTTGAGACAGCACCCCTTCCCCCCACCGTGAGACTCTGGTCTGAAACTATGATCTAAAGCACTCGGACAGTAGCAGTCCACTACATCACACCTGGCAACCTGCGTCACACTTGGCAGAGCAAAGAAACCCCCTAGCATGATTGTTCAAGCTTGGGAGTGGGTAGGCTGCACCTGGGTTAATGATGAAAATGTAGTTTGTCTATGTCCTACATATGATTTAAGCCAATACCTGGATTAATGTCAAGATTATAATTGAAATTGTTAAGATTGTAACTGGTATTGTCAGGATTATAATATTAATTTTGCATAGGTTTTAGGTCAGCTTGACCTCAGTAACTATGTATTCCCCCTTGATCTTAATAGCCATGTATTCCCCTCCCGATTTTGTGGTTTTTGCCTTTAAAGACCCTGTTGCTTTGGGCTTCGGGGTCATGAGTTCTTTAGGGCATGAGCCTACTCTCCACCGCAGGCAATAAAGGACCATCAGATTTTATCATTGTGGGTACTCCTTTGTTTGCACTCACTCAGGCACAACAGTTTTTTAAATAAATATTAATTTATTTGATTGATTGTTCGATTGACAGAGTGTCGCTCCCCGTCTTCGTGGAGGAACGACACAGGACCCTGCGCTGTTCTTTTGTCTGCTCGGCCTTCCCCGGGTTTGCTGCTGGTTCTTCCCGGGTTGGCTACCATCCCTTCCACCTCCGTGGAAGGGCGGTTCCCCCTGCCACCTTCCCCACTTCCACGGGGGAGCGGCACACCGCCGGCCGGCCGGCTCTCTCGGGGGCTGCACAGGTGTTCCCTCAGATGTTCCCTGATGCATGTTGTCTCTCTCCTCCTTTATAGTCCTCTTCCACCAATCCCAACTCTGCTACCCACACGCCGAGTACGCTGCTCTCCTCCAATCAGGAGCAGGTCCTACAGTTTATTGGTTGAACTGGCGGCAGCTGTGTAGAAGCTGTTACTCCCTTCTCAGCGCCATATTGTAGGAGAGCAGATGCATAGAATAAGTCTTAATTCCAGTAACAGTCTAGTCCGAGTTGCTCCCCACACAGAGTGATAGACAGATAGAGATCTTCCATAGAGTGGTTCACTTCCAAATGCTGGCAACATCCAGAGCTGGGTCAGGTGAATCCGGGAGCCAGGAACTTCATCTAGGTCTCCCACTGTGTGGCAGGGACTCCGGTACTGAGCCATCATCTGCTGCTTTTCTTTAGCAGGAAATTGGATTGGAAGCAGAGTAGCTGAGTCTCATACCAGGCATTCTGATATGGGTTGGGGGTGTCCCAAGTTGCAGCCTCCCCTCTGTGACACGATGTGCACTGCGCGTTTGTGATGGGGCGAGCACACCTGTGCGTGGGGCCGAGTCTGGCCCTTGCTCATGCTCCCGGTGGTGCAGGGCCCCAAGAGCCCTTCGGTCAAGTCTGCAGCTTCCTCCTGCCTCCTCCTCCCCTGCTCCCCCCACAGAGCAGCCCCTGTTCTTACTGCCCAGAGGAAGCGGCCTTCTGCAGAAGCTGAACAAAGACGGGGAAGTACAGATGTCACATGAAGAAGAACAGTGTGAACACGATGCGCAGTAAGAAAGAACGCGCTGTCTTGCAGGGCATTTTCCATACAGTGAGGACAAACCAGCACTCGTGTCCTCTCTGATTACAGAGTTAACACACAGAAAGCCTGGCTGCTGCAGAGTCCCATTCATGCAAAAGGGACAGTTTGGAGGCAGGACCCGTGGGTACAGGACAGGGACAAAGGTCCTTTCCAATTCTAAGGGTCCAGAATGTTAACTTAGGGAGAGTTTGGGAGCAGAAATGCCCAAGTAGACAGGAGAAGCTTTCCTGGACTGTCTGCTGGTGTTGACATCACCCAGTCTGGCTGAACTTGAACTTGACACTTTATAATCTGGGCTAAAGTCAGTCAAGGTCACCAAGATCACAGATGGGATTTTCTAAAAGGTATCAGTCTTGTTTGGATGAATACAAGAGATAGGAAAGGGTGCCTTTCACTGGCTTTGAAACAGTGTGGCCTTGTCCTTTTATTCAATCACTCATTGAATTACCAGGCTGCCTATGTCTTGATGAAAACAATCATCATCCCCAACTGGATCCAAAGACTAGATGCACATGGAATCCTCTCTGAGGCGATAAGATCCTTATTAGGATATGCAAATACTTGTCCATTTTCTTCCTCCATGAAAGAGGGCTGTTTCCCATCACAGCTCTTTGAAAGGACTCCTCCCATGGACCTGTGGGCAAATTTTGATTACAAATCCAGCTCCCTGGTCCAGCATTGTGGTGTAACAGTTAAAGCCACAGCCTGCAGTCCAGCATCCCACATGGGTGCTGGGGTTTAGACCCTGCTGCTCCATTTCCCATCTAGCTCTCTGCTAATGCACCTGAGAAAGCAGCAGAAGATGGCCCAAGTGCTTGGGCCCCTGCACCCACGTGGGTGGCCTGGCCCAGCCTTGGGAGTTGCAGCCATTTGGTGAGTGATCCAGCAAATGGAAGATCTCTCTCTAACTCTGCCTTTCAAAGAAATAAAAATGACATCTTTAAAAAAAAAGTTTTTAAAGTTTGCAACTCCCCAGTGTTCAAATAAAACAAACAAACAAACAAACAAAAAAAACCAGCTTCCACAGAGGTGTCCAGGTGACCTGTGTGACCCAGTAGGTAGCACAGAGTCTAAGGGATGTCTTTGGTGTCTCTGCTCTGTAGGTTAGTATCTAACACAGGGGATTTGTTAGCCAATCTGGAAGAAGTTTCACCTAGATTTGTAAAGCGTTCTGACTTAACCTATTTAATGTCAGTAAGTAAATATGTATAAAAGTTATTCATGCAAATCTATTCTATATCAGCCTTTAGTTAATATATATCATGTGTATTTCTCACAAAACCCTTTAGCACAAGCAAATTCCCTGTTTTAATATGGAGTGAGCAATTAGTTTGCAAAATTATCTAATATGGGCCGGCGCCACGGCTCACTTGGCTAATCCTCCGCCTGCGGTGCTGGCACTCCAGGTTCTAGTCCTGGTTGGGGCGCCAGTTCTGTCCCACTTGCTCCTCTTCCAGTCCAGCTCTCTGCTGTGGCCCAGGAGTGCAGTGGAGGATGGCCCAGGTCCTTGGGCCCTGCACCCTCATGGGAGACCAGGAGAAGCACCTGGCTCCTGGCTTCGGATTGGTGCAGTGCACCGGCTGTGGCGGCCACTTCGGGGGGGGGGGGGGGTAAACCAATGGCAAAAGGAAGACCTTTCTCTGTCTCTCCCTCTCACTGTCTAACTCTGCCTGTAAAAAAAATTATCTAATATGTAGGAGACACTTTTTTTCTTTTCTTTCTTTTTTCTTTCTTTTTTTTTTGGACAGGCAGAGTTAGTCAGAGAGAGAGAGACAGAGAAAATGGTCTTCCTTTTTCCGTTGGTTCACTCCCCAAATGGCCTCCACGGCCGGAGCTACGCCGATCCCGAAGCCAGGAGCCAGGTGCTTCTCCTGGTCTCCCATGCGGGTGCAGGGCCCAAGCACTTGGGCCATCCTCCACTGCATTCCTGGGCCACAGCAGAGAGCTGGCCTGGAAGAGGGGCAACTGGGACAGAACCGGCGCCCCAACCGGGACTAGAACCTGGAGTGCCGGTGCTGCAGGCAGAGGTTTAGCCTTGTGAGCCGTGACGCCGGCTTATAAGAGACACTTAAAAAAAAAAAAAAAAAAAAATATATATATATATATATATATATATATATTTGCTTGAAGGGCAGAGTTACAGAGAGAGAGAGGTGCTCCATGCACTGCTTTACTCCCCAGATGGCTGCAACTGCACCGATCTGAAGCCAGGAGCCAGGAGCTTCTTCCAGGTCACCCATGAAGGTGCAGGGACCCAAGGACTTGGACCATCTTCTACTGTTTTCCCAGGCCATAGCAGAGAGCTGGGTGGCAAGTGGAGCAGTCAGGTCTCAAACTGGTGCCCATATGGGATGCCAGTACTGCAGTTGGCAGCTTTACCTGCTATGCCACAGCACCCACCCCCCACTGTTTGTTAAATGAAGCCTCTGCTTTGTTCAATTACTAACTCCTTATATTAGTTTCTGCGCTCTCACGAGCACCCCCAAAGTCTAATGTATGAAGGGCCAAACATCTGGGTGTATGGAAATTCTTTGTTTTAACCTTTTATTCAGCAAAGATTAATGAACACACCCTGGGTGTCGGCAATATTCCAGATGTATGGAGGTACAAAGATGTACAAGAGGACAACACCATCCATTAATGAGCTTGTAATATAGTAGTGGAGGTAAGGCACATACACAAATATCCTTAACTGGAAACACGAATTTGAGGCTGTAAGAAAAAGCACAAAGTACTTTCCTGGAGTGATTGGGGCATGAAGTGGGGAGTGGCAGCAAATGACAGGAGAAAGGCTCTCCCAGGCAGAGCTAACTGCATGGGTGAGGGCTTGGGCCTGCTTCCTCCTCCATGAAGTCTTCTCTGACTCTGAACTCACCTTTGAGCTCCTTCCCCCACTGAGGTAGCTTTCTTGCTCCTTCTACTTTCTACAGTCTGAGATTTTTACATACTCTCACTGTAACATTTACATTGTGACCATTGTTTACAAGTCTCTCCCATAAACTAGAAACTCCTTTAGGGCAGGGGCCAGGTCCTTCCCTCTTTGTTTTCCTAACGGAGGTTTCTCAATAAATACTCGCAGGAGAAGGAAAATCAGTGGCAGACTATGCTCAGGGATCAGTGAGTACACAATTTGCCTGAAATCTCGGATTCATGAAGGAGAACAGTTGTAATTAAAGCTACAAAGGAAGATACAAGTGTTTGATGCAGCGGTTAAGCTACTGCTTGGGACGCCTGCATTCCATATTAGAGTTCCTGGCTCCTCTGCTTCTGATCTAGCACCCTGGGAGGTAACAGGTGATGACTCACTCACCTAGGTCCCTGCCACCCACATGGGAGATCTGGATTGAGTTATGGGTTCTTGGCTTCAGCCTGGTCCAGTTCTGGCTGTAGCAGGCATTTGGTGAGTGAACCAGCACATGAATGATCTCTGTCTATCTCTCTGTTCATCTCTCTGCCTTTGAAATACATAAAAATAAATAAAATCATACATGCATACATAAAAACTGTTTTTAAAAGCTACAAAATACAAAAGGATTCTGGAAAGAAGTTGATAACATCAGTGCTGGTGAGGAAGTAGTGTGATGATTACTCTGAAACCAGGGGTCAGCACTCTGGCGCAGCAGATTAAAGCCCTGGCTGGCAGCGCCAGCAACCCGTATGGGCATTGGTTTGAGTTCTGGCTCCTCCACTTTCAATTCAGCTCCCTGCTAACGCACCTGGGAAAGCAGTGGAGGATGGCCTAAGTCCTTGGTCCCCTTCACCCACGTGGGAGACCCAGAAGAAGCTCCTGGCTCCTGGCTTCAGATCAGCTCAGCTCTGGCCATTGCGTCCATTTGGGGAGTGAACCAGTGGAGAGAAGCTCTCTCTCTCTCTTTCTACCTTTACCCCTCTCTGTAACTCTTTCAAAGAAATAAAGTATATATCTTTTTCACAAAAGAACTCTTAAACCAGGAAGACTGCATCTCAGAACCATTTGGGAGAACAATTTGTCAGCATCTAATGTGAGAGATGTTCAGAGCCAGTGATCCAGAAATTTTAGCGGTAGAGAAGCTCTTCTATGCATGCATATACAAGGAGAAAGATATAGAATATTCATAGCAAAATTTAGTAAATAAACTCAATGGCCATCAGTAGGACAATGGTGTGACTATATAGGTACATGTATAAATGTGGGTGAATATTATAAATCTAATCTCAGTGGAGAAAAAAAACCCAGGGCTGCAGGAGAATTGTTTTTTTTTTTTTATAGTTATCTGAAATGCAGAGTGACAGAGAGGGAGAAAGAGAGATTTTCTATGCCCTAGTTCATTCCCCAAATGGCTATAAGGGCCAGGCTGAAATCAGGAGCTAGAAATTCCATCCAGGTCTCCCACATGAGTGTTAGGGGCCCATTACCAGGAAAATGGATTGGAAACAAAACAGCTGGAACTCGTTGCAAGAAGTGGCTTAACTTGCTGCACCACAATGTCAGTCCTGTTTTAAAGTATTTTAACTTGTATACAAAGGGTACTGGGGGTGGGTCGGGGTGTTGTGGCCTTATGGGGTAAGCCTCTGCAGGCCACATGGCCGTCCCTTACTGGAGTGCCAGTTTAAGTCCCAGGGACTCTGCTTCCCATCCAGCTCCCAGCTAATGCACTATGGAAGGCAGCAGAAGATGGCCTAAGTTCTGGGGTCTCTGCCACCCATGTGGCTACAGGATGGAGTTCATGGCTCCTGGTTTCAGCCTGGCCCAGACCTGCTGTAGTATCCATTTGGGGAGTGAACCAGCAGATGGGAGTTCTCTCTACCAAATAACCAATCTTTAAAAAAAGAATAAAAGATTCAGTAAGAAAGACTTCTTTCTCTTGCCTGTCTCTGAGCTGCAGCATTAGTCTTCTGCCTTCACACTGAGATTTGGAATGGAACTTGCTCCATGGGCTTTCCCCTGGACTTGAATCAGAATGTGGTATCCACTCTGTGAGTGTGACCCCGATGGAAAGAAAGGGCCATCAAAGAAGGATGTACTTTTCTCTGAAGGGAGGAGAGAACTTCCACTTCGCTTGTGGCCCTGTCTAAACACTGATGGAGTTTGTGGTCTCAAAAGGCTTCCATAGCCTTGGCAGCTCATGGCAAGAGCCTTGGGTGATCACTGATGTCATAAATAAGAGTGTTAATTGTTAAATTAACAACAGAAGGGGATGGCGCTATGGCGCAGCGGGTTAAAGTGCCAGCATCTCATATGGGTGCCAGTTCTAGTCCCAGCTGCTCCTCTTCCCATCCAGCTCTCTGCTATGACCTGGGCTATCAGTAGAAGATGACCCAAGTCTTTGGGCCCCTGCACCCATGTGGGAGACCCAGAGGAAGCTCCTGGCTCCTGGCTTTGGATTGGCACAGCTCTGGCTGTTGTGGCCATCTGGGAAGTGAACCAGTAGATAGAAGACCTTTCTCTCTGTCTCTACCTCTCTCTGTAATTCTGTCTTTCAAATAAATAGAAAAAAATTAACAACAGAAGTCACTGTGTACTTATTCCCCATGTAGGACATTTGTCCTTAATAAGTTGTACTATGAGAATTAACTGCAAAACTTGTTCTCAAGTTGTATACATTGTGTGTGTGTATGTGGATGCAAACTGTTGAAATCTTTACTTAGTACAGAGTTGGTCTTTTGTATATAAAGTTAATTAAAAATGAATCTTAATGAAGAATGGGAAGAGTGAGGAAGTAGGAGGTGGGACGGGAGTGGGGGTGGGAGGGCAGGTATGGGGGAAAGAACCGCTACATTCCTAAAGTTGTACCTATTAAATTTGTGTTCATTAAATAAAAGCTTTTTTTTTTTTTTTTTTAAAGAATGTGATATCCAGCTTGCCAAGCACAGAACGTTGATTTCTCTGCCTCCATGATAACATGAAGACAGAGGTGACACAGTAGGCAGGGCCCAGGCTGTGGCTGGCATCACTGATAGCACTGAAGTCAAAGTCTCCAAGGGTTCTCCAGAACTGAGCAGAACTGAGAGACTGAGTCTGAATCTCACTCACAGCCTAAGCAAATCCTGACCTCAGTCTACACTCCTATTCCACTTTCTGCAGATAGACCCCTCACCACACTTTCAACCCAATCTGACAGAGCAGGTGCACAGGCAACTTCAGTGCACACACCAAGGCTCTCCGAGACTCACACAGCTGCTTTAAGCACCAACACATCTACACACATCTCATTTTCCCAAGGACTGGGCATGAGGGGCAGAACACACAGGCACTTGATGAAAGTGTTAAATTTTCTACTTGGGTCCCAGAAAGTAGGTAGTCAAACTGGGCAAGGGTAAAAAGACCCAAAAACCAAAACAACCAAAACAACGAAGCAAACCCCGGGGTATCCTTGGTACCAGGGTGGGCCAGGGTGGAGGAGAGCTGGGTCATGGTTGAATTGAAGCTGGTTTTCTATACACGGTGTGAATACTTGATTTGTTATGTTGATGTATGTGCTGAATGCTAGCTACTGTTTATAAATGTTTTCAAAACAGCTGGAGAAATTCATTGGCAGATGTCTAAATATCTAATAAGAGCCCTGGAGATGAAGATCTACTGGGCCATATTGAACCAAGCAGTAGAAAAGGAAAAGAGAAACACACTGAAATTCCACTCTCAGGGCCTGTGGAGGACAGAGGTGCCAAACTGGAGGCAGAAAAATGAGAAATGTATTGCAGAAGGGAGAATGAGTGTCCCGACAGACCCAAGGGTGGCTGTCTCAGGTGTCTTGACCCAGGCAAAGAAGAGGTTGACAGCGTTCATGTTGTTGTACTGTGCCTGCCAGAAGGCGAGGAACTCGAAGTCTGCGTATGTGTTCGGCTGCTGCAGGAGCTTCCCCATCCAGGTTTGGAATACGTGGAAGCCCATGGCCATGATGGAGAGCTGTCACATTGAGGTCATGGGGTGTCAGAATAGTCACGAGGATCTCAAGGGAAGTGCCGAGATGAGGTCCCAGGGGAGAGCGGGGGCAGGAAGACAGGTGGGAAAGACACTTCCTACCCTGCTGAGGTGTCCACTGGCTCAGGTTCAAATGGCCAGGCCAGGGTGATGGGGGAGCAGCTTAGGTGTTCCAGAGCCCAAGGGAAGGCTTGTAAAGGTCACAGGGACCTGGAGCCAAGGACTCTTCCTCCCCCACCCCCACCAGCCCTGAGCCTTGGTCAGGAAATGAATGTGTCCTGCTGATAAGAGGCAGATGGAGATGAAGGGGCAGAACCCTTGAATAGGAGGGAAGAGAAAAGGCAAGGGTACCCAGGGACGAGGACAGGTCATACGGGCACAAGACAGAAGGGCAACAGAATATCAAGTACCTGAGAAAAGGCACAGGGCCTGGATCGCAGGTAAGGAGGAGAGGAGACATGGAATTCAGGGCTTCCCAGGGGCTGAGTTGGGGGGCATCTGCCTCTTGCTTGGAGTTGCTGCAAGTGACTTACAAAAGTCAGAAGGAGGACTTGGGGCCCAAAAGGGAAGAACCTGGAGCAGCTGCCAAGGTTCTGGTTGTTGCTGAGTATCAGAGCCCCTGAACATGGTGCTCCAGGACCTCCTCCACCGCGCAGTAGGTGATGAAGATGCAGAAGACGGCCTCACAGCCAATGACGAAAAGGTCCCAGTTGCTAACATGGCAGATCAGCTTCACTGTGTGGATCTGCCAAGATTGGATGGCACCTCCTGTGGCTGGAAACTCCACCAGCAGTCTAGCTATTACTGGTGTAACTGGTGAAGTTGTAGTAAGATCTGTTCATCAGATGATGGTACTCAATGATAATTTCCTGACTTTGGAAAGATATAGTATTTTTAGAAAATACACACTAAGGTATTTAGGAATAACAGGGCATTATGTCTGCCATTTATTCTCAAACAATAGAGGTGTGTGTGTGTGTGGGTGGGTGTGTTTGTGTTTGTGTACAGAGAGAGATCTTCAATCCACTGGAGTTCACCCCGTAAGTATCTGCCAACAGCTAGGGCTGGGCCAGTCTGAAGCTGGGAGATAGGAGTTCCGTCTTGGTATCCCACATAGGTGGCAGGGACACACATACTTGAGCCATCACCTGCTGCTTCCCAGGGTGCTCATTAGAAGGAAATTGGCTTGGAAGCAGAGGCGGGACTGGAATTAGGAACTCAGACATGGGATGTGGGCATCCCAAGTATCAGCTTAACCCACTGCCCACAGTGACTCTCCCCAACATGATTTCTAATACCCTTAATTTTGATACTTAGTAAGCCACATTATCAGTCTCTTTTTTTTGTTTTAAAGATTAATTAATTTATTTTAAAGATAGAGTTACAGAGGGAGGGAGAGTTACAGAGGGAGGGAGGGAGGGGGAAGGAAAGAGGTCTTCCATTTGCTGGTTCATTCCCCAGTGGCCACAATGGCCACAGCTGGGTCAATCTGAGGCCAGGAGCCAGGAGCTTCTTCCAGGCCTCCCACGTGGGCAGGGGCCCGAGCACTTGGGCCATTTTCTGCTGATTTCCCAGGTTAACTAGCAAGGAACTGGATCAGAAGTAGAACAGCTGGGACACAAACTGGTGCTCATATGGGTGCCAGCTTCGCAGGTTGTGGCTTAACCACAACATTAGCCTCCACATTATCAGTCTTAATCTGAGTTATTTTAAAGACACATAGATTCATTAAAGGAATATTACTCAAAATCTACCAGTATGAAAGATACCTCTTATTATTTAAAGATTTCTATTTAGTGATTTGAAAGGCAGAGTTACAGAGAGACAGGGAGAGACAGAGATTGAAAGGGGGAGAGAGATTCTTTCGAGACTCTTTCATCTACTGCTTTACTCCCCAAATGGCTGCAATGGACAGGTCTGAGCCAGACCTAAGCAGGAGCCTGAAACTCCATCTGAGTCTCCCACATGAATGACAGGGGTCCAAGCATTTGGGCCATCTTCTGCTGCTTTCCCAGGTCCATTAGTAGGAAGCAGAATTGGAAGCAGAGTGGCCGGGACTTGAACTAGAACCTATATGGGATTCTGGTATTGCAGGTGGCTGCTTAATCCACTGTGCCACAACAGCAGCCCTTGTGTAAAGTATCTTGCTAGGTGTCATGGTTTCTACCCTCAGGAAGTCCTGTTGAGGCAGACATTTCCCAGAATGAACTTGCTGTGGCAGGATGAGCATGAGCTTTGGAGCCAGACAGACCTACCACTTACAGTATAGGTTGGCTCTGTGGCTTGCTTTTCATCTGTAAAGTAGGGAATATAGTATCTT